>NW_021635961.1:0-503380 GCF_004799145.2 Neltuma alba | reverse complement strand
GAATGATGATGAGCGAGAGTAGGTCTTGAGGAAGCTTCATAACATCATGATCCCTTTGTTATCCCAAATACGACACCTCAAAACTATCCAATACTGCACAATGCCTTCATAAATCTCCCAACCCCTCCTCTCCCACCAAACCCCTCTGAAAGTGACTCTCATTCACTCTCCCACCAACACCTCCCCCACCCTCCTCATATCTTTTTCTCTGCTCCTCACTCCTCTCTCTCATTTTCTGCCTCCTCATGTCTTCCAGAAGAGAACTCTTCTCAGAATACTCCTCACTGCAAATGGAAGCTGCGGCTGTGGCAGGCCCCAGCCCACCGACGTCTTCGAGCCCAAGCCCAAGCAAAAAAACCCGAACCCAATGGGCGGCTTCACATCTTCAACCGCCACCTCCGGCGACCGAATCTGCGCCCACTCAATCGACGAAGACGACGGGGATTTCACATCCACCACCGTGTCGGAAGCCGAGACGGAGACCCAGAGGAGCTGGAAGAATTCGAGTAACGTGATGGCGAAGCAGAGTCCGATAGTGAACAGCGTGGCGGTGGAGAAGGAGTCGGAGGATCCGTACAAGGATTTCCGGCACTCGATGCTGCAGATGATATTTGAGAAGGAGATGTACTCGGAATCCGATCTGGAGGAGCTTCTGGAAGCATTCCTGGAGCTGAACTCGCCGAGACAGCACGAGGTGATCGTGAAGGCGTACACGCAAATCTGCGAAGATGCGTTTCCAAACAATGATAATAACAAGAAGACGACGACGAACAAGAGCAAGGGGATGAGGCGTTATGGTCACGTGAGGAATCAGCCAGCGGCACGTGCGTAGGCCATTCCATGTGAAGGCATTCAATGCCGGCGTGGGAAGAAGCTGCATGCCCGCGTCACTGCCTCTCTGTATCATTCATGTACGTGGGGTTCCCTCATAAAACCATTAATGCTTCAAGCAAAGAACCAGACTTTTATATCTATGATGATTCATCTATATATATTAATCAAATCTCTCTTAGCTTCTCAAGGTAATTCTTAATCCAATATAGATATATAAATCCTGCCGATTTATTTCTTTACATATATATATATTTATATGAATTTACGCAACCTCTCACATGTTTATCTATCAAACTTGCCAGCCTATTTTTTGACATCGATCCCAGTATGTCAAAGGAATTAATATATATGCAGCCTGTTTACTCGAGAGTGGTCATAGGTGATCATGTTTATTTATCAAAATATAAATAAATTGTAGCAATATTAAATTATTAGAATGATCATACTCAATTTTACCGTCTGCCAAAAAATATGGAAGTTTTAATATGACGAGAAATCAGTGTATATATATATATATTTCTATTATTGCTGAAAATTTTGATGGAATTAAAGCCCTAATGTATGGACTATGAAGGTAAAATTTATTAGAAGTGTGCACCAAAATGACTTTCCTTGAAAAAGCTTGTCGTTGAATTGTGGCTGAAATTCAAAGTAAACGAATGAATCCCTCTTGGGTTGATATAGAAATGTGGAACCATTGACTCGGGGAAGGACACCAGAGAAGCGTATAGGTAGCAAAGTCAAAGATTGTTACGCAATAATATTACCTTTTTAAATATTTTGGAAAAATCACCCCATAGTTTCAAGAATTCCAGCATAACAACTCTTTAACTAGTTTTAGACTAGAAAATGATAATGAGATTCCTACTACTCACTTGTCAATGAAATTCTTTGATAATTATGTTCTTTTTCAAAGACCTGAGTAGTTTTTCTTAAAAAAATTTCTTGTATTATTTAAATATACACACATATATATTAATTATTAAATGATTAGCTTTATAGACTGTTGAATGAAACAAATTACACTTTTCAGGTGTGCGTGCCGACCATGCACCACGTTCCCGATGGGAAAGGGAGGAGAGTCGTGAATTAAATGTGGCATAAGAGGGGTGAAAGAAGTGGGGCTTTGGGCAGGCAGAGCATTAACACTGGGAGTTCAATAAATTAACTAAATTAAGAAAGAATATTGCTCTTACTAGTATCTTATTGTACGCACACAATTCGTTATTTATGGAACTGTATCCGTACCCACCAAAGACCCCAAAATTAAACTAGTTACAGACCTAGAGATCGTTTTGTGTGTACGTATGGGAATAAATAAGGGAGCATACCAAATTAATTAAGTTCATTTAAGCAGGCAGAGTGTACGTTAATTTAGTTGTGAAAGATGAGTTTGAACAACGTTCCTTTTTCCCCAGGCTACAGCCACACTTCCACGCTTCCCCCAACTTTGCTAAATATTCATTCACAAATGCCTCGTTTTCCCACCTACTTTCCTCGCCCAACTCTTTATTTATATACTCCAAACAACTACTAACTCCGGTTCAAAATACAAGCTAAATTTTATCTATTTAAGTTTTTAAAAAATAAGTTAAAATCAGTTTTAAACAATAAATATGCAAGGTATGTATTTTTCCCCCCAAATATGCCTTTATTAATGAAAAGAATAAGTAAAAGATGCAGTAAATAAATTAAAGAAGAAGAAAATATATAAGGGGTAAAATCGAAAAAAACTCATTAAATATTTAAACAAAAGTAAATGTTATCTTATAAAAAAAACTAAGCCCCACCAATAGAGTTTAACTTATATTTTGAACCAGAGGTATATACATTTCTTCTTCTATTTTTTTGGCCCAAATTAAAACTTCAAATATCTGCCGGTAAAATCAAAACAAATAAAACTTCAAATGTCACATGAATCATGCAAACATTTTGGACTATACTATTGTTGGTTCTTACTGTTTAATTGAAGTTTAATTTTAGCTGCTGTAGTTTTAAATTGTGATCTTTTGTGTTTATAATTTCATAAGAATTTAATTTAAAGTTTAATGGTGTTGACTTTTAGTTATCATCATTAAGTATAAGGACCAGAACTAAAACTCATCAGGCGAATTTTGGTTTTTGCTATGACACTTAACAATATCAATCCGTATGAAATTATAAGAGCTAAAAACCATAATCTAAAAATAAAAGCACCAAAATTAAAATTCTATTAAACTATAAGAACCAACAATGACATTATATATTTGAGGTTTGATTTTAAAAAGTAATTTTATGCATCAATCTATTTATATAACTCTCAATTAGTTGGTGTGATGGTAAGAGAATTCATAGCCTCATTTGAGTCTGATATACTCAATAAAGATATCGTGATTGATTTTGCATAGGCTTTTTTTTAATATGTAAAGGACTTATTTGGCATACAAAATGAAATAAATTAAAAAATGTTGTGGTTCAAATTTAAGAAAACTAAAATATTGAATAATAATTTTGAAAATATCTTACTTAGGTAGAGAAAAATGAAACAAGAGCGGTAATGTGCTTGCCCCTTTAAAGGAAACAGCATGACCTTCATCTTCAATTCCCAGACATATTATTTGCCATTCCCAAAACACACAAAACAATATATTACTCTCTCATATTTTTATTATAAGTTTCAAATAACTAATTTGCGGATAATAACTAATTAGTTAAAAACAATAAATAGGTTAAAAATATATTTTTATTTTTAAATATGACCTTATAATAAATGAGAAAAAGAGAATGTGTTGAGAAAATATAATGAGAGATTATGGCAAGGAGAGAGAATAAATAATTAGAGGCCAAATTAAAAAAATATATTAATATTAAGATAAATTTTAAATTAAAGCTTATAAAATTAACCTGCACTTGTTCTTAAATTTAAAGCTTATAAATAGAGAATAAAGAAACTTAGTATTTGGCAGTTTTTTATTTTTATTTTTTTACCAGCATTGATATATCAACTTCGAACGCGGATCCAATCACCTTTGTATATACTACCCTACTATTAGAATTTTGAATTGTCTTTACTAAACGATTAAATATATATTATAATAGATTGTACTTTAATATCAGTATGATTAGTGATCACAGACCAATCAGGAGGACTCCAGTACAAAATTACTAAAATGGAAGATAAAATTGTAATTTCAGGCATTAAACTCTAAAATTGATTGCGAAGTCCTGGAGCATGACAAAATGCGAGTAGATTTCCTTTTTCATTCCCCAGCGCGTGTATATCATTGATAGTAGAGCTGGTAAAACGGGCCAACCCGCGGCAGGTTGTGGGTTATGCGGTGCGGGCTCAAAAGGCCCGTTTTCTGGCGGCCGCCAAGGTGGGTTGGCGGGCCAACCCATCAACCCGCCAGAATTTTTATTTTTTTTTTGCCTTTTTTTTAATTTTTCTTAATTTTTTAAATGTTAGCAGTTATATATAATACAAAATAAAAATACTAGAAATGATATAAAATATTACAAACATCCAAATAAAAATTACAACACAATAAAATACAAATAGTATATGATTGTCCAATTTTCCAACATGATAATACACAAGTTCACACTTTTTTTTTCAATGAAATCAATGAGCAATACTGAATAACCTTTTTTATCTAATTATTTCTAATGACAATAAAGTTTGAAGTAAAAATTTGCTTTACTTTTGCCTTTGTTATCTTTTTTTTTATAAAAAAAAATAGGTGGGTTAACCCGCGGGTTGGCCCGCAGGTTGGCAGGCCAACCCGCCGCGGGTTAGGGTTATGACGGTGCGGGTTATGTTTTTCAAGGTAGTGGCGGGTTGGCTTTTGGCCAACCCTAACCCGTCATTTTTGACGGGTTGGCGGGTTGGACCCGCGGGTTCAACCCATATTACCGGTTCTAATTGATAGGGCAACTTGAACAGATGGATAATGGTCTACCCTACTGTTTGAAGCAAAAATATAAAACTTTTGAATGCCTTCAAAATAATCTCGAAACTTGCCATGACCTTTTTCATGAATATAAATTCTGAATAACAAATGTTGGGTGCCAATTATTTCTGACTCACATGATTCCAATTCTATTCAAATCCAAAACGTTTTTTCTTTTGGGGATATTGACCGACATAGAACAGTCTCATAATAAATACTACCTTCAGTTTTAAATGTAAGAGCTGGTTAACTAATTTAAAAAAAATAAGTTAAGTTAGTTATTTGTAATAAATAAGTACTATTTCCTAAAATATCCTTTCTAATCAAGTATATTAACTAGTACTATCATTATTTAAAAGACTATCTTGAAAAAAAAATAGGGAAAATTAATCTTTTGGTCCCTAGAGTTTTCACTCATTTGTAATTTAGTCCTTTTACTTTGACATGGTACAACTCAATCCTTTTAGTTTTAACTCAGTTATAACTCAGTCTTTGAAGTTTGACTAGCTGTAACTCGGTCCCTATAGTTTTGTCTATTTTATAATTTAGTCCTTGTGTTTTTGAAAAGTAAAATTATATATCTAATAAAAAGAGGGACTAAATTATAAAATGGTTAAAATTATAGGGACTGAGTTGCAGTGAGTCAAATTTCAAGGACCGAGTTACAACCGAGTCAAAATTAAAGGAACTGAGTTGCACTAAATCAAAGTGTAGGGACTGAGTTACAAATGAGTGAAAACTATAGGGACCAAAAGATTAATTTTTCCAACAAAAATATATAAATATGAGAGACAAAGTAGATTGGGTTCTTATATGTAGGATTAAAATAAAAGTCAAATGAAGATATTTTAAGAAAGAAAATACCTATTTATTATAAATAACTAATTTAACTTATTTTCTTAATTTTTTTAAATTAATCAATTAGTTTTTATATTTAGAACCGGAGGTTGTAGTTAATCCCAGCTGACATATAACGAGACTGCTAACAATTCCCATATTACGGCGATACGGGCTGCTTCAGATTCAACTCTCTGATTATGTGTTGCAGTATCCTATCCCTTTGACTGACCCTCTCTAACAAAATATGAATCCTAACTCAAAATGATTATCTTCTTTGAAAGTTGAAACCGTCAAATTCACCTCCCCCTTACGTTTGTTATATTTCGCCACCGTTTTCAAATTTGTTTTTTGGGTAATAGCCAACGTTTTTTAATTCTAAAACGATTCCCTCCCGAGCCCTGAAGAGCAATAGCCCAGCATCACTCCCTGCCACGCAATCAAATTTGTTTTCTTGTAATTTTAATGCATGTAAATTGTTCTTGTTTCCCACCTGCACACACACATATTATAAATTTATTATTTTTATCTTTAGATAATATGGACAAAATGGACAAATGGAGTATCATTTATCATAAATAAGAAAATGTAATTTGGGAGACCTCAACCGGCCCCTGGTTTTCTAGCTCAATTTGAAGTGGATTCAGATTTTCAGAATTTAGTGGATAAATTTATATTAGTATATATAAATAAACCAAACATTTAAAAAATAGATTAAATGGTTTCTCTTTGTATATAGTTTCCAGAAAAGGTCTGAGAGGAAAGAGACTCCCCTTTCCTTCTTAAATAAGTTTAAAAAGGAGGCCAAAAAAGGTAAACAACATATTTGGATAAAAACAAAAAAGTAACAACATATATTTGCCCCTCCCTGTCTTTTTTTTCCCCCAAAAATGTTATTGCCTAGTAACATCTTTGCTTTTTCAAAATAAATATTTTTCATGCACGCATCAAAAAATGGCCAAAAGCAAAGAAGGAAAAAACCGTGGATTCTGGATAGGCTTATATTCTCTCTTTTATTCCTGTGGATTGTGTTTATCTACAACAGTATATCATCATTTCTCTTTTCAAAAAAGAAAAGCAGCACTAGTAACAATTGTTATATCGATTCAAAATTATAAGAATTTCTTTTCAAAAAATATATTTAAAATATAAATTAGCTAAAAATACTATATAAAAGTATATGCTACCAGCTGTCTCTCAATTGTTAGTATCTAATTTACTTAGCACCATTTTGTTTGGGGGTCGATGTCAATGAGAACTCCCAGGATCAGTTACAGGGAAGTGGATCAACGGTTCCCAGAACCGGACAATCGCAGATTCCTACAATTGACGGTTTCTCTGCTAATTCCCATCTACTCCTCCGGTCCTAATT
This sequence comes from Neltuma alba, assembly GCF_004799145.2. Taxonomy (NCBI): domain Eukaryota; kingdom Viridiplantae; phylum Streptophyta; class Magnoliopsida; order Fabales; family Fabaceae; genus Neltuma; species Neltuma alba. The sequence continues at coordinate 496,408 of NW_021635961.1, read as the reverse complement.
ATAAGACCCAATTGACTTATTTGAAGAGATTAAGAAAGTAAGTTAAGTTGGTTATTTATAATAAATAAGTGTTGTCATTCCTAAAATATCCTTGCTAATTAAGTATATTGGCTAAAACTATCATTATTATAAGGATTATCTTGGAAAAAAATGCATAAATATAAGAGACAAAATGGATTGGGTCTTATAATTAAGACCAAATAAAAAGTCAAATTGGGTCTTATAATAAAGATCGGAGGAGTATTTCTTTTTCTTAATGACCAACTTGCTGGCCTGAAACCAATTTGACCGTTCTTTTTAGGCCAGGCCGACTGATCAAATTATTCGTTCGGAATTCCTATTTCAATTTTCAAAGCAGAGGAAAGATTTTTTAATTGAACAAATAAAATAATAAACCAATTATTTTTTTATATATTTTTAATTAACATTTCACCTCTAATCCATACAAAACGCCGGCATAATTCTCCGGTCCGTCCTTTACAAAAAATATATCCCTCATTCTCTGAAAGGCGTGCCACGTCAGCAAGCTGTCCGACCCGGCTTGATGGCACTTCCCCACAGCCCGGTTCACATTGAGGGTCCTGGCCACCCGGTCCAACCCCCCGTACAGGCTCTTGCAGAACCGCATCATGTGCTTGATATCATAAACATTATTTCCGAAAAACACCCTCAACAATCTCAAGAATTCCTTCACCCCCTTCGGCAAGCTCCGTCGTGTCAGGATCTTTACCAGGTACCCGAAATCATATGCGCTGTGGAACGTCACCCAACTCACAGACTCGTTGCAGACGAGCCCCGACGACATCATCAACTCCGCGAACCGGGCCGAGTCGACTCCGTCCTCGACGTTTCTCTGGAAGTCGATCCCCTGCCGGCGCAGCAAGTCGATGGAATCAGGGGCGAAGGAGTCACGCGCCAGGTCGAAGTCGCAGAAGTTGAACTCCCAGATGAAGCGGTTCTCGGATCCGAGGTCGGGAAGGTTGCCATCAGCATCGGAGAGGGTGAGGCCGACTTGGATGAGATTCAAGGCGTCAACGTTGGCCTTCAAGAGGCGGTAGTGATCGGTGGGAAGGAGCTGGCGGTGGTGGTAAGGAATAGCGGGGTCGACCTGAGGGCGGAAGATGACGCCGGGGAATTCTGTGTCCATGGAGATAAAAGGGTAGCGATCGATCAATTCGCGGATGAGTCGGAATTCAGCATCGAGATTAGAGGCCCATACTTCACGGATCTGGATGGGCTTCGATTTCAGATCTTCAGTGACCATGGTGAGCAAGCAGGGCGGCGATGATGAGTGATGTTGAAGGGAAGAAGGAGAAGGAAGAGAAGGAGAGGCTGAAGAAAATCAGGGAGGTGGGATTCCGATGGTGAGGGTTGCTACGCACAAGAGAGAAAAGAAGGGGAGGGTTTTTATACGAAGGCGGGGAAGGGGGAAGAAGATGTTGCTTGGAAAGTGGGGAAGAGAGGAGGCGTGATAGGAAGTGTAGAGCGAATAGGGGCAAGAAAAGTGGGTTGTGAAACGTGAGTGTAAACTGACCAAGTTCAACGCGTCCAGCAATTTTGACTCCACTCTGAGCAAACGCATGTTCAGAGTCCAATCACGGACCCAGTCTATGATGGCCTCCTCCGCTCTCATTCATTATTAATTAATTAATCTTCACCCTCCTTCATTTTTTTAATCCATTAATTACCTACTTAATCCGGGTTTTTTAATCTTTGGGAATATCCGTCTTTCCCCAAAGCAATTATTTATATAACGTAACAGTTTTCCGACACACGTATATAATACACCCGCTTTTTCCCAATTTCTAAGAAACATCCCCTTGGCTTTACTAATCATGTTTACAAATTCCCCCCAAAACCGGATGTGATGTATGAACAATAACGAAATAAGGAAGACTGAATTAATACACATCCAAACCCTCAGTGTTTAAAAGCTATCAATTCACTGTTACCAAAGACAAGACAGGTGTTAAAGGGACTTGAATTTGTGGACAATTCCTTCTGGCCAAGTGAAAAAAAAAAAAAAAACAATTAATAGTTGCTTGATTTCAGTGATAATTCGCCTTCCTTATATCACCTATTTGAAGATTCTTTCCAATAACTAACATACCTTGTACCATACCATCCCCAGAATTATATAAAATTACCTTAACAAGCAGACTACTGTTAGTCGTTGTTTTTAGCTAATAAAATACAGACTGTCAACTGCTTTTACACGATATTACCAGTTAACTACTTTGTTAGATATGAAAATTCATTAGATTTGTTGGAATTTATAGTCTAGCTGACACCAGGCACCCCTCTCAGTACATTCCTAAATATGAAGTTGTACGAGTTTCAATAGAGTGTAAAGAACGCGGGGTTTATAAGTTTTTATAGGAAGGCGAGAGCCTACATAGGTTTCTATATGGTGTATATTTTTAAAAATTTCATTTAAAATTATATTGATATATTCTTTCCGTATGAAAATACAAATATTTTTTTTTGGAATTAAAATAAATGCCTGCATGATTTTAATAAAATTAATGTATATAACTTTCTTTCTTGAGGTAGAAAATTGTTATGATAATAGCAATATATGTATGCAAAGAGGCTGTGGATAACATAAGAGCAGAGAATGTCCTGAGATTTACGAATCGGAGGAGGAAAACAGAAGAGACGATAAGACGCCCCACCAGCGGTGTAAGTAACCTCTAGGTGCGGAGTCTTAAAAACAGGTTTCCTTTTTTTGGGAAAAAAAAAGGGAGCAGGGCTGAGGAATGATTAGGAAGCAGTTGGCGAGGAGTGGGGAATTTGGCAGCATGATTGATCGTGATGATTAGGATGTTAATTAGGCCGTGAGAGAGGCATCAAACGCGTGCTCTTACAGCTAACTTTTATTATTAACACTGTCTTTTATTTTTAATATAAGAATTTGTTTAATATTTAATTTGATTCTAAATATAAGATCCTAATTCATTTTATTTTTTATATTTATCTATTTTTTTAAGGTGGTCATTGCAGTAATATAAATGTTAAATATTCCATCAAATAGTAATTCTAATCAATACACATAATTAGTAAAGATATTTTAAAAAAACAGTATCTATTTAATATAAATAACTAACTCAACAAATATTTTTATTTATTTAAATTATTTAACTAAGTACCGGAGATATTATTTAATAATTCCGCACTCACTTGTCAGCATGTGTGCGTCAATTAGTAGAGCTATCTTCCGCAGTCCAGAGTCCAGACGGCGCTCCAGTTGTTGACCAAATTACCTGCACCACCCACTTCCGCTTTGAACTTTCAACACACTGCCTTCAAAGTTCTATATATCTTCAGAAATTTAAACAAATTTAACAATTTCCACTATTCCTGAAAAGTATACAGTTTTCATATAATAATAATTAACTAATTTCATTTTTTAATCTTTAAAAAAATTTAATTAGATTTTATATTTAAAGATAAATAGTTGCATAGGAATGAATGCGTGGTGCTAATTATGAGTAACGGGTTTTAATGAACACTCAAAACCCATCAAATTTAGATAAATCCAATGTAAACAATTCAAATTTAATTTTTTTTATTTCTTAAAATAAAGATCTTTTCTAAACAGTCTAGATTGATGAACACCAAAACACATCCTAGTTCCATAGTAGTATTAATATCTATTAAAAATTAAAAAATAGCCGCCTAGCCTAGTCGCTCACATCATTTGTTACTACTTTATGTCTTTAATATAAGAGTTAGTTGACTAATTTGAATAGATTAAAAAAATTAGTTAAGTTAGTTATTTGTAATAAATAGATATTTTTTTCCTAAAATATTTTTGCTAATCAACTATGTTAACTAAAACTATCCTTATTACAAAGATTATCTTAAAAAAAAGAATAAATATAAAAAATAAAATCGATTGGAGGTCTTATATTTAGAATCAAAATAAAAATTAAATAAGTTCTTATATTAAAAAACGGAGTTAGCATTTTTAGAAAACTTTTGGTTCTGACTTATGCAAGAGACTCAGAATTGACATGAAGGTTTGTTGTGAGCTAGTTATGCTTTCAGCCTCCCTCACTAAAATTAGATGGTCGCCAAAATTTTAAGCAGACTGTTTGCCCCATAATATGAAAAATTTTTAAAAAATAATTATGGTTTAAAATATAAAAAGTTGTTAGGATAATTAATAGTTTTTTTTTCTCATTTCGTTCGTATTGATGAATAAAGTTTTACATGTAGGGGGAAGAGAGGGGAAAAATGAGAAATAATAAAAATGCATTTAAAATAAAAAATTTGGACTTTTGATTAGCATTTATTTTAAAATAAAAAATTGATTAAAAGTATTTGTGATTTATCTCGCTTAAAATAGGAGAAAATTACTTCCAAGTCTCAGACAACTCCTCAAAATATTAAAAAAGGTTTTCAAAATAATCAAATTACTTTGAAATAATTACAATGCAAGATGACGGTGATGGCTTTGGCGATCAAGAAGAAGAGGGAGATTTTTTTTTTGCCGGCAGAGAGAATTTTTTAAGTTAATAGAATTTCAGATGTATATTAAATTTATTTGCAATTAAAATTTATAGAAAATTCTATATTTTAAATTGTTATATATACACGACGTCAAAGTGATTTTCCTTAAAATAAGACGGTGTGATGAAGCTCGGATTCCTTTCGCGGCCACGACATTAAATTAAATATTCTTTTATAAATGTTGCGCACGTGGATTATATACAATTCTAAACATGAGGTTATATATATTTAAATTTAAAAGTGATCATCGATGTTTATAATTATCTATTGAGCGCTCATAATTATAATGTTTCGTTCTGGCGCACGCTCTAATTATGCTTCTTTGTCGTCATTTTGAGCATCCATTCTCTGACCCAAAAAATAAAAATTGAGCGTTCATTCATTCATTACATGTCTCTCATATTTTATTATTCATTGTTCCTCCCCCCCCCCCCCCCAACACACACAGAAGCTTTTTTTTTTTGGCTTCTCTCCCGGGGCATTTTTCACTAAGATAGAAATCTTAACCGTCAGAAATTAAATTCTGAATTACTCAATTAAGGAACGGGAGTTCAGACGACTTAAATTGATTAATAAAGACTCATTTTAAATTTAAATGAGAAAAACAAACCGCCCTCAAACTTAGGTTGTGTTTGGCAAAGCTTTTGACTCATATCACTAAAAGGCTAAAATTTGGTTTGACCCCGGCTTTTTTAGAACTCTTTTTTCCTACTTATTGCTTTAGCTAATCAGGCTTATAGACAATTATTGGTGGCTCAAAAGAATATTCTCTCTCCTCTTTCTCATTTTGTCTAACACTTCACTTCTCTCCTCTGTCTTATACTTCACGCATCTCCTCTCTTCGAGCTCGTCTCCTTTGTCTTAGGCGTGTGGGGAAACAATTTGAATAACACGTAACAGTTCTCAATTAATGTTATTACTTTGATAATCCACCGCATATCAGTTGAAGTTTGCTGATGATTTTTGGTAGAGCAGTGGCCTTTCTGATGGATCGATTTTGCCTTTTATCGTACTTATATGCTTCATTTATTTAATATATATTTGATCTGTCATTAATAACCTTATATGCATAGTTAAGAGTTACAAACACGAGTGTACATGGTTTATACAATAATGACCATTCATAACTTTATAAGGAGATATTTGAGATTGGACAACTATTTCCTAAAAGCTGAAAGTGATACTATAATTGGAGAAGATGAGCTGGTCAAGCATCGTCTTCAAATATAACATCACAGTTTCATCGCATATGAATCGTGTTCGTCACATAATCAGATATCAAATTATCCATAGCTTATCAGTTAAATAATTATGTAATTATTTTGTTTAACCGCGTCACAATACAATAAATTCTAATTTGGTCATATTTTATTTTATCCACTGAAATTATATTTCACTTTATATTCATAATAATTTTTTGTGATATCTCTAAGATTTTAAAATATATTTAAGTCATTAAATTTCACTTCTTCATATTAAAATAATTTAAATTTATTGTATTATGTAAATTTGTTTCTTTATCATTTTTTATTATTTAATAAAACTCATATTCATTTTAGTAATTTTATAAATTAAATTTACTAAATTCATTGTATTATGTAAATTCATTCTTTTAATCATTTTTCATTATTTAATAAAGCTCATACCTATTTTGGTAATTTTACAAACTAAACTTATTTTTATTCAATCATAATCCAAACAATCTTTTATCTAATCTAACTTTTATAAATTAACTTTTGTAAAATCCAATCCAAACACAATTTAAATTACTTTTACTCAATCTAACTTTTTTGAAAATTAAATAAGTTACTTTTCCTACTACTAATCCAAACAAATCCTTAATCTTTTTCGACCACACTAACTCCCATCGTCTTATCGATATTAAGATACGTGTATAATTCATAATTTTAAATATATGCAATTGTCTACATATCATGAATCTCCTACACAAATACACTAATTTCACATATCTAGAACTAGAAGTTAAAGACGTAAAAAACTTGATTATCAGTACTCCCCACCCCATACTATACTATATACATATCCGATGTAAATCTTAGATGAATAATAATTTAGAATCAATATCTGAAGTCACAGACGAGTTTTTTTTTTTTTTTTAAAACAAAAGCCCTTCTAATTGATCAAAAGAGATCAGTTTTGGAGTTTAGAAAATATGGAGTTTATAATTCAACTTGAACAATCTCTGCACTTTAATACATCCTCTCTGATGCCTCACATGAAAGGAAACACCAACAGAAAAGAAGACGATGAAAAGCATGCATGTATAATAATCACAAGTCAAAAAGTGGGATTCATAAGGCAAATGAACAAAGTTTCTGCTACCTTAATAATCTGACGGACACATACAGATGGATATGATAGAATTGACGCCATTAATTAGTTGTCTGGTTTCTTGGTGGTGGAGGAGGTATCGTCGTTGAGGAAGTCGAGCAAGACGGTGCTCTTGCACTTGGGGCATTTAGGATCCACATCTGATAACAGAACATACATGAGGCACCGCCGACAACCTACGAGCTGCATCGACCTTGTCTCCACGCTCTCATTTTCTGCCTCCCAAGACACGCACGATGACCCCTCCACCGTCGTCTCCGACGAGTTGTTTGACCACGTCACTATCTCCGACGATGAGTTCACAGGCGACAAGTTCAGCCTCAGATCCAGCCTCGGACTTCTTCTTCCTCTTTCACCGCTCAACAATTTCCCAGGCTCCATTGCCACAGACCTGAATGCATATTGTGAAGGGTCATGAATTTTTCCCACATGTACATGCGTTCAATATTTAGACAGAGTAAAAAATAGAGATGAGTTTTTGAGAATACCTTAATATAATTGACGGAGATCACAGGAACAACTTGGGGTCGCGTCAAAATTGCAGGAGTAGATAGCTGGATGTGAAGAGGGGATTTTGTGTATGTGTGTTTTTGTTTGATTCAAAGGGTGGATTATATAGTGGATGGTATAGATAGAGACCACTAATTGCCCTTTAATAATCAAATTAATTTGCGAGTACGAGTAGAGGAGAATATAAACAATACAGGAGAGGCAACTTATTTCTAGTATTCCTACTTCGTTGATCCTTAATGTCGACATATATATGAAAGTTCATTTTGCTAGAGTCCTCGTAAAACAAAAGCAAGTGTTTGACGAGAAGAGGAAATACAAATCATTTTCACAGTCATAACTATTCATTAATCAAGTGGATAACCTTTAAAATTAATCACAGAAAAGTAGAGATGTATTTGTCACCCTGCTTTTAGTGATCACCATACTAAATTAAAGACATAAAAAGACTAACAAATTGTGGCCATTCAATGATGCTTGGATCAACTGCCCATGAACAAAAAAGGGAGGAGGAGGTTTTGTGATTGGTATTAATTATGAGAAATTCATCAACCAAAACTGCTGGCTTTAGATAACGTAAGTGGTAATAAGGATTGAAGAGAGTAGATGGTCTGTCTCATGAATCACATCACGCCCAACAGAAATTGTAGTTGACAGATCCATTCATGTAGTTGATAATTGCATGTAGCTAATCGTAATAATATGTCCACCGTACACGAGATCCTTGTTACTTGCACACCAACTCGATCCATCCCATATTTGTATGCCTTACCTGTTGCCACTTATAATTAAGACTGTCAAAGTTCTATCTCGCGTTTGTTTGAGAGTTACTGATATCCATTCGTTGTTGGATATATTTATTGTGGTTAGTTATTAGTTAATACCACATTTCATCCCTTATCGGATACTTCTTACTCTTGCAAACATTTTCTTTCGTGTTTCTGCCAAGGAAGTTAAAGAAAAATATGAATTAACCGTAGAGTTGAACTCTTCTTATGTAATGTTCGATACGGAGAAATGTACCCATCTGTCATGTACTTATATATGTTTTGATACATAGATATCTGAAATTATTTATGGAGAGCGAAGTGTACGTGGAAGGGAGAGTTTAAAGTGAGAGCAGAAACAAAGAGGAGAATAAATGAAAAGAGAAGATAGGGCATGGACCGGATTCCCACATTTTCAATTTGAAACACTTATTTTGGTTGGATACTGAATATGGAATCATATTTACAAGGCAATTTGTAATAATGGTGAAACACCAAGCTACGCAACAGATATTTGGCCAGAACAAATATTGACTCATTAGAAAAGGAATAAATAATACTACCCTGGTCTTAATTATAAGACCTTGTTTATAATCTACAAATAAGGTCTTATAATCAGGATCAAAAGTAATACAAGGAACGAGTTTCAGTGCGAAGCAGCTTGATAAGCACAAGGAGCTCATCATCGCTACGCACCGTTTCATTAACGTTCGAATTGATCTTGACCGTTGGATGATGAGCGATCTAAAATGCTGAAGGTGCGGGCGATTTCAATCCTCTCTCTTCGTTCCCCCTTCTTCTTTGGCATCATCTTCATGTGCAGGTAAACACCTGATCAATAATCTCAGCAAGATGCTTCAGGAGGTGCCTATAAAGAGTAGGTTTTGAAGGATCTTGCTTGATAGTTGGGGTGTAAAGTGCTGCGACTTTGACTTCTCTGACTTGAAAAATTCATTGCCTTGATCTTTCAGAGACATTTGTTTTTTTTTAATTTAGCTTCTGCTTCTGCTGAGACAGTCGCCATTGGTATTTTTCCTTTTTTTTTTAATGAAAAGGCAAAATGCATTAATTAAATAGAGATACAGATTTAAAGGTTCATTACACTAGAAAAAAACAGGACTAACCGAAGCAGCTGCTTTAAAATGATCAAAAGTAAAAGTCTAAGAGCTGCAGAAAGTCCGAGACGATAACATCCCGTGATTGTGCTTTGCAGCAGATTTAGACTTGCTTTTTAATTGAGAAAATATCCTCTCTTTTTTTTTTGAATGGCTGCCTCCTGAAAAGGAGAGTTGGTATCCAAACCAAAGCTGCCCTTAAACAACAGCGGAGGAGGTTTCTGTTGAAACATTTGAGTTTTTCCCAGGGGACTTTGATCGAAGACTGGCCCGGGCATTTTTCTTCGAAGAGGAAGAGAAGCGAAAATTTGGAACTTGCATATTATTAAAATAGAAAAAAATAGAACTTGCCTTGAATGGAGGGAACTTCGTTAACTTTATCTCAGAGAACGACGTCGCATGGCAATTAAATAGAGGGAACTCGTCCTTGGCTTTGTTAAAACGGTGCGCATAAATGATGAGCTCTCAGTGCTCATCATCTTGCTTAGCAGCGAAACTGGGTCCGTAGTACAAGCCACAAGGGTATATAAAGAGAGAAGATTTTTTTTTTCAGTGGCAAAAGGAAAAGCCATTCGCACATATGACTTGGATTTTGAAATTTAAATTTTATTTATTAACTTGTTTCTAAAATTTATTATCTAAAATTGAAACGTTACAACTTATTATTGTTAGAGAATATCTATCCAATTGATAACCATCATAATTGAATGCTGTTTATCCAAATTCATTATTCACGCAAAATAAGACAGCCTTTGCAAATTTTTGCTCAGCATAAAAAAAAAAAGAAGGGACAGCCTTTGAAAATATCTTTTCATTCTCTAAGAATGCACTCAACCAAAAAGTGAAAATGCTAAAATTGTATATTATAAGTGGCTAAGTTGTATTCTAAAGTAACATTATCTACATTTCTTAATAAATAGACAATATACGTTTTAATAAAACAAATGCCTATAGCAGGTCAGTAATTTACTCATTCATAAATCATAAATCTTCAAGGTCAAAAGAATAACTCATAAGTCTTAATTCTTACGTAATACTACCTTCTTTTCTTAATATAAAAACTAAATAACTAATTTAAAAATATTAAAAAAATTAATTGAATTAGTTATTTGTAACAAATATGTGTTAACTTCTTTAAGTTACCTTTATTCAATCATGTATTTTGAAACTACATTTGGGCAGAAGTACCTTGCAATCAATAGAGATATTTTTGAGAACACATTATAATTTGAGAGACAAAATGAACTGGAGTTTTATATTTAGGACTGTCAACTAGCTCTTATATTTAAAATTAGAGGTAGTATAACACACTATTCATATTCTCTGTTTTTTTCGCTAGCGATGCTTTTGTAATTCATGAAGACAATCTGTTCGGTAGCATAATTTATTGCCATTACGTGCGTAATACAGTTTAGGCTTCCCTCGTTGACTTGAACCTTTTGTGAATTTCTTACTATGAATTAACCGGCAAAGAATACGTATGTCCATTGAGGAAAAAGATACATACAAGTGTACTGACAAAAAGATACATAGGAAAATATAAACAGAATGAATGGTAAATTTATTTGCTTTTTAATTAAAATTTTAATTTCTTTTCAGAATCACTTGTATTGAAGGTCTTAATAATATAATTGGCAGAAAAGAAAAAGAAAGGTATTAATAATATAAAAGACTAAATGCATCCTCCCCCCTCCGCTGGGCCCCCTCATCTATTAATCTATTAATCAGTAATAAAAAATGTCAACGAAACATTGAGATGGAAACTCAACCAGGGGACGGCATTTAAGACTTCGATCTTACAATGCTTCCCTGAAAAAATCAGACATAAATGAATAGTAAAAAGCTTATAAGATAAGCGCTTGCACCGAGCATTGAGATACACACTTTTTTTCAAGAGAAAAAAATCTCGCCAAATCACGAGACCCTCATAATATTTCAAGGATGAACTTCAGCTTCCCTGTTTTTTATCCTCCGCGTAATTAGTTTCTTTTGCCGAAACAGTTTCTTTCGCCCAAAAAAAAGTAGCTTTTTAAACCTCAAATTTAATTCCGAATGTTCGACCCAAATGGTCGTTCTATATTATGTTGCCTTATCAAACATGGATTAGAAGGAGATACCGCTCCTTTCAGTTTACATTTGAATAACGTGGGACTCACATTTAAATGATATCGCTATCGTTGTTCCGATGAGGAAGCAAATCTATTACAGCCTTTTTCTTTCAAACGAATAGACAAACAGTTTTGCCAAAAAAAAAAGAAGAGAAACTTTACAAATTACAACTTAACGTAGGGACGAGCGTATCAGACATGCTTGTTGTCTCAGCCTAATCCTCAAGAGTTTGCTGTCGTTCAAGCTCAAGAATGCGCTCGGTCAGAGGAGTCACGGTACCATTAGTTGTTCGGTTATTGCTTCTACACTGTTGCAGTTGTTCCTGGAGATGCTTTACAAGCTCATTGAGTCTACGGATGTTCTTCTCTTGCACTAATATAATCTGCAGCAGGAAACATGCATTGATTATCGGATCAAGAATGATGTGGCCCTGCGGCCAATCCTGAGAACCAGCAGCTAAATTTGCTTGGTTGCAAATTTTCGATTTTAGCTATCAGGTATTTGAAGTTAGATGAGTGGAAATTGTGAAGGACATCACTTTTCATTGCGGAGCTTACATATGGTTCCAGACTTCAATGGCAAATAAACATTGCGTATTAACAGTTTCTAATACTGCTTCTGGTCCTTAATATAAGAACTAGTTGACTAATTTAAATAGAATAAGAAAATTAGTTAAGTTAGTCGTTTATAATAGACAAGTGTTATCTTCCCTATAATACCCTTGCTAATTAAGTGTCATTTGATGAAATATTTAATATATAAAACTACTATAAAGACTACCTCGGAAAAAAAGAATAAATATGAAAGTGGATTAGAATCTTATATTTGAGACCAAATTGAAAATCAAACAAGATCTTATATTAAGGACCAGAGGTAATATTTTCCAACAATTAATGTGATTTCATCACCAACATTACTACATTTAATTTAATTTCCCTGTATGTAGACAACCTCAACAAACGGGACAATGAGCTACATTCAAACCTAATTAAATGTGTCCACCATCTAGGTAGAACCTGTTCTGGGGTCAATGGACGCACTACTTTCAGCAGTCTGATAGCATTTGAATAGCATACAAGGCATGAGCTGTCACCAATGACAAAAGAATGATATTTTCTGAAACAATGCGCTAAACCAAATGCACCAGGAAATTCTTCCTCCAATTGGACCATTTGCATATATAATCATTAGAATTAGGATCCCAAGTCATGGATCCCTTGTTTACAAAATCAAAATAAAAGGGCTAGACCATTTCTTCACTAACTGGTTTGACTAATGTTAGTTGATTGTATATTTTATTGTAGTTCAATAATTCAGTGTACTATTTCCTATTTTATATCATTAAGTTCCATATTACCGATTTCAAAGCAGTGCGACGGGTAAACTGGTTTAACTTCAAGCTTACTACAATCTCAGCTGGTGACAAGTTATAAGCTAACTGGTAGCTTTATAAGGTTAGGCTTACTCATTTCTAAGATTTTTTATTTTCTTCTCTGACAAATTCTTAACCCCCAACTATGTTGAATTTTCATCTCGCATCAGCAAAAAGAAAAGGAAAAGGGATAAAAAGGACAAAACCTCCTGATGGTTTCCAAGAAACTTCATCCTTTCAATTTCATATCGGAAAACTACAGATTATCATGTAAAGCAAATGGCTAAAGCAGTGGCTAGCAAGTCATAAACAGGTGTGCCTCTTTACATATGCAACTGGAAGCAATCCAACTCAAAACAAGACCTGTATTACTGCCTAAATTCGGTAATATACAGGATCACCAAGACTGTTGAACTCATAGTATTGGGAGTAGAAAATTTACAATCTTTCGCATGCAGGAACTACTCCAAGAGCCAGGTTTTAAGACAGATCAAAAGAAATAGTAAAGAATCAGGAAACATGGCCAGCCCTTGGGTCGAGAAACAAATATGAAAGGAAATAAAATAAGAGGTATGAAAATTAACAGATTATTAATCCAAGCACAGTATCCAAATTCAATGCAATTTTGATTATCTTACAGTTCCTTCCACATTTTGTTTTCAAAAGAAAGGCTGAAGGTTAAACCAACCACCTATCCACCACTCCCACTAAAGAAAAATTGGACAACAAAGAAATGCAAAAAGAGCATGATCCTGCACTGTCAATAGGAGGCAATACAATTACAAACTGACAACGTTCCAGAGTTCATGTGCCGAATAATGAAAAGAATACATCTAAGGACAGCATAAACACAAACACTAACATACAACGAAATGCAGAAAGACAAAGGTGCAGACTGTGATTAGGTGATTAAAAAAATTATAAATAATCTCTATTGTAGTTTCAGATCTTTATTATACATAACAAACATGAAATATTAAGCATCATTCAGGTGGAAAAGCAGCTTGTAAGCATGACCCTATATGATCTTTTGGAAAGATATAATGCAAAATTGATAGTAATAATTCAATGCAGGGGGGTGGATCTCATCAAAAGAGAGTTTTGGATTGATACATGAAGGAAGAGGTAGAGCTATAATACCTTCTCCTTAACTGTTTCTTCTCTTTTCGAAATCTGGTTCTGCTTTTGAGATACACTGGGATTTGAATCAACATCGGCCACAAGCTGCTGTTTCCACTCAAACTGAGAAGTGATTATAAGTATAAGCAGCAAGAAAACAAGCAACATGGGCCTCGACATCATTACCAATTACAGACAGAAAACCTGCGGATAACAACAATTTAATATCAGCAATTAAAACTGCTGAAAAGGGAACAAATGCACCATCTAAAACCCGTCACTTTGCTCAACAACCAGAAAGAAAAAACCCTAAAGAATATGAGCATTTGTAGGAATGTGACCTAACAAGAATAGGAAAACTAAAATGCAGCACTATTAAAATCACGCCAGAAAGAAAGGGGAAAAAATCCGAAGCTCCCTTAAGGAGAGAAGGTTGTCGTACCAGTGATAACAGCAAGTTCTAACATTCACGGCAAAAGCCCCTCACCAACAATTTTTCTTTCTTTTGGGGGTCGGGGAGGGGGCATACCCATCGCGTCCAGTAATATTTGCAATTTCGATTTCCGAATTTCGAAAAACAAAAGTCAACCAGTTAAATCCGGTGAGGCACATTCAAAAAATTTTCAAATTAGGATATCTGCTATGCTGGATAGTGAAAATATCGGCCAACCAGGATAGTCTCCATTTTACGGGGAGTCCCAGAAAACGGTAAAAATGGTGATCAACGAAGAACTGCCCCGTATCAATTTCTGCATGAAAGGAAAGAAATCATATACATGAGAAATACTTACCGATCGATATAGCCGACAGAGCCCTATATTCATTATCGAAGCAAACTCGAGCTCCCCCAAGGTGACAGCGAACCGATTCGAGATCTGCCAAGAAGTGTCAGTGTTTCTGGAATCAGAGAGTAAAAAGACTTGAATTTGCTGGTCGCGGCTCCTATCGGAACTATCGAAGTCAAAAATAATTTAGGGTTGTATTCCGTTTCTAATGATTTTGTAAGCCCCGGCCAGCACCGTATACAACCTTCGAATATTATTTACTTTGTCTTTTTGACTGTGGGAGGAATTGGCAACTGCTTACGGCGGTAAGATGACGCGGCAAATGATGAATCGCATGCGGTTGGGACCATGGATGTTCCCGTGGGATGAAATGAAAACTCTGGGAACATTGCCACGTCACCTGGTCCCTTGCCGCCCGAGGCATTCACAACACCAGAAGTCCGCAACAAGCGCCTCACAAGAAGTGCCTGTTTGGCTGTTCCAGATGGGAAATCTCACAAGCGGTAGGTCAGCTAGAACCCAAAAAAAGAAAAATAGATGAAAAAACGTTTAACATATTCAGTGCAACAGATTTTTTATTCAAAGATCACTTCAAAACTAAAACAATTTTTATAATTTTTATTTTTTTGGTTTTTTTTTAAATTTAGCTCTTTTAGCATGGTTAATGGTACTAATAGAGTGAAGTTAAATTATTCAACTAAGAGAAAAAAATATAGGTAGCAAATACAATAATTGAGAGAAAGTATAAAATTTACATCAGGATCAGTTGTAGAAACAATTGTTTTTATTAATTAAGAGATGGGAGGTTTACTTCTTAATTTTTACAGTGTAACCGGACACCTGGTCACCAAAATTCCTAATATGGAAAGATGTTTGCAGTGTAGCACTTGAGAAAACGCCTACACATTTCATGAAATCATTCCTAAGATACTAATCCAAACACTTTCTTTGTCAACTTTAAATTTCTCTGTTGTTTGTGTGCTGTAAGAGTTAGGTAGCTGGGCCTTGGCCTATTTATAGTTGTATTGTAAGCCCATTTGTCCATTTATGTTTGGATACATATGGATCACTCTATGATCCTTTTTGGTGGATGGATTATCTTCAGGTTAATGACATACGTTTCCGATTCTTAGTAATGCATACTTTTCCCCGTTTTGTAATACAATTTATACTACAAGATAGGTTTCATAATGACCAGAGGGAGTAATATTTTTCCATTTCTCTGTTGCTTTGTGAGTTTATGTTAAGCCTTTACAGGCTATCATGTGCTATATATCAGTAACGTATACATTGGCTTGTGGAGGAAAATTTAGGTATTGAGGTCGAAAAATTGTTTATATAAAGACAATTTAACGCCCTGCGGGCCAAATAACATGGGGTCATTCTAGCATGACAAATAGTTCAGTGACTCATAAAATATTGAGTGTGCATATGTTTTTTAGGGGATGTCTGGTAACCATGAAAAGCATTTTTTAAAAACATTTTTCTGTAAATCGAAATAAATTTCTCTACTTATTTATTTCGTATGTCATAAAAATATTTTTAAAACAATAATTTTGATTCCATCCAGATATTTTTTTAGTTTATGTTCTATCTCCTGGATACAAAATAACTTGGAAAAGTAAAACAACAAAATTATATTGAGAATCGAATAAAAATTAGAAGAGTAAAATACTCTAGCCTTACTTACATTTTACCCTGATTACACGAATCTCCTTTTATTTTGAAAACATACATACAAGTTTAGACTATTAAATTCATTAAAAATATTTTCTTAATTAGAATTTATGGTGAAATACTTTTTCTTTACTAATTTACCCTTCATAATACTATTTTAAAGAATTTAAGATTTTTTTCTTTACTTTAATTTTTTATTTCTTATAAATAGTTATTTGTTTAATGTTTTTATCATATTGAAAAAAAAAGAGTAATTTAGTTAATGTAAACATAAAAAATTGAATGAAAAGTTGATTAATTCTTTAAATAAATAGATAATCGATCAAATAACTCATAAATGTTTTAAAAAAAGTTTTATTTAAAAAATTTTAAATTATAAATTTAAATAATTCATATGATGTTCCAAACCCACATGATTTATATTATCTGATAAAAAAAACATGAATCTAAAATATTTTCTACCCATTTAAAAGAAACCTAAATAAATAAGCTTTTAATACGTCATGAAGAACTAAAATTATAGATGCTATAATATGATAAAAATTAATAAATTTTATAACATATTAAAAAGTTTGAAACTACATGTATTATAATTAATTTTTGTTGTGTCAAAAATAATTTTTTTTGATAGACATAAATGTTTAAATAAAGTTTATATTGAGGAGGGATGTTTTGATCAAAATAAAAGTTTGAAAGTCAAACCTAGAGGTCAACTAATTGTTGGATGAATGTAAGTAAAATCTCAACCATATAAGAGAGATTTATGTAATATATATTTTAATTTTAATAGAGGTTTATATAAATTTTAAAAATAGAATGGAGGTTTATGTAATTTAAGCAAAACAAATGATGGTCAAGAGACAGGTGATTCCAATCAAGGCATTGAAAACCAGTAAGTATTAAATCTGTCGGGGCAAATTTAAGGATTAATAATCCAATCATGATTAAGTCCAAGTCAACATGTCACTTCTTTTATGGCCTTATATCTAACACTGCTACTATGATCTCGTTCAAGTATTGAGTTTAGTTGACCGTGTTACCCAAAAAAAAAAAAGAGAAAGGAATATTAAAGTATATAAACTGCACATAATCGAATGATATGAAGTTATTAAACACAAATCTATTTTTTATATAACTTCTTATTTTAAGATAACGACAAAAAAAAAACAAAAAATTCAATCTAGATCAATTTTCTCCCAAACTGTCGAGGAGTGATAAGAGATTAATTCACTGACATGAACTGGCGAGACGGATGGTGTCGCAGTATGATGATTCAGATGGAGGAAGCATCCCAGGTAAATGAAAATTGTAGAATCTGGAGAGATTGATCAATAATTGCTCAAGCCAGCGTTGAGCACACTGTAGCCACCATCCACCACAAGATTATGACCACTCACATACTTGGACTCCTCACTGCCCAAATAAAGAACTGCTTCTGCAATATCTTGGGCCGCAAGAGCAGTCCCTTTCAGATTAGAATAGAGCTCTGCAATTCCCTCATCGTCCATCTTCAGAAAAGTCCTAGTCATCGGCGTCGGAACCGCATACGGCGACACGCAGTTCACTCGAATCCCATATCTCCCAAGATCCACCGCTGCGTTCTTCATCAGCCCGATCACCCCATGCTTCGAACAAATGTACGCGCATGTGCCGACACCCCCCATGATTCCGCTCACGCTCGCCGTCGAAATTATGGAGCCCTTCCCTCTGGGGATCATCACCCTCGCCGCGTACTTGGTTCCCAGAAAAGAACCCACTAAGTTAACGCCGATCACTTTCTCGAAAACGCTCTTCTCGGAGTCCGCTATGCTGGATGCCGGCCCGTCTATTATTCCGGCGTTGTTGAACATGATGTCTAGCTTCCCGTACTTGGAAACCGCCGTGTTGACGGCGTTCTCGACGTCTTTTTCCTTGGTGACGTCGCAGTGGACGTAGGAGGAGGAATCAGATAGGTCTTTGCAAACAGAGAGACCCAAATCATCCTGGACATCGGCGATCACCAGTTTAGCTCCGTGCTTGGAGAAGAGTCTGGCAGTGTACTCGCCAATCCCCCTGGCGCCACCCGTGATCAGCGCCACCTTCCCTTCTAACCTGCTTATTAAATAAGTACGAGTTAATACTTTTCTGACTGTGTCTGTGTGTGAATCGTTAATCGAGAATGAAGAAAAGGTATCTCAGTGTGGGAGAGGAAGCCGGAGTATGTTATTACCTTCTGGCAGCAGCTGAGAGTAGAGTAGCCATGAGCCAGCCCGACAAAGTGTTGCAGAGCTTTGTCTGCCAAACTTGCTATTTACTGATTTCGGTGAGGAGGGAGGCCATAGTTGTCCTTATAATATTGCATTGCGTTATTGCCATGAAGGTTGCGAAAGTGGAGCCAGGACTGGATAATATATTTATTAGTCGCTACCTAATACCTCTTGGTTAGATGGGAAGGAAAGGATACGGCCAGAGAAGCTAAGAAGACATTAATTCCATGCCCCCACTGGGTTTGGTCAAATGATGTTTATCATGCAACCAGTTTCCACGCTCATGCTCATCCTAGAAATGAGCAGATCAAATTTCAAACATAAAGTTTTGATATTAATGGTTGAGATTTAATTGTTTATATTTTTTAAAAAAATAATTTTCTTTAATAGGTAAATAATCCAAAATAAATATAATATTTTAATTATAAATTTTTTAAAAACAATTTTTTATTTAAAAAATATTAGTTGAGAGTTTTAAATCTAGATCTTTAAAATTAAGTTTGAGTCGTGTAAATTTTACTAGCGCGATGAGCATTATGGTACTTATCACAATGATGAGCACCGAAATTGATTTTGTTTATCATGTGGTTGATATTATTATGAAAATCCATATGATGGAATCAATATATTTACTTCTCACACATCATTTCTTTGATTAAGAAATGCACAATCTCTAGCGAGTTTGGAAACTCATTAGAGTGATGAGCATTGAAAGCTCATCATATCTGGGCCATTTAGATCTTATTTGGATAGTTTAGATTTAATTCTTTTTTTGTTTTTATTTTTGGTTTTAAGTGAAAATTATTTTTAAAAAAATAATAGTTAAGAGATTATCTTTATTTTAGATTATATACCCATTAAAATAATTATTTTAAAAAAGTAAAAATAAAAAAAATTAAATTTGGACCATCCAAATTAGATATAAATGATTTAGATACGATGAGTTTTCAGTGCTTATCAGAAAACTGGTTCCATTGAAATTCAATGTTGTGTTTTCTTAATTGGACTCAAATAGATGGCTGTTGGACATAAATTTGACAATGAAAGGCTGCCCAATATATACCACTTGGCAGTGATATTTTTAAGCAGGGCAGGCCTAACTTTCTTTCTCTTTTTAATTTGGTGAAAATGCCAAAACATTTTCTGTCAATGAAATAATAGCTTTAATTTCACTGCATCAAGTGTCCTCAATATTACGCTTAGTTAAGACAATCTCGATCTCACAACTTCAATAGCTTTTTATCAGGATCCATCTCCTTCAATAATTGAAAGAAATTAAAAGAAATGGAGTTTCATTTCCACTTTCATAAAATATGCCACAACCATTCTGAAATGCGTGTAGGTTTGAACATTGGTGTATTTAATTGACTGGGAGGAATGAACGGAACAGTCAGTCGTGTTATTTACTTATTTATGAATAGCATACGCTATATGCTATATATGGTAAAATTCATAGTTTTACATTCATAATAAATATATATCGATATAAAATAAAATGTTATTTTGAGGAAAACATATATACCAAAAAGTTAAAACTCTTGCTTTCTCATTCCTATTATTTTCGTAGTTTTTTAAAAGCTGCTATCCCTTCAATGACTGGCAGCAAGAAAATCCACGTACCAGAAAATCCAACCCAACTTGGGTCAGGTATCGCGTTTGGAACTTTGAACTTGGTGAACCCACCCAAGCTCATCAGTCGTAGTTTTATCCTTAAGTGATCATACTCTGAATGCTAGAAACTTGTCCCTCCTTTTATGTACTTAGCCTTTTGTAATTTCTTGAGTTAATAAAATTCCCTTTTCACTCGGAAAAAAAAAGATATTAGTAGGACTATAATTATAATAATGCTTGTATAGGAGCATATAAAAAATTATAATTATGCTGACAAAAGATAAAAGAAAAGAAAAGTTTCTTCCGGTCTTGTTAAAAAAGTCATTGTGATAATAATAAAAGAATGCTGCGAAAAATAAATTGAATAATATATGGAAAATTTCTTTCAAGTTATTGAAAAATAAGATGTCATGATTTGTGTACTGATAATTGGTTTGAGAAGAGTGAACACGACTACGTCTTTCCTGCCCTTTTTTCCCCTCTTAACGTGGGCGTTCTCGAAGTACATCTACGAAACCACCATGCCAGAGCAAGACCTTAAGCCTCGTCTTTTTCATATATTCCTGTGAAGCTCGCGAAAGATAGTGCCGAGTCACAGTGTCAGTGTACTTCCCTCTGGGGATCATCACCCTCGCCGCGTACTTCCTCCCCAGAAAGAAACCCACCAAGTTATCGTCGATCACTTGCTCAAAAGCGCTCTTCTTCGAGTTCCCTATGCTGGATTCCTACCCGTCTATTATTCCGGCATCAATATATTTAATTCTTTTGTGTCATTTCATATAGTCGATTGAGAAATCCACCCTCTCTTACATATATATAGGGCTATCAGCGTTGTGTTTTCTTAACTGGACTCGAACAAATGGCTTGTGGACATCTATTTGACAGCGAAGAGTTGCCTAACACACACACACCACTTGCCAGTGAAATTTTTAAAGCAGGGCAAAACACTCTTTCTCTGTTTTTTTCTGGTAAACATATAATGGCAAATTATTTTCTGCCAATGAAATAATAGCTGCGATTATTTCATCGCATCAAGTATCCTCGATATTACGCTATGTCGATATCAAAACTTCAATAGCCTTTTGTGAGGATCCGTCTCCTCCACCTCAACGAAAAAGCGAATGTTGATGAGGGATAGTTAGTTACTCTGTTGTTTGTAATGGCTGTTTTGAATTTATGATATAAGTTTTCTATTAAAAAAGGGTCCGTTTCCTTCCATAATTTAAAGGAAAGAAATGGAGTTTCATTTCAACCTCCTTTAATTGCAAAACTCATAAAGCATGCAGCATCCATTATTTCTGAAATATGCGTAGCTTTGAACTTTGAACATTATGTTGATGTATTCAGTTAACTGGGTGGAATGAATTGAACAGTCAGTCATATTATTTACCAACTTGTAAAAATTTATATTTATATAAAATGAGATGTTATTCGGGGGAACATATGCCCAAAAGTTAAAGCTTGCTTTCTCAATCCTATTATTTTCTCAGTGTTTAATGATTCAACTTATCATTAGTGTTCAAATAATTAAATGGTGGATGGAATTAGAGATATAATAATTAAATCAAAATAATATTATATGCAAACATAATACTACATGTATAAAGAATAAAATATTAATATGATTATAATTATAAATAAAAGAAAATAAAAGTTTTTGCCTTGTAAAAAAGTTATTATTATAATAATAAAATAAATTTCCCAAGTTGTTTTCTCCGAATTTTTTGTAAATTTGATTGTCATTTGATAGAAGAAAATGACGCAATCTGTTGGGATTTTTTTTTGTCTTCTTTTTTCTTCATCTTGTTTGTGCATTCGAACGTGGTTTTTTTTTTTTTGGCCAAACCATTCGAACGTGGTTCAAACTTCATCTTTTGATTTTTGAGTCCGAAAAAAAAAACCTTCATCTTTTGATTTCGTCGCTAATTTGTTTTCATTATTTTTATTGTTCTTAGAGGGAAAATCATAAAGGGTAGGCACTGGGCTTTTTTGCTGGTGCTTCATCCTCCTCGTCCGTTGGGGCCTTTTTGTCATAATTTTTCCTATGATGAATTACGTATTTTGTTTTCTTTTTCTCCATAAACGTGAAAAATGTTCGCCCACTGATTTTCGGGGCCAATCCACAGACTTCATCCAAGGCATGTGAAGCTGATTAGCTGAGTAGGAGAGAGAGAGAGAGAACTGACGTTGGAAAGGTTATGGAAAAAATCTAGAACCCTCTCGTGTGCAATCCAAATAGAGTAAAGACGCTGTTTCAGCCTCCTGGAGAGTGAAAGATGTATTTCTTTAATGACTAAAATGGAGTAAAGATGTCTAGGTTCAATTAGTATTATGCAATCAATTGTGCCCACTGGGCTGAACCATTCCGATAAAGCCAGAGACAACGGAGAAGAAACCCGGCAAGGCATGGCGCTTGTAACTAGTCAAACTGTCAACGATGGGCCTTTGTTCGCCGAGGTTGATATGGGCTCCGATAACAACGCCACTACTGTCCGAGCCACGGTGGTTCAGGCCTCCACCATCTTCTACGATACCCCCGCCACTTTAGGTCCTGCTTCCTCCTCATTCTCCTTGTTCTTCAAATGAGTTGTGTCACTGATTGACCCGGATTCTCATGGTTTCAAATTGTTTGACTCCGAGAAATCCCTGTACTCTTTTCTTTCTTTTACTGATAAATCGATTTTTTTTGTCTGTTTTCAGTAAAAATGATCCTTTGGGTGCTTGGAATTGTTTCAAGTGAATTGAATGTGTTGTGTGATCTGTACATGTCTGGAGTTATTGCTTCCTCCTTGAACTATACTGCTGTTTGTTGAAATGCCGATGTTATATTGCGGGGGAATGGTATTTTATTTTTTAATCGCTCATGATTGCTCGACGCTTAAGCAGATAAGGCCGAGAGGTTGTTGGCTGAAGCCGCGAGCCACGGATCCCAGCTGGTTGTGTTTCCAGAAGCGTTTGTGGGTGGCTATCCCCGTGGTTCCAACTTCGGTGTTTCTATTGGAAATCGGACAGCTAAGGGTAAAGAGGAGTTCCGCAAGTATCATGCTGCAGCCATTGATGTGCCAGGTAAAGACTTATGACTGGCTGATAGTATTTGCTGGTACAAATTCTGTGAAGCTCGTAAAAGATAGATCTGACTGTGACTCACAGTGTCAGGGTATATGTTTTCTGGAGCTTTAGTAGTATTTTATATATTCACTGCTAATCAAGGTAATGTTGAAGTTTGGTTGATAATTAATATGGATAAGATTATTAAGGATATTTCTTGGTTAGTTATTTAGTCTCCAACTAGAAACAGCGAATAGAATCAATTTATTATCGTTACTTTCTTTAGTCTGGGTATAGTTTTATACATTGAATTGGGATCAATGGAACTCTAGGCATAACTTTTTACTAGCTTGTATGATGTTGCTGTAGGTCCTGAAGTTGATAGATTGGCGGCAATGGCCGGGAAGTATAAGGTGTATTTGGTAATAGGTGTTATAGAGAGAGATGGCTACACACTGTATTGCACTGTTCTCTTCTTTGATTCTCAAGGTCGTTACCTCGGAAAGCACAGGAAAGTTATGCCGACTGCGCTGGAACGGATTATCTGGGGATTTGGGGATGGATCAACCATCCCAGTTTTTGAAACTCCCATTGGAAAAATAGGTGCTGCCATTTGCTGGGAGAACAAAATGCCTCTTTTGAGGACAGCAATGTATGCAAAAGGTAGACATTTTTCTGTTAAATTCTATTGTGTCCGAGAAGATAACCTGGAATAGGAAATATCAGGATACCAAACACTATGATGCACGACCAACAGTAAATATGACCGAGCCATTATAACTTACATGACTTGTTTTAGGCTACTTGATTAGCATGGGAGAGTGGAGACAGTTTTGTTCGGTTTGGCTAAACATGTGGAACTTGGTTTCTTAGGTGTTGAGATATATTGCGCACCTACAGCTGACGCTAGGGATGTGTGGCAAGCATCTATGACCCACATTGCCCTAGAAGGTGGATGCTTTGTTCTGTCGGCAAACCAGTTCTGTAGAAGGAGAGATTACCCGCCCCCTCCCGAGTATGTTTTCTCAGGCACAGAAGAGGACCTGACACCAGATTCTGTTGTGTGCGCTGGGGGCAGTGTCATCATATCACCTTCAGGGGCTGTTCTGGCTGGACCAAATTACGAGGGGGAGGCTCTGATCTCGGCAGATCTTGGTATGTTATGCTTGTTTTGTTTACTATTCATAATTGCTGCTTCAACTTCAACTGCATTACAATGTTTCGCAGCAACCATGTTTTAGGGGGATGTGTCATGCCTTGCAAGAAACAATGAAAGATACGATAACCATCCAATGACTCTCTTTTCTTTTGCCAAACATAACACATAATGCATCAAAGTCCACTTAGTTTTTCTTCTCTCTCTGTTTCTTGGGCCAGGCACGAAATAAAACCAAGAGGCTATAGTGTGTCTATGTATAATGAAGTCGGGTGCTCTGCATTGTGAAATATACTGTGGTTGAACTCTCAGAATATTTTATTTCTGTTGTGTGTGGAAAGCAAGCTAAAATCGTTGATAGTGGTGAACACAGATTTGGGGGAAATAGCGAGGGCAAAGTTTGATTTTGATGTGGTTGGACACTACTCAAGGCCTGAAGTGCTGAGCTTGACGGTGAGGGACCATCCGACAAACCCAGTTATTTTCACATCAGCATCCTCAAAAATCGAGGACTCTCCCAAACCATGATCGGCATTTTTTTGAACGTCTAAATTTG
Source organism: Neltuma alba (assembly GCF_004799145.2). Classification (NCBI taxonomy): domain Eukaryota; kingdom Viridiplantae; phylum Streptophyta; class Magnoliopsida; order Fabales; family Fabaceae; genus Neltuma; species Neltuma alba. The sequence goes on along the minus strand of NW_021635961.1, from coordinate 471,470 downwards.
GGGATTTTCACCCTTGTAATAATGTCGGATGGGTGTTGTAATATTGGACTCAAAACGTGTTTTTATTGTACGTACTTTTGTATGATTGATCAATATATTTAGTAAATAAACAATACTATTCCTTGACAATATATACGATGCATCGTGCACGTTTAGTGCAAAATTTGCTATGAGCATGAAGGAGTCGGAGGAGGAGTGGGGGAGCGAGGCGTAACCGCTCAAAATTTTGCTGCATAAAATGGTGTTTTTTTTTTTTTGGAATATAATATATAGAGCCCCGTATAAATTTGTACGATATAAAGAAATGACTGGATGAAAAAAGGCACCATTTTTTGGCGTTTTGGGTGCTCCGTTGACGGGAACGGAGAGGTCGGAAATGGGAACTGAGAATCAGCCCGAGCGATTACCAGAAGCCAGGAGAGAAGAAAATGCTAACGACTAACGATTCTCTCTTTTCTTTACTGATGACCAGACTTTTTAAGATAAAACAAGTACCTTGTGAAAATTTTCTATCATCAAAATTATTCCGAGAATTATCCAAGTCCCTATGATCAGCAAAGTGGATGCACCTCATCAACTCGAATTACGTTTAGAATGTAAACTCACTCAAACGTTGGGACCAAATTCACGACAGAAAAACATGGATACACAAGTACATACAAGCGCAGGAGGGGGAAAAACATTATTATTGGGGTAAAGATGTGAATTATACAGTCCTACATCACGAGAATGTGCTGTCAGTGTTGACATCCAAACAAAAAGAACGGCAATGGCAATGGAATACAGAGGACGGTGTTCAAACGTTTGAATCCTTGGAAGCATCCAATAATGCTCATCTCTGTCACCCTGTCTGCGCCAGACCCTACTCACTCTTGTTTAAATCTCAGCCACACCCCCCCCCCAACCCATTTTATGTGTTGTCATACCCCAGCCGGAATCTCGTTTCTCTTATTTTGCAGCCCTGGCACCCAACAGCTCTCCATTATTTTCTTCTCCACTCCCCCACCAAAAAAAAAAAAAGAATCCTTTTCATTTTCATGCCATCATTAGTCTCGCTACTCTGAATTAACAAGTTCAAATAGAAATGCTATTTCTCTTCTCCTTCCTCTTCAAACGAGAAACAGATGACCAGAAGCAAAACTGTTGTGTGCTATTGTACTTAATTTAATTAATATATACAGTTTTTTCGCTATATATAACTTGGATGGATGCAAACTATGATGCCAGCGATGATGACCCTTGAACATATTCAGCAAACCAAGAATTAATAATATGGAACAACATTGGTGAAACCTAGGTATTGTGCTGATTATCATCATCTCTTACCGTCCGGATTTTCTACCCGCAGCTTCTCGCATCAAATCTTCTCTCTCTATGACGACAGAATTATCCTCAGATTCGCCAACTGTATCCTGCAAAAACAATGGTTGACCACATCTCTGAGCAGGATTAGCACATGATATTCCATCTCGGAGACCCATCATAGACCTGTAACTCTCAATTTTATCCATGTCATCTCGCGCATGACCTCGTGGAGACAACCCGCTGGATATTTCCTGATCAAGTTCATCAGAAATTTCCTTGATTTCTATACCAAAATCCCTCTTCTTACTACCGGTATTTCCCTTGTTGAAACAAATGCTTGTCCACTGAATTTTCTCGGAGAAAGATTTCCTTCCTATACTTTCTTCTTTGTCCACTGAAATTCCTCCAGAATCGTCTTGAGCGTCATTTCCATAAGTACAACTCCACTTGCAGCTTTTGTTGTCATTGTCCATGTTTAATTCAATGGAATGAAGATCACTGTCAGCAGAGTCATCTCCTTCGTGATCCACTCCATCTCCAACATCCAAATCGTCCTCTTTCCGAGCAGTTTGATATCCCCAATATGTTTTGTTCCAATAAGATTCGAGATCCTTTATGTTTTTGAACCCTGGAGAAACATCATCTTTCCCTTCATCATCCTTAGTTCTCAAAAAGGCCTCAAGCTCGTTTCTCAGCCTTTCAAGGACAGCATTTTTCTCCTCAAATTGATATTTAGCCTCTGAAAGTTTCATTTGGACTCTCTCCTCACGCCAAACATCAGCCAACTGAAGCATCTCTTTCTCCTTTTCCACTTCTTTCCGAACTTTAGCTGACTCCCTTTTGAGTTCTTCTACCTGTGCTCTGTCTTCTCCGATTCCTTTAGCTAGCTCATCACAAATCTGCTCCAGAATCTCCTTTGCCCGTTTCTCCCTTTCAAGCTCCTTCGATGTTTTCAAGTGTGAAGCTTTCACATTAGCCATTTCTTCAGCAATCTTTTTGTTTAACCTTTCAGTTTGCCTTCTTAGCTTCTTCTCCACCTCAAGCTCCTCTGCAACATGTGTTATGGCATCTCGAACTTTTTCACGTTCCCTTCTTTTCCAAGCAGCCCTTTCTTCCGCAAAACGCTTCATGAGGAACTCAATATCATTCTGATTTGAGCTCTGGTCTCGAATCAGTTGATCAATCTGGTTGTAAGCCCGATCAAGTTCACTTCCCAGGGCCAAGATGACGGGTATGCTTGACGAATGCGGCTCTTGGAGGCACATTTGGTTTAAAATCTTCAGAAGCTTCCTAGATGTGGATAGACCACTTCTAGCCTCCTTCAAACGGTTCTTAACACCTGTTGTGCATTTACCACAAGTCTTGTTTCTTGGCTGATTTTCTGCCTACAGTTTAACATAATTCAGCTTCATACTTCTCGACAATCAGAAAATAGAACAGAAAAGCAATTTTATCCCCTTTTTTTTTCAAAATAAATTTACTGATATTAGCTGATATTTGCTAAAATGAACAGACTACTAGAATTTCCAAGCAATACTACAAGGCCGAATATGGAATTACATTCGCACTCAATCAATAAGATTGCATATAGTTTCATCTGCAGTTACTAAATATCATATCAGAACAGTTCAGAATGAAAGAATAACAACTGCTTGAACTTGAACTACGTGAAGTTTAAGTACGATTTTTGAGTAGCTAAGGTTGTGGTTGAAAACGAAGAAAGGCGAGGTGTCATCGAGTTGATCGAAAAATGATCATTTATCAGACAAATTTGAAATTTTGGAGCCAGCTCGTCTAATGTGTCATTATTATTGTCCACCTTCCACTCCTATATCAGTAGAGCAGAGTTAAATAACTGGACGATCATTACGAAAAATATGACTAGTTTATGTTCACATTTTTCTGATATTTATTGTACCTCCTTGAAAGCGGGACTGCTAAGAACATCGAACCCTCCGAAGTAGTGATCACCCGCCTGAAGTTTATTAGACACTCTTTTTTTCAACTTTTGACCTTTAGTCCCGTTCATCTGCGTCAGTCAACCAATTTTACAGCAAGAACAGGAACTTACGTTAGACGCTATAAACCAACATAAAAACAGTCCTCGGATGAAAATGTGATGAGAATTCACCTCTGATTTAGGAGTGTCCAATGGATCTGACACATGAGGCCGCAATAAGTCCGATCTCGATAAGCTCATGGCTTTCTCTCTGCTTCTCATCCCCTTACGTCTACTTACTCGTTCTGTCTCTAGATCCTTGTCGATCTTCGATGAAGATACATCGTTGATTTCCCACAATGCAGCAGCGAGTTTTCTCGCCGACACAGAGAATTCATTATCTTCGGCGGTGAAGCCAGAAGGAGGAGACAAGGTGTTCGGGAATTTAGCAAGGTGATGGGCGGCAGGAGAAGGGGACGACGTCGAGCGAGTCTTCCACATGGGCACGGGGGTGCTTGAACCTCCTTTCTTGGCAACCAAAATGGCTCGCTTGAATCGGTGTTTTCGTCGGACCAAAGAAGAGGAAGAAGAAGAGGAACAAGCACGCTTCCTGATGTTGTTTTGGTTGTCACGAAGCCCTTTTTCGGAATCCAGCGAGGAGCCAGAGGACATGATGAAGCAAAAAGAGACAGAGCAAAATTCAGGGAGCGGGAATAGTGAATAGGCGAAATTTATGAGACGAATGGAACATAGAGGGGAGGGAAAACAAGTGCACAGAGTTCATGGGGAGCGGCCTAGAATTCAGCAAACAAAAGCGGGCCAATCAAGGCAATAGAGATTATTATGAGAAGCGAAGAAAGTGGGAAAGTGTCGAGAAATGGAAAGATACGTTAGCGTTGGAAAGGAAAGGGAAGGAAGAAGGAAGGAAACTGCAGAATCTAGGGGTGTCAGAGAGAGAGGGGGAGAGGAGAAGAGGGCTGAAGCAGCAGAGGGAAGAGCGGTGAGTGGAAAGTTGAGAGAGATAGTCAGCAAAACACGACGGAGGGCTTAAAAAGCAGAAGGGATGGAGACACGTGAGGGGCAGGTGCGATGATGAAGGAGGGACGTGCATGTTCATCCAAAAGAAGGCCATTTCCAAATTTCCTAATTCCTATTGAGACTTGATTCTGTGAATTGATTCATTTTCACGCAATTCCCTATTATATTAACCCCCCCGGTCAGCTTTCTCTTTCTTTTCCTCCCATCTCTTGCGTAATCTCCTGCCATCCCTCCTCAATCTCTTATTATTATCCCATTACTATATGTTATTATACTACCATGTTTTTACACACCCACACCAACGATAAAATTTATAATTATTAAGCCGCGTTATATATTAATTATTTAAACAGCATTTCATTTTGATCTATTTCGTTTAAATGTTAACGAGAAAAGGTTTTAAAGCGTATTTTATTTGGAAGTATACTCACAAAATGTTGTATGTACTAAATTTTTTAAATCACACAGAGAAGTATGGATTTTAAATGAAAATATGATTAGGAAAAAAAAATTAGAATTAGCGCCGCCTAAGCAAAGCCAGGCCAGCTCTGGCTACGTGGGTGCAGTGAATGATGGATAATCATGGGGGCATCCACTCACGTAATTTGATCAGAGGAAAAGATAATCCCAAGATTGAAGCGATTTTAATTAATTAAAAATTAATTGCGGATTAAGAGAGAAAAGATCCGACCCAGAAAGGCTAGAAGCAGAACATTTTAGAGGGGGGCAAACTAACAAGTACGAAGGGGTAGGTATAATAATTGGATTTGGAGGCTAATCTTCGCCATCAAATCAATCACTGGCCTTCCTTTTAGCACGAGCATGGCCCCAACACAGCCCCTCCCAGTCATCGCTGCACTTTCATTTTGACATTTTCAGCTTCGACAAATGAGAACGTATTGCACTTTCAGACTAATAAAATCACATTTTACTACCCAGAATAATTGTATGCATTTTGCCTTTTTTAATTTAAAAAAAGAACATTTTACTATTAATTAACATATTTTATTTTACACTAGAAATATTGTCTTTTATTAATAAAGAAAGTGCCAAAAAAATCAATATAAAATGCACATGACCCCATTTCCACCTTATTCACCCTCTTCCCAAACATGCTGCGTGGTTTAATCCCCCCACTGCTTCCTCAGAGGCTATTACGCAGGAGTTCTACACTCTGTCAACTGATCAATTATTGTTTATTATGCATCAATTTGTTGGAGTTTGCGAGTGTGTGTGTGTGTATTATCATTATTTTCTAAACTCAGCTCTCTGATACACTGAATTGTATGTATCTGCTGTCTGTCTTCTACGCGACTCGAAACTACTAGTGTGTACCATGCATCGTTCGTGCACTTTGACACTTGTTCAAGTTTCAAAGCGTAATTACACGATTAATAAGAAGATCCTACTACTTTCCAACACAAAAACTCACCCGAAAGTTGCAGCTGACTCGCTAGTTTAATTCAGTGGGTTTTGGTTGGAATCCCATGCACGTTACAAAAATAATTCTCATCAGAATCCACCACATTATTATTTTAATTTCCTCGAAAATTGAAATGGCAATGCCATGTGGTTCTCGTTGTCTTTTTGTTCGTTTCTTGGAGCCAGCCTGCAGCTTTTGGCTATTATATATGGGTCCAATGTACCTCTCCTCAGATACACCCCACACATTACAGCTCGTGTTATTTATTTATTTATTTTTGCCTTCGCCAGATAATGATGCTCAGCCTCCATTATTGGTTCGGCAAAGATGAAATATTTCAATGAATTGACATAAGTTATATACAGGGAGAAAGACAGGAGCGAAATTTCATTATCGAAATTTCAGGTTTTGTTTAAGTGGAGGAGGGTAACCAAGATGACAAACATGGCCGATAAAGCATTTGCCTACGTTGCCTAAGGGAAGCGCGCGCCCACACACACTCATGTGAAAAGCCTTTGCTCGAACTAGGAGTTGCAGAAGCAAAGTGATGTCTTTTTCTTTTGAAAAGAAAAGGTTTGTGTCATAGGCTGCAGCAGTGGAAGTTAACATGAGTACTTTACGATATATTGAGAGAGAGAGAGGAATGTTAAAGGGACAGCATGAGTGGCCGGTTATTACATGCGATACAAGGAAGGAGAAGGCATTACGCAGATTTTCCAACAAAACAAGAAGAGAGAAAAAAGATGGCAGAATAGAGGATCCATTCAATAGATTACGAGGAGGTGATGATGAGAGGTACCAAAGCAAAAGGAACAGAGAGTTTACAGACCACAAAAGGGGAAAATTTAAAAGTAGTCTTCAGTCCTTCCCTTGAAGCCAATTTGCCCAAAAGTGAGGCACAGGAACAGCCCCAGGTGCCACGTGATCAGCCATAGCCTGCTCATAACGAAACACGCATACTTAGATATTACTTTAATCATGAATATTTTATTTATGATGCTTATGTTGGACGCAAGCCTTCGTCGTTGGTCCCATGGTCTAGTGGTCAGGACATTGGACTCTGAATCCAGTAACCCGAGTTCAAATCTCGGTGGGACCTTATAAATTCGGTTTTTAATTTTTTTTTTCTCAAAAAGGTTAGTGTTTCTGACTGAAACAAAAAATTAGGCCTTCTTATATTCTAAGGAATGGGCTTGAAAGTATTACTGTTTTCATACTACAGCCCATGTTTTTTATTCTTCACAACAGGGTAACCCAACAGTCATTTCATTAGTCAGGTTCTCCATCACGCGGCCGATCACATATAAAACTGGTGGATGCGAGATTTTCAATTGGGGACTTTATCATCTTCCAAGGATGATGATTTTCTTTTTACCAAAACAAGGATTACGAGGTTAAAGCCTATCAATATTTCATCTTCCTTTAGGATCAGCTACTCATCGCATGGCCCCTCTTTCTCCACTTTCAAGTCTATCGTTCTTCTTTCTCTATGTTTGTATCGCAAGACTACAATATGAACATTATTGACATATGGACTGTTCTCTATTTACTAAGTTTATTACTAGCCGAGAGATTTTCCAGTATGTTGATGAACCAAGACTGGGTTAGTTGAAGTGCAAAATCAATAAGCATGACAATTAAAATAAATATTAAGAAAGAAATATGGATGAAATGATGTAGACTTACCAGAACTGTGAGGTGAGAGCAGGAGGCGTGGGGAAGTGAGCGAGCTCAGCTCCGATGCTCTCAAAGAAGAGCCCAGTGAGACTCTTCCCATTGATTGCGGGTATGCTTGATGGAGCGAGCCACCCAATCAACCCGAACCCGATCACATTGAAATCCGTCCTCAGCCAGTTCCTCTCGAAGCTTCTCATATCCCAACCAATCAACAAGCCCACGATTTCATTCTTCAGACCCAAATTTTTACTCGCCAGACTAATAAATGCTAAATAATTAAACAATTGCAGGTACTGAAATCAGTAACTTACCATGTAAACCTCCCTCCTGAGGCACCCGCTACTCTCAGAGGATTCCTTGCCTTCACCGGCGAATTCAGAAACCCTGAAACCAAACAAGTCGATTCATATCCGAATACACTAAAGTTGACGATAGAAAAAGCGGCGCATTTTAAAGAGGTGACCTGAGGCGAGGCGTCGGCTGGACAACGGCGATGAGCTGACGAGTCCTACCACTGTCGACGGGGTGCCAAAAGTGGTTGCCATTTTCGCTATGAGATTTTCTTGACCACAATCGCGATACTTTAAAAACTTAAAATGCTTTCAGGCCATCGGTGGTCCAAAATCAATTCTTGCCGCTTCCCCTGTACGTTCTGATTGCGGAGATGAGGATGCTACTCAATGAATTTGTGCCACGTCAGGGTTTCCCCGATAAAGTGGAGCCCACTGTGATATTATCCATTCCCGCTTCATTATGTGGCCTGTGGGCATTTGACATTGGGCTCTCGTTCCCATACCGGGGAATATGGGTCGGTCAAACAGCCCATATGACCATTATATTAGGCGGGCTAGGACTCAAATAAAGACGTGTTTCTTCTTTAGCCCAAAGCATTTTACTTTTTATTTTAAGCTTATGTTTAAACTCAAATTTGAAACGATGTTAAACGACTGCTATTTTCTTTATTATTGATGAATGATCATTTGATTGTGATTGTGTATGTGAATTTCTTATTATTTGATATAGTGGGGGAACATGAATACGTCTTAAATTCAATTTTTTTTTTTGAAATTTTATCTAATGACTTATACTATACTTGCTATGAGGGAAGTGAAGGGAAAGAGAGGGGAAAAAATTTTAGTGAGCCAGATTTAAAAAAATTAAAAAATAGGATTGTACAATTTTAATAAAGAGAAGATGTAAAATAAAATAATAATAAAAATTAATTAAAAAATTTTAATTTCATCTCTTTAATTTTTTAAATCAAATTCGTTAAAAAAAATCATTTTCTCTTCGTTTTCTCCGTACTAAACCGACCCAGTTACACGGACGCAATTATGTGAGAATTAGTAAAAAAGAATTTACAAGTCACGTACCGTCAAGGATTCACAACTATGACAACGTCTTATGCATGCCAAGAATGGCGAAAAACAGAGGAGACAAGTGAAATTGCTACTCAAGTCGGGAAATGTCTGGAGCGGCGGAGGATGACGAGTTGCTGATCCTTTACATCCCCAGTGGACAACTTGACACTCTTCTGCAATCTCATTGGTTTTTGTGAATTTGCAATTCAACAACGATAATGATGACCTCAACCTTTCGTTTCTCTCTCTCTCTTTTCTTTTCTTTTCTTTTTTTCCCACTCCGTGTCCACTTTTATACCCGCAATTCGCTCTTCCAAGTTTCAATCATTTTCGCTCTCGGGAAACACTGATGTGACTCTACATTAGTTCTTTTACACCAACTCTCTAGCCCCTAAATCTTTTCAGCATATTATATGACATGAAGGAAAAACAACATTGATGTAAATACTCTTCTCATTCTAAATATAAGAATTAATAAGGAAAATAATTTAGTTCGCAGTGTAATATTTTAATTCATATTTATATACTCCTCCGGTCCTTATTATAAGACCCAATTTGACTTTTTATTTGGTCCTAATTATAAGATCCAATCCATTTTGTCTCTTATATTTATGCATTTTTTTCCAAAATAATCCTTCTAATAATGATAGTTTTAGCCAATATACTTAATTAGCAAGGATATTTTAGGAATGACAACACTTATTTATTATAAATAACCAACTTAACTTACTTCCTTAATCTCCTCAAATAAATCAATTGGGTCTTATAATTAGGACCGGAGGAGTACTCTTTTAAAAACTAACTTATCTCATCTAGGTCAGTGGTATGAATTAGGAAATATCAGAAGCAAAACAGAGGGGTCCGTCGTTTTGGAGAGCAGGATCCGAAGACCGGCGCGTTGGTTTATTGTCTGAGAGTCAAGTTAACGTCCAATCAGGGCGAGCTCCCAAGTCCATCTCGTCGTTTTCTCCCATACATTCTGTCGTTTGACCCTCTGGTCCAATACGTCCACTTCCCCACGCCCACACGGCTCTTCCCCTGCTTCATGCATCAATCCATCAGCCACATCGCCGTGCAATCTCATTTGCTTTGCGGCGGCCTATCCCATTTTTGAACCCCCCCCCCCTCCCCATTTTTAGTCCCTAACCCTTCTCACACGTATCCTTCCTCCACCCGGACACAACCCATTAAGAACACACTCCATCCTCTTTGATTGTTTTTCAGAGAATTTTAGATTCACTGCTGAGTTTAGATTAGCTAAACCTGAGTCTCAAATACTGTTACTTCTGATACTTAATATAATACTCCTCCTGTCCTTAATATAAGACCCATTTAACTAATTTGATTAGATTAAAGAAGTTAGGTAAGTTAGTTAATTATAAAAAATGTGACATGTTTTTCCTAAAACACCATAATCATCTTTCTTAATACCCCCTCCCTCTTCTACACTTGATTATGATTGAGGGAGTATCTATAGGGGTAATTTAGATAAAATTGATAAATATAAGAAATGGATTTTATATTTAGGACCAAAACCAATTCACCAATTGGGTCCTATATTAAGGATCGGAGGAGTGGCTAATTAACTAATTTGAGTTAATTAATGATTTGTAATAAATATATATTGTCTTTTCTTGTTAATCAAGTGTATTAACTATAACTATTGTTACTATAAGTACTAACTTGAGAAAAAATGAATAAATATAAGAGACAAAGTGAACTGGATCATATATTTAAGATCAAAATAAAAATCAAATTACTTTTTATATTAATGGTGGGAAGTAATATTTTCTAATTTGTAAATGGAATCCGTTAAAAATGTTGCAGAAACTATGATCGTAAAAGAATTTTCCAACTTGGACATCTGCTTGAATGCTTATGTATTCCACGAAGTCATGCCATGTTGTTCATTTTGGCCCCAAAAAAAAAAACTACTCCTTCGGTCCTTAATATAGGACCCAATTGTTGAGTTGTTTTTTATCATAAATATAAAACTTATTTCTCGTATTTATCATTTTTCTCTAAATTACCCCTATGGATATTCCCGAACTATAATCAAGTAAAAAAAAGAAAAGGGGTATTAAAAAAGATGATTATGGTGTTTTAAGAAAAACGTGTCACATTTCTTATAATTAACTAACTTACCTAACTTTCTTAATCTAATCAAATTAGTTAAATGAATCTTATATTAAGGACGGGAGGAGTATATTGTTCATTATTTTGGTCAAAAAAAGGGGACCGTGATATGTTTGATGAGTGCGATGTTTCGCCGTCTCTTGCTCTCGTCAAGGACTTAAGGTAGTCGCGGAAAAAAAGTAGCTGTTCGATTAAAATGTGCTGTAAAGCAATCTTTTCATGTTGGATTGGTGATCTATGTTCATTCCCCCAGCACGTTTTGTTTCAAGTCGTACTACTTGCAATTCCAAGCTATGAGCATCATGTGCAGACATTGAAGACCTTTACCTCCTCTGCTTTTCCTGGATTCTCAATAAACTAACACTGTACAAGATGAAAGAATTCATTACTATACAGTATACTTTACTGTATTGATATTAATTACACTATTCATTCAACTATTTCTTTCTGTTGCGTTAGGACTTTAGAACAGCATAAAACTGCAAAAGAATACAAAAACAAGGATGATGATCATAACTGAAATAATGTCCGTCGCTTTTTCTATCCTCTGTTTCCTTTCTCTCCTCTGTCTCTTCATCCCCAAGAATTTCTCATATCTCCCTTTTGCTTCTTCTTGGGTCACTTTTGTCCTCTCCGCACTTTCCATCGCCCTTTGAAGAATCCCCAGACTCTCCCTTCCAGTCATGCTTTTACCCTCCATATCCTCCACCATCAAGCTCACTCCCCTCACGTGCATCTCCCCTCCGGCCTTCCCACCGCACGTGACCTTTATCGTGCACTGCAAGCACTCCGATGACATCTGATCACGCGCCACCGTCACCGAGTACAGTATCTCCAGGTCCCTCGTCAACCAGTGCCGCTGCACCGAAACCGGCCTCCTGCTCGATAGATTCCCCGATCGCTTCCGGGTTGGGTCGATCAGGATCCAGCTCAAACTCAGGTTGTCCTCCAAGTGCTTCAACCACTCCTCGTCTTTCGGTACGTATTTAACGGGAGTCGGCACAAATTCTTTCGGGTCGAGCAGGTCGACCCACAAAGTCGAGCAGAGGAACCAGCCCGTTTGGGTATCGGTGCGCTGGACTTTGGAGAAGATGGGCGTGTCCTTGTAGTACATATCGACGGCGGAGATTAATTCCGTGGAGGGAGAAGGACGGTACAAATGCTTCTTTGTGGAAGGAAGAGGTTGGAGGGAGGGGAAGGAATCGTAAAAAATGGAACGGTGACCGTTGGGGAAGGCGGAGATGACGTCGCGCACAAGCGGGTCATCGAGAGAGGGCCACGTGGCTGCGCAGATATTCTTCCAGAGATCATCTTCGGCGCAAAGACGTCGTAATTGAGCTGATGCACATGCGGCGGAGGCGAGGGCAGGTCCGTCAAGTCGGGTGAGGATGTGAGTCTGAATGACGTCGGAGTGGATGGTGGAGATGGAAGACCCAGCACCGTCATCGACGGCGGAGATGTCTGCCGCTGAAGCCGGATCCATCACAACGGTAAGAATAGATTTGAATTGCTTCTTACAAGTGAGAACACAGGAAGATGTGATCAAGCCGTGACACCAAGAGGGTCTTGAATGCGAATGGCCTTTTATAGTGCTGAACAAGCCAGGTGCTCCGTCGAGGAGTTAGCAAAATAAATGAGAATTTTTTTTAAAAAAAAAAAGGGGGAGAGAAAAGCCACGTGGAGGAGTCAAGTCAACACGGCCTGTCCCAGCTGAAAACCAAACACTATTCAAAGATCCAAATTCCAAACATTGCTTCCCAACACTTTGCCTTGTTGGGGAACCATCCTAGATATTTCATTTCGGGTAGTACTAGCTTTTATTTCAGAATAAGTAAAAATAAAAAGTCCAACTAAGTAGCAGAATAGAGATCAGGATCTCAAATAATCAGGAAAAGTTTGACCATCATATTTATATATCACATACTCTCACTTTGTTTGTTTATTTACTATTAGTCTATTATTTGTAAACGCTGCGCATGTGTAACATGTACTCATATGTTAGTTCTTAATTACTTGATAACAACACAAGTGCGATTACCGGTCAAGTCATTGTTTATTAAATTGACTTTTATTCTAATTTCAATTTATGAAAAAAAAATTGGGATAAACAATCTTAATCTAAATAAACCTAGAATTAATTACTTTAGGATCTCATCAAAAGCAAGTTGCATAACGAAACTTGTAATTATATGGTATGTATAATGCCAATCAGGAATCTCGGGTGAAAGCTAAGGGCCCAGGCAGAGGCCCATTGACCCAGATAAAAGACAGTTTCTCAGGCAGAGTCGGCTTAAATAACATTTAATTGAAAAGCCAATGCACTCTATAAGAAAAATACTAATAATAATAATAATAAGCCGCCCCCCAACCCCAACTCAAAGGCATGAAGAAGATGACGTGTTCATTTATCTGATCCATTTCGGAGGTGGACTCCAGTTATCCATTGCCTAATCCTTGTAGGTCGTTACATGTTGTGCGGCACATCATTGTTGATTCATTTCATTTAGTGTACGTACAGTTTTTATTCCTTCTTGTCCACCACACGCACACACATCCTATCAATTAATTCGTACTACCTTAGATCCTATTTATAAAAGCTAGTTAACTAATTTGAGAAGTTTAAGGAAAGAAGTTAAGTTAGTTATTTATAATAAATATGTGTTGCCTTTCTTAAAATATCCTTACTAATCAAGTGTATTGGTTAGAACTATTATTATTAGAAGGACTATCTTAGAAAAAAAATATAAATATGAAAAATAAAGTGAATTGGCATCTTATATTTATGATCAAAATAAAAGTCAAACAAGATCTTATAGTAAGGACCGGAGGTAGTATTATTCAAAAACAAAGAGAGAGTTAGCTATTTTTCATCTAGAGAAATTGTCTTGCTTTTTAAGAAAAAATAACTACGCCATTAATAATTAGAATTTAACGTACGAATATAAAAATATCCTAATAAACAGGGATATCATATGAAAAAAAAAAATTAATACGAAAGATAAGAAGAATGACACTTCATATTTAAAATCAACGCAAAACTAGCAAAGGAGTTTTATACTACATTTGGGATAGAATTGGGCATATGCGTTCAGACCTTTTTTTCATCAAGAAAACTGACAAATTTTTGTCACGTTTTTTTTATGCGTATATGATACTACCAGTGTTTAATGTAAGACCTAATTGACTAATTTGAGAAAATTAAAAAAATTAGGTAAGTTAGCTATTTATAATAAATAAATGTTATTTTTTCTAGAATATGCTTAATAATAATGTGTAAAACTATCATTTGATGGAATCTTTAAACATATACAACTATTATAAGGACTACATTAAAAGAATGGATAAATATGAAAAACAAAGTGAATTAAGGTCTTATATCTAAGACCAAATTAAAAGTAAAACTAGCTCTTATATTAATGACCAAAAGTAGTATATATTGAATGGATCATTGTGACAAATGAACACGTGAGTAATAACATAATACAGTGCTAATTAACCACCAAAGAAAAGTAAGTAGCAAATTAGTGAACGGAACTGCATGATTAACAAATTAGGCAAAAAGATAAATCATCGCCTTCATGTCATGGGCACATGAGCCTGAGATTAATCAGAACCAGTTTCAGTGTTCATCATGTCGATAAGCATTACGATGCTCATCAGATCTCAATTGTGTAAATTTAATATGGACATTCAAGATTTAAATTTTTAAATTTTTGTTTTCTGAAAAATGTTGTTTAATATATATAATCCAAAATAAATATAATCTCTTGATTGTAGGTTTTTCAAAAAAATTAATTTTTTATTTAAAAATAATTAGTTCAAAATTTTAGATCTAAACCATTAAAAGTATATTTAAATTGTATAGATTTTACTACAATAACGAGCATCATAATATTTATTATTTTGATGAGTATTGAAACTGGTTTCGACATTAATTACTCTGATCATCTGCCAAATCAAGTACTCCGACTAATCAGTAAACAATCGCTATCTCATAACATTCTAGCTAGATTGCCAACAATATTGAAGAAAATGTCACCTAACATTGATTTGAATTCAAATAAAGATTAATTAAAAAATTATCTTCTTCGATCTTCTACTACATGTCTTCTCTTTTTTCCCCGCAAACTAACACATTTTTAAACTTGAAGAATGGTCATTTTTCTTTTTCGACTAGAGAGCAGTGACAACACGTTATTTGATTGGTTTAGAATTGACCTGAATATTCCATGAACTTTATTAATTTTAAAGTATAATTTATTCTAATAATAGTTTATGGTCTTCATCACCAGACAAATCCATTTAATTTGCATTTTTGTTAATTTTCCATGGCTTCTTCTGGGTGTGCTTTAATTTGATGTGTTTTCGACCCAATGTTTATCCGGATATACGCAACGTTTATGGTCAATAATATAGAAATTGAGGCAAACTCTCTCCATTTAAATCTCTTGTCACTCTTAACAATATGAGGCGGTCATTTAACTAAATGGTTTTTTCTGTATTACTACCTCCAATTCTTAATATAAGATCCTATTTGATTTTTATTTTGGTTCTAAATATAAGAATCCAATCCACTTTGTCTCTCATATTTATACTTTTTTTTTTCCAAAGTAACCCTTCTAACAATGATAGTTCTAGTCAATACACTTGATTAGTAAGGATATTTTAGGAAAGACAACATCTATTTAGGACAAATAACTAACTCAACTTACTTCTTTAATCTCCTCAAATTAATCAACTGGCTCTTATAATTAGAATCGGAAGTAGTACCATGTAAACGGAATTTTAACCATGCACAAGCCTTTATCTGCAACTCACCCATTTTAAACATCAAAATGAATAGTTGGTGGGGGGCGGGGAGACAAATGGGTTTTTTTAAAAAAAAAAATTCAAGTGTTTGTTAATTATTCTCGTATAACTTAATTACTTTAATTTGAAAAATACTTTTTGCTATGGTTAAACAGAAAAATAAACGCAGTTGAATGTGACATTCGTTTGAAAATTAAGATGCACGGAGCAGTTAACAACAGTGTGTATATATATATATATATATAAATGTAGTTATTTATGTTGTTATGAAGTTAATCACTTTTCTCATTTTTTTTATTCAAACATAAAATATTTTTTCTTTTCTTTTTCTTCTCTGTTATATTTATTTTTTTATCCCACGGTACGATGGGAAATTTCTTCGTCATCGACTCGCCGTCTTCACGGACACTTCATATACATTAAATTAACTACTCTTTTTTTAAAAAAAACAAATAAGTAACTCCTTTTTATTCTTATTCTTATCTTCAAACCCACGTCCTCATCTCATTTTGCTCCCAGCCTATTATTAAAAAACACTACACTTTGATTTCTTAACAACTGTCTTCGTCTTAATTAATGAATTAGGTCGTGCTGGGTTTAGTGTGTTCCAAGGAGATCCAAAATTCCACATTAAATTATGAGTTTGCCTTCTAGAACCTCATGCATTAAGTAACAACTACTTTTAATTCTAGAACTCTGCTAGATATGCTTGTCTTTTAGACCTCCGTTTGCACCAAACATTGAATTAACCTTATCAACTCAATTTTAACTAAGATTAGGTCCATAGATAAAAGTTGATTCACAATCAAATTTGCACAAGTCTAATCTAAAGACACTAACTGATAGAGAATCAATTTGCATCCTATAAACTAAGAAGAAGAGGAAGGAAAAAAGAATATTAACCCTTGATGAATAGGTACCTGGAATTGCTTATAAGATCAAAAAGCCTAAACTATATATACCAGACACATAAAATGGTTTGGTGATGACTATAAGAAAATGTCCCGTGGTTGAATGAAGAAATTGAGATATGTATATTTTAGTTTGTCTCCATGCGGAAGATGAACCAAAAATGGAGGCTACCAACTTCACCGATCAAATTCCATGTATTTGCCTTTTCGTTTTCTGATTCGTACAACTCCGTTGATTCCGCTCAATTTTCCCTTCTTTTTTTTTTAAACGCAAACTCAACAGACTTTTATTCCGACCTGGCCGATAAATTAATTTGACAAACTTGAGGTTGAGGAGCGAAAATAATGAAGGATCAAACAAAAAAGACGAAATTAAAGGTTCTGATCATTCCAAATACAGTGATTGTGACCCACAGTGTTCTCAGCTTCCAATAAAATTAATCAGATTCCTAATCAAGAATATAATTGCCTTCTTCTTAGATTTGCACCATCTAATTTGTTGATAGCTAGGCATAGTGTTGTGATGAATAATTATTTGGTGTTTGGGATGGGGAGCTGTATATCGTGGCGTTATTTCTGTTATTTAGTTATAAACGAAATTCTAGATAATTAGTGGCTGTTTTTTATTTAACTTGTTGGTTGTGGTGCTACATCCGATTTTAATATAAGAGCTAATTGACTAATTTGAGTAGATTAAAAAATTAATTAAATTAGTTATCCCTAATATACCCTTATTAACTATATGTATTAGTTATAAAACTAGTATTTGATGAAACATTTAATATGTACAACCATTACAAAGGCTATTTAAAATAAATAAATAAATATAAAAAATAAAATGGATTGAAATTTTATATTTAAGATCAAATTAAAAGTGAAACCAACTCTTATATTAAAAATAAAAAGTAGCATATATATATATATAAAATAAATAGCAAAGGAGCAAAGAAGAGACAGGGAACAAATACAAATTAAATTAAGAAGAAAAATAAATGAAGAAGGTGTATTAATGTAGGGTCAACGTTAAGGGAGAGGCCAGGCGTGTTGGAATATTGGACAGATGGATTAGCTTTGTATTGACTCATAGCGTAATCCTATTCCACTGGGTATGTGAATATTGCTCCAATATTACGTCTATTTCTGACGCGTATCCAGATAGTGTGTCCCTGAAATATCATCACGAGTCCTATCGTTAGTGTCATTCTAATTTGCTTGTTCCCCAAGTGGCAGCTGTTCGATTTCATACTTTTCCTTCAAGGAAACTTCTCAATGTTTTTTTTTCCTTAATTAAAAAAAAAAAGACTCTGGCTTGACCCATTTTCAGTAATTAAAATAAATGTACTAATTGGCAAATTATTTTTACAAAGTGTATCAATAAAAGTAAATATTTGTTGAAGAATAACATCAAAATAACGAGAATCATGATCAGAAACATACAACTAAAGATTGAATGCAGCTAAAAGTGAAGCATAGGTGAACATTAACATCATATAACTACATTTTAATTTGATTCGTTACAACTTGAGGGGTGTTTGGATGGAAACAAGACTATGGTTTTAAAAATGATTTTACGATATACAAAGTAAAAATATAAAAAAACTTGTCTCGATTAACGAAAAAGTGTTTTTGCAAGGCATTTTTATAGCTTCCCAAATACTCCCTTAGTCATAAATTTTGACTTACTGCAATTGAGTTATAATCATGTCAAAATTATAAGTCTAAAAGATTAATTATTTTCTTATTTTTATTGGTTTTTTTTCCTCCTCAGCTATTAAATCTATTGACTCGTGATGTGGTCCTTCGAATTAGAATTAGATTTAAAAAAAAAAAAACCTCCAACTACATAATAATAAAGTAACTATTTAGAGTGGAAAAATATATGATCACGTGGCATGGGCCAACGTGAATTGAAAAAGTGAAGTCATTTTTTCAAAGAGGCTGATGTTCAAAGTGTGGGCCACGTAAGCCGCCTCAATGGACGCTAGCCTTAATAAACCCATTAATCAAATGCCTACTCGTATATTCACCACACCCTCCTCATCAATATTTAAATATTTATTTTCTGCTTCGAATTAATATATATATTTAAATAGTTACAAGTGTCCTTATCCTGATCGATCCTTCATTTGAGAGCCTATCCATAATGCACTATTGGTTTATATTACGAGTATATATAATTGATCTTAATATGTTGTGCGCATTAGGAATAGCCATTTGTTATTAGTAGTGTTAACATCTGTAATTGGGTAATTTTAGTCCCTTAATTCAGTCAAAAGAAAGGTTCATGATTCATGATCACGTACAGGAAAGAATATATACTCCTCCGGACCTAAATATAAAACCCTTATACACACTAGTATAAAGGTCTTGTATTTAAGACCGAAAGAGTATTAATTATTATATGGCCCTAGCTACCAACTTCTTCATGTTAGTTCAATTAATGTGAACTTGTGTTCATTCCATTTTCCTGTTTGTACAACTGCATGCGTGCTTTCGGGTCAAATAATCATAGCCAACACAACAAAACTTGAAGGCGATTAAATTAACAAACGAATAATAATAATAATGATAATAATGGAGAGCCAAACATGGGATAATATTATACTACTTCCGGTCCTAATTATAAGAACCAGTTGACTAATTTGAGGAGATTAAAGAAGTAAGTTGAGTTAGTTATTTGTCCTGAATAGATGTTGTCTTTCCTAAAATATCTTTACTAATCAAGTGTATTAACTAGAACTATTATTTTTAAAAGGGCTATTTTGGAAAAAAATGTATAAATATGAGAGACAAAGTGGATTGGAGTCTTATATTTAGAACCAAAATAAAAGTCAAATAGGGTCTTATATAAAGGACTGGAGGTAGTATATTATTATTATATATATATATATATATTCGTTGTCTCCCTCCGACAGTGACAGATTCATGATGAGCTTCTTATAAAATTAGATCTCTAATGACTCTGCATGTTTGATTTTATTCTCCATTTGTCTATTAGAACACCCCCCCCCAAAAAAATTCTCATGGTTTCGTTATTGAGAGATGCATTATCATTTTTTAAAAATATTTCTGTTTCTGTTATCCAAGTATCCAACTGAACGGAAAATTCAAATCCTTACCTAATCAAAGATAATGTACGTGCATGATAGCCAGCGATGACTTGGAAAAAATTTCGGACTTGGAGTATCATTCGTTTTTGGCGAAATCTATAAATATATATAGATATATATTATAATTGATCTGTTTCATTCGGTGTTTTTATTGGTTCGAACCTAACGAACAAGCGGAAGCAAGCAGCTAAACATACCAACTCAATAACGGCCATTAATGACATTATTATTGTTATTATTATAATTGTCCCTCTTCTTCTTATTATAATTATTATTAGTATTACGTACCTATATAGGAAAATGTGATCGTGCTGCCGTTGTGTCTGGGCAATCCAAGACGGATTTGGTTGGGTTAGTGCAGACTGAATATTTAAGATTTATTTGAATTTGTATTGACAATGAGAGCATAAGCCTAAAAATTGCCCCAAATACCCATTTACCATGGGTTCAGTAGCAGCAATTACACCCTTTCACCTGAAAAGGAGGGGGTTTGATTTCTCGTCGCGGTGTTTGGAGAGCCATTCTAAAATGAGGGTACCTAAATTAACGTGTGAGGGTATACTGTAGGTTCGTCCTACCCATTATTAATATCACCTAGGAGGAGCTTGGCTTGGATTGAGCCCGAATCCTTATCTAAAATTTTTGTAGCAAAAAAAAAAAAAATTGCCCCCCATATTCCACTTGCATGTAATTTTAAATATACTACATATTTCGTTTTTTCTTTTTGAGCAGCTCATGTATAAATATAAGTGACTATAAGGTATAAGTTTTTTTGGCCAAAAATTATGGGGTTATACATGTTCGTATAGTGAACAAGGCTGGAGAAATTTTTGTTCATGTAAGGAAGCCACAGAATTTACTTGGGAAAAAAAAGTTAGATCAATAATGTTTGGACTTTGATATAACTTTGATCGCAGCTGACTTTTTGCCCCAAAAATCACTGTTTTTTTTTTTTCCCTGATTTTTGGATTTTATCCTTTTTTTTGGGTATATTTTAACCTTATAAAATCAACTTTTCAATATATCAGACAAATAAGTTACTTTCAAACAAATTTTCTTATAAAAATTTATTCAAATATAAATCATATTATATTAATTAATTTTTACCTCAATTTTAGTTTGTCAAAATCAGTTGAGATTAGAGTCGTTTTTGTTTTTGACAAGAAAAAAAACCTCATTTTTATCATTGTCAATCCAAACAAGCCCTATCTTTATGGGCCTACCGTGAGATGTTATTGCCATCTTTTTCAATCTGGGCCTTACAAATTGAAAAAAAAATTACTGAAAAGCCGTACACGTTACCATTCACCTCCACCTACAAGGTTGGGGCTATCAAAATTTGCCATTGATGGGTCTGACCACAATTAAACGCCAGTAAACAAACGCAGACAATTGGCTATTTTGGTAGACGGTCAAATTGCGGTGCCTGGTATGAGAATCTACTTCACACATTAAGATGTACTTCTTGGCAAAGCAACGATCAATACCTGTCTTGAAAGGAACAGTTTCTATCGAATCACAGATAGTGAGATGCAGCCCATCACTTGACTTTCAACCATAACAACGTTTGCTTTGAGCAAATAAAACATGGAGCCACGTTTCCAGGAGTAACACAATCACTTGAAATCTAAAGTATCGATTTTGCCCACCAAAGAAAACTATTTTGACCCACTCAATTTAACAACATATATTGGATAACAGTTAGAGAGACTACAATTTAAATTTGACCCTCTGTTCAAAACCTCTCATTGTTTCACGGCACTCCCATCATTATTGCCCTTATTTACGGCAAAAATGGTCAGGTGCTTAATTATCATATAGGAACAAGTAAACTCATCAAGAGCAAATGGGAATGCAATGGGAAGACCAACAGAACCATAACAGTTCGTTCAGTCTTCAACTTCTCATCATGAAGCATCGGCATAACTCCGGATAATTGTTACTCATCACCCCAGGTTGATGGCCCTCCCATTCCAATTTCAGATATCTGGTGAGATGGCGGCTCCACATTTCGCTTTTTAGAACTCTTGCGCTTGCCCACAGAGGGAACTGTGTCACTCACCAAATTCACATCCTTTAGCCCTTTTTCATTAACTTCTATTTTGCCACCCTGTTCTAGATCATCTGCGTCACTGACGTTAAAAAGATCCACAAATGAAGCTTCTGCATCATCAATAACATCAATATCACTTTGTTTCCTATTCTTTGGTCTCTTCTGTTTCTTACCAACCTTGGCAACATCCTCCTCAAAAGCCACACCCTCTTCTCGGGGCTTGTCATTGTTTCTTAGCTTTTTCTTTACAGACTTGTTCTCTCTGTCATTATCAACAGCGTCAGTAGAACCAGCATTCTTTCCCTCTATGACAGGATTTTTACGTTTCTTATCCTTATTCTGAGCCATATTTTCATCATCAATGACCAAGGCATCCTTCTCGGAGACAACATCAACCGTTTTCTTCCTTTTCTTGCTTGATTTCTTTCCTGTGGTTTCAAAATGAACATCCTCTCCTTCATCAATCTGATGATGTTTCACATCCTTCTTTTCGAAGGTACTTGTATTTTTATCCTTTCCACGTTCAGAACCTGCCAAAAAGTCTCCTCCATCAGCCCTGTCATTGTCCTCCTTCTTGGTATGCTTATCTACTGGTCTGGCATTGAATATCTGCAATTTTGGCAATGCTTTCCTAATCTGCAATATTGTATGCATGGCAGTTCACGTTAGAGCGGAAATTTAAACTTGAATGTGAGAATAACAACAAATGATAAAGAACAATAAAAAGGAATTACCTTTCTTGCTATTTTATCATTGGCAGCAACAGGATTTCCAAGAAGATTGAGATTTCTCAGATTCACCAGGGATTTGAGCACCTGCCATTGTATTACGTGAAAGAGATACATGGTAAAGACTATTTCCAATAATGATCAAAATCAGAAAATACGGAAAACTCCATATCTGCATGTCAGACCTTTAGGTCAGAGTATCTCATGATCACATTATTGCCCAAGTCCAAATTCAGAAGCTTAGAATTATGAGCTAATTCATCTGGAAGACTCTGAAAATCCCAAGAAGCACATAAAATGAGAACTCTTGAGTGAAAAAAAAAAAAACATGAGAAACCCAATTGCTGAATAAACAAAACACAAATTAAAAAGGGATTCCCAGGATAGTCAATTGTGAGTGTAGAAAGGGCAGGAAAGAGAGAGAAAGAGAAACATAAGCCATGTTTACAAACTACCCCAACTCTTTATTTATGGACCTAAGGCATTAACAACCCCTAATGGACTCACCTTGATCTCATTGTGAGCGAGACGGAGCTCCTTCAGATCGACACAAGACACGAGTGAGGAGTCAATAGTCTCAAGCTGGCAATAAGAGAGAGAAAGCTGGAAAACAGAAGTATTGTTATCTTTCAGAAGACAGTGCAGAACCAATCCCTAGAGAAGCTCAATATATTCGAGAGCAATTTACCTTAGTAATAGATTTCACTTTCGCAAGAGCATCCCCAAACTTACGGATAGGATTTTTGGACAGAACTGAAGGTAAAATCAAAGTGATAGAAAGATTAAATTCAAGTCACTAGAGAGTTCAACACTATGCAGAAAACAGACCCCACAAATCATATGGTACGAAGGGGGAGGGAGTGTGTTAACAATAGATTAAGACTAGTTCATATGTCGAAGTGAAAAGAAGAACACCCTATCTTCATGCATATGCGAGGTTAAGCAGCCCAGAATGTAACTTCTATGAAGTCAAAATTACAATATTTTTTCTTTTTAATTTTGTGGTCTTATCCAGATTTTGCACAAAGAAGAAGAACCACAAAATAAGCCATACCAAGAGTGTTCAAGTCTGTGATCTGATCAAGCTTGCAAATGGAGACGATCTCATTATCTACCCAACCCAAAATGAAAAATCAGTTAAAAGATGAAGAAAATAAATTAAAAGAAATCTGCTATCGATGTTAGTTAGTAGAAAATGTTATATTACAAGACTCACCATTCAAAATCACTGCTCTGAGGCCAACAAGCGACCTAACCTGATCCATAGACTTGAGCTTATTTTTGCCCGCATTCAACACCTGGTTGACAAATATGAGTAAACCTTGCCCTTATTTCCTCGTGTAACTCATTAAACTTCATAAGAAAAACTACCACATAGGCAGCTGAGTGCTCGTGAAATTATTTATCGATGGACACAAGAGTGCGCTAACAAACAAATACATGAACAGATACTTAAGAAACCTCATAACACAGGTTAACGTAGCAGCGTGTCAGCATTATCGCAACAAGCTCCAAAAATATCTGTCGGATTCTAAAACTAATTTTAATTAGATTAACACCTAACGTTGCATGTGAAAACGAAAATTTTCCCACAAACTTCATCTGAAAAAGTGTAGTCTTGAGCTTGGGCGTATCGATAACTTGTTCATACGGCTCGTTCAAATAAACACCTTCATCGCAGGTAAAGGAATATTACCGGTGGTTGAGTTCAATGCTCATAAGCAAATTGAAATTCTAGCTAATAAGTATCATAAGGAGAGCCATGACACTTAGTACATGAGACTACAATCACAACCATCCCAAGAAAATAAAAACTTCCACCTTGTCTCTATATGGTAGGTCCATCGTGCACTTACAGTGAGCTTAGTGAGACCTTGAATTCCTTCTAAGCTTTCTAATTTGTTTTCCACGACAGATAACCACTTCAAATTGACGCAAGACCTCAACCCCTGTTGTAGTGCGGGTGAAAACATTAGTCAGAGATGCCCATAGTTCAGCTTAGAAACAAAACAAAACAAGACGGGGAAAACCTCAAGGGAAGTTAGGTTGTTGAGCTTAAGGTCAAGCTTTTCCAAGTTCTTGAAGTCGGCCAAGACCGATACCTACGAATGTCCGATTAAAAAGGAAAACAGCACAACCTTTAGAACAGTTAGGCTCCAAAATCAAAGGGACAAAGAAATCCGAGGGAAGTGCGTAGAGTATTACATCGGAAAGAGCTTTGTGATTGAGGTGAAGAGCGGAAATGGAATTGGGATCGTGGGTATTGTTCTCCTTCAACACCCGCTCGGAGTTCAGGCGAGTCATCGTTTCCGGCACAATCCGATCACTGATTCAACCGCCAAGGTTCTAAAGCCATCGCAAATGAAAGCCCCCGCAATTTTATTTATTCTGGGCCAATGTTTTTTATGGGCCGACGTAAGAACCCTAAAATGTTTCTTCAATGTTATCTGGCTATTTTTATTGGCCCAAAGGTGTCATTTATTTTTTATTTTTCTTCTTTGGGCCAGGATAAAGTTGCGGCCTGGAATAGCGGCCTTCGGCTTCTTTACGGCCGAAACTCAATTTATTTGACACGTCAACGGTTTCCTGGCTTGGTGAGTAATATTAACATTCCAGCAGTAACTTTGCGGCCATTAAATGCTATATGGATGAGTTCAAGAAATTTAAAAACATGAACCTATTAAAATTTGATGCACATTATATGGAGAACATAATTTTATTTTCCCAAAAGTAAGTCTCCTATTTTTTTTTTTTGGTTGCAAGCAGAGACGATTACGAAGTCATAAGAAAGTTAACTACTAGCACTCTAGCAGGCCCAAGAAAGAGGGTAAATAGACACGATCACACAGCGTTTGACTCCACACATTCTGAATTACTCCAAAATCACTTGAAATAATAATAACTCGATTTTTAAAAAAATTATTAATTAATTTTTTGTCTAAAATTCCAATGACTTTCCCAAAAGAAAATATCATATCCACTCCTTCACTCATTATCATCTAGTTAAGCCTTGTTTGGAATTATGATGACAAATACTTATAAACAAACTTCACGTAAATCAAGATTAAATTTATCTTACATATTTATCTTGTGCTCTGTATAGGTCATTCCAAACAGACCTAATCTCGCATTTAGCAGGCTGACCACGTCAAGAGATTAAACCGACGGGAAGAGGAGATATTGTGTGTATCGCCGCTCTACATTCTCTACGAGTTCAACAAATGTTCGGTGGTATAGAGTTTTGGGGTCAATGGAAAAATCTAGCACCAAAGCTCGAACTGAACTAAAAATTGCGCAAAAGAAAAACGGAAATGTGTGAGGAAAACATATCACAGAATACATATAAAGTTGCCATTAAGGTTCAGTAATCAAGAGCAAGAATAGGTGGCCAACAAAGTCGAGTGATGAACATAAGACCCAAAATCATGAATTCTTTAATATATATTGGCCACTTCGCCCATGTTAGAATGCAGCACGCTTAATGAGATGCTCCAATATCCGACAGACATTCTCTCACGAGATGTATTTTTCCTGCTGCTCTTGAAGGAGCCTGGCCGATGATTTAGCATCCAAATATAATGAGCAAACCTCCTCAAGATCCGCCTACAAATTACATAAAATTCAAATCATACTCATTTAGTTGATGATAATGGCATAATAATACATCCAAGAACCTAGTGGAAAAAAAAATCACACAGTTACCTTGCAGATATTGTCTCGACCATTCATTTTGGCTACAATGCTGGCGGGGGATAAAAGCTGAACTGCGTGTCTGTCAAACCAATATAACTTGTAAGTGCCCAAGGAAAATGAAGCATCAAACCTAAGCCTATTCTATTGGATGAGGGTCAGCATTCAGATCGATTTTTAGCAGAACAGCAAGCTAAGGGTGTACCTTAAAGATGTCCTTTGTCCAATTTCCCCAAGGTAAGCTAAACTTTCCTCATCCACACCCAGCTCCTCTACTTGAGCACGGATAGCTAGAATCTGTCTCAAAAGTAAGGAGCATATACGTTAGTGAAACTCTAGATTCTACCAGACTTTCAAACATTAGAGGTTTGTCCTTGAAACAGAAGCAGCCTATTTAAATGCAAAGCAACCTGTATCATTTCAGCAGGACCATAGGTTTGTGTCCGAATTATCACCAACCGATCCAAAAGGTCAACAGGTATGCCATGAGGACTAGTCATATCCGTGCCTCTGCATAACAGGGCAGTTCAACATGTCAAGGTCGATAAATTGATTGTGGAGGGATAATGAAAATGCAACCAATCAACACCATAATCTGATCAGATATATACTGTTAGGACTTTTAGGACACAACAACACCTTTAAATTACAATAGTCCATCAATACTCCAAAATGCCCAAAAGCCAAGGAGGGCAGAATATGGAATACTATTCGTGTTTAGCAAAACAAAAATAATTGGCTAGCAATAGAAGCAACAAAGAGAATCATGACATGCTTTATTTAACCACAATAACAAGCAGCTTTATTCCACCATGTGGAGTTAGCTACATGGATTGTATGATACCATTATGCTCTGTTAACAACCAAGTCTTGGGATAAAATGTTAGCCATGAAGTCTCAATAAAATCATGTCTATAATTCAAATCTTGGGTGAACAGCTGATGCCATTCTATCATTTCATTCTGGTTTCTCCAAATTTACCTCTAAACCAATCTTTACAAAAGCAATTGCAAGAGTTTCATACCTTACACTGCATATTCCTCTATTAGTAGCAAAGATTACTATTGGAGATAAGGAACTCTCTAAAGCACGATTCAAATATGAAAAACACTCCATATCTAGCATATGCACCTGCAAAAAACATTTAGAAATCAAATTATTATAAAAAAAATAGGATGACCAGGTGAGAGAGTGAAAAAGTCACCTCATCAATAAATAGAACTCCAGGTACAAGCTCAGCTACTCCTTCATCGATATAACGGTTGACGACCTGTCAGTAATAGAAGCACATTGTAACACAGTCTTTTTAGTTTTTTTTGGCCTGAATCGTAATAAGCAGTCTACTTACATGGTCTATTATTCATTGTTCTCTCTTCCTATGGTTATTCTTCACACAAAAATTGACTACGTGGATATCATTGATTTCAAATCATTGCATATAACATCCAAAAGATTATAAAATTATAAAATATGTCAAGGGAATTTGAAAGCGGTCGACATTTGAGATTTGAAAAAGCAACTAAGAAGCACAAATTGAAGTTTCAACTCCCCCCATACACTTGGATACTGAGAAAACTTAGCATCTGCCAAAAGTTCTGCCTGTACCTTGTTAATTTCTTGTCTCAACTTATCAGTGATTTCAGTTTTCCTGGGTTTCATCATCTGGCCCATTAGAGACAGAATATCCTGGCCACCCTGAGGCCGTGCATTGGCAGCATCCAGATCATGCAGTGTTACATCCTTCAATTAAAAAAATGTAACTTTGATCACAATCAAGAACAAGCAATATATGTAATGTCTCAAAGAATTTACACTAGAATCTGCACCTTTCCGTTTAAATATTTCTTAACAGTTGTTCCAAAAAGTTCTGTGGCACAACTTAAAGTTACCCAAAAAGAGACAGAACTACTAGTTAGAAAACTTAAATCTCCTGAGTACCAGTAGCATAAGAACTTGATAAGGAATAGATCAGACTGAAAATAACAACAGAATTCACAGAAATGAAATGATGAATAATTTAGCTATCTCTCTCGTTCTCTCTCCTCTCTTCCATTCTCTCTCTTTTCTTCTTACCTCTTTCTCTTTACAACCTGGCATATAGAAAGTCTTGAGCCTGATAAAGTTAAAGCGGTTCTCATATAGACTAGTTACACTAAAATTGAATATCTTGAGAGAGATTTATCATTTTGTACAGATGTATTTCTTCAGATGAATTACCTGAACAATCTCCTTCTTTTTGTGAACCTCGCCCTTTGGAAGTGGGACATACTCCTCTGCTTCAAGGTCAAATTCTGTTGCAAAAGCATCACTTCTACCCACCCTTTTCACTGCTCCACTATTTGCTTCAATGTATATAACATCCCCAACAGCCACCTGTACGTAGAGTCGAACATTTTCAATTAAAACCTCAGATTATCTGGGTTCTCAGGTTCATATAATTATAAAATAGCTTCCAAGTAACCTTTTCAAGAGCTTATAACTTCTCTTATACATAAGAAAACAAGATTAAAAACACGAAGCCATAGAAATTGGAAAGCTCACCTTCTCCTTAATCAAGGCATCATATATGGTGGGATCCAACTTCAGTTGCTTGGTTCCTTTTACTGTTTTCAATCCAATGATGACATGACTAATTGCTTTACCATAGCCGCCTGTTAAACTCTCTGATTCTTCAGGTGAGAGCTCCGTTACCTAACAAAGGACTAGCAACACGTAAGGACTTGAAATCAACAATAATCTGAAGATGACAAGAACAGACTATGATACTGTCAACATTTTCAAATCGGCAATCAATGATAATCAACTCACCTCTCCTTCGTATACTTCCTTGTTTTCCTTGATTCGCAAGCCAATAGCCCGTCGGAAATTTTCCATCAGAACCTCTGTCTTCTTGACTTCTGATGAATACACTTCTGATCCAACCATAGGGCAGAATGGAACCTGCATATAAAAATCTAATGAAGCTGGCTCTGATAGGCCTTGCAACTAAGGCCAATAGCGGTAAAAGGACCAGCAAAACAAAATAGAATGCAGCAGTAACAAACTATCATGTGTAATGGAGTACAAGCTGGAAGGGAGATTTGGAGAGAGGAGAGGGCATAGCAGAAGGTTTTAAGAACATATTGCAGTTGGAGTCAGCAGGAAAATTCTGAGAAAATGGTTGGAAGTTTCTAATCTCTCAGACGCTAGAAAACCCCTTGTTTTTGCTCTTTTCTTTCAAGTTTTGGTTTGCTATAAGCTGAATACATTCATTTTGGCTTTGTTTTGAGGATTCCTACCCTTGAATATCATTACCAATAGGCCGGGGAAGTTCCCATCACTATTACAGTTTATTTTTATCAATAAGACGGACAAGAGAAGAATTGATATCAAAACATTATCCTTATGAAAGAATTATATAGCAACCTTGCTCCCAAGCTCCTGACTTATTCCAAGGGCTAGTGCAGTCTTTCCAGTTCCAGGAGGTCCAGCCAGTAAAAGTGCCCGGCCAGCCATCTTCTTTTGCCGAATCATATCAACCACAAGACCTGCTGCTTCTCTTGCCTCTGCCTGTCCCACAAAGCCGGCAGCAAAGGGCAGTGCTCTTCCATTGGCCTACACACACACACACACACACATATAGAGAGAGAGAGAGCGAGCAAGTCATTCACATGGTGTGATAATGGAAGAAGCAACTAATGATATACATATCCGACCAATAAAAAGCCGATGTTAGCCCACGGTAATACATTTGATGCTTCCTAAACCTCCGAGCTTCTCATTATTAGACAAAAAGAGGTTTCCCCCACAGCATTATATACGCGTATAAGAATCACCGCAAAAGGGAACCTCATTTAAACTTTGCAAGGTGCCACTGTTAACTGCGCTAAAGAACCAAATTTGACGAATAACAGAACGAGTATGCAACTCTTGCTTCACATAAAAGCAAAAGTTCAGTTTTGTCCATGGTGAGCTTCTAGCAATAATGAATTTGTAAAGACATTGAAACGCACTGATAGTATAAAATTTAAAGAAATGAAATTTTCCAGAGGTTAAGCACTACCCATTTGGAAAGTGAGAAGACCATTGCCGAGGTTGCGTAGCCATGGAAGTTTGAAAAACAAAATAAACAAAAATTAACAGTAACCAGGCTGCTAAAACCCACTGTCCTAAACGCTCAAGAGCCCGCTGACGATAAGGAAAAGTGGGGCAGCTTCCTTCGTTGGAATGTCAGTGATAAGTATGTTAGAGAGAAAGAAAGAACCTCGAGTCCTAGGCCTTTAATATGTGTATGTGTGGCAACGCGCTGCTTCTTGGTGGTAGATTGAACCTCTTCTATTTTCATCTTCTCCATGAATAACTCTCTTTAGCTATTCAGCTTTGCAGAAACTTCCAGTCAGGTGCTGAACGCTTTACACAGCCTCTGCACTGTTGCTTCCGTCGATTTCTGCGACAGATGGCTGTCGTTCTCGTCGTCACAGGTGGCTGCCGGAGGGAAACCACGGTTTCCACCTCTGTGGCCTGGGGTTTTCGAAAGAGAGAAGAGGAGGCGCGCGCGGGTTTTGGGTCGGGCCGTCGGCACAAGATCAAGGTTGTTTCCGCTCGGTCCTTTTGCTCACCGGTCACACTACTAAGGCAACCTATATTCCTCTTTAGACGGCCAAAAAAAAAAAAAAAAAAAGCAAGTACAAATCATTTTAAAATTATATTATCTAGCTAACTAATTTAGATAAATTAAAAAAATTAGTTAAGTTAGTTATTTATTATAATGTGTGTTGTTTTTTTAAAATATTCTTGTTAATTATATTTATTGGCTAAAACTATCATTATTAAAAGAAATATCTTGAAAATAAATAAATAAATATGAGAGATAAAGTGGATTGAAATCTTATATTTAGAATTAGAATAAAAGTTTAACGAGACTGGAGGTAATATATATGTTTCTAATATTTTATCTAATTAGTATATTTAAAAATATTAAAGAAGTAAAAATATTGTAAAAAAATCTAATAAAATATCGTGGAAGGTGGTCATCTTGTGGTTTATTTGCCTAAGAATTGACCTAGAAGGAAGGATAGTATCCAATGCACGCCATATGTTGCTCTTTATCGTTTAGAGTGTTTGTCTACTCTCATTGCATTCAGCTACTGTGTGGATCAACATGCAGACAACCTATCCAGTGAAATCATCCTAAAGTTTTGATTTACGGAGGATTTAGATTTAAATTTGTAATCAGAACCGGGACAAGGAGCGAAGGCCTTCAGGACTTATTGGAGATATCAATCACTTACGGGCAATGGCATTTCACTTTCCATCCGCAAGGCTTGTTATCCCAGCAGCAATCTCTTGACTTTTGTGGCAGCCATGTGTTGGGATATTTGTGTACCAGGTTGTTGTTCTCGGGGCAAGTTTATAAAAGACAATGAAGATTTACAATTTGTATTCCCATTAAATAAGCAAGCCTCGAGTGATTGACATACATGTTCTACTGTTTCTCAGCACAGAAATCAGATTCCTCTTCCAAACCGAGCTCTTCACTGTGGTAGACTTCGTGTCGTGTTCATTACTTACGTAGAGGGTCTGCGAGATAACCAGAAGCATTGATTTTTGAGCGAAATTTTACAGTCAGATACTCTTTCCTCTTGAAGCCTTGTTGATCTAATTTAATTTGTGTTTTATTTTGGTCTGTCTTTGGCGCTCGGAAATGGTTTTAAGGGGGTGCATTCGGCAAACTATTTTTCAAAGCTACTTGTTGAGTTAGATAATATTTATACTACTCTTATAATTTATAAATAAGATTTTATAATTAGAACCAAGGTAATATTTACCAGCTGTAATTTAGTCTCATAAAATAAAATGGCTAGTTAATGTTGCAAACTAATATTAAAAAATGTTCATGTTTAGCGTTTGAGAGGATTGTTTGCACCAAAAATAATAATTTGTTTATAGATACATGATGCCGAAATGATTTGTTTGGCACTTTGGCCAACCAATGCATAACTAAATTGATATCAATCTCAATATTGTGTAAAATTGCGTTAAACCTCATCATGAAGACATGAATCTTCTTTCAATTTAATTTATGCATATTAGGCTTTAAACATCGATGATCCCAAACCCAGCAACGTGACAACTGACAAGTGACCACAAGGCAGTAAATCCCGGTTTCACCTAACACTGGCTACACTGGAACTGAGCTTCTTTCTCCGTCTTCCATTCTCCCCTTCTTTTATCTCTCTTCCCAATCCTCTCGTTTTCCTACTGCGACCACCCTTACGACGTATAAACAATATATTTATGTGAGCCTGCTAGATCGCCACCATCATTCGCAGACCCCCCTAACCCTAGATCTCCATAATTATGGCGCCAAGAAAAGCTCGGGAGCCCCACCTGTTCCTGGAGTCCATGTACTCAGTTATTGCACTCCTCTTCCTCCTCGTTACTTGTGTTGAGCTCTGCGACGCTGCCACCGTAGTTGACGTCTACCGCCTGATTCAGTATGATATGTCCGGGGCTCCATTCGGATCTCGACTAGCTAGCCTCAATCACCATGCCGGCTCTCTCCACTTCTCTCCCCATGCTGATCTCTCACGCACTGTGCTCGTCATACCGCTTCGCGAGTTGAACATGACATTTGTCAAAGGTTTCTTTTTTCTTCCTATTTTCGTTTTTGTGCTGACTTGATTGCGCATCAAGTGATTTGTGACGCAATTCTGAAGCATAAGTCAATTATTCTTATGCTAGTTACAGCAGTTTTTTTTTTGCCTCGATAGTTACAGAAGTCTCAGTGAAGCAGCAAAATGACCATGGCGTTATGCAAGACTCCGAATTTTCTCGATTAATGTATGGGTTTGAACGCGTGTATTCATGGGGTCAACGAACCGAACTAAATTTTCATAACACTTGCGCTAAGCTGGAATTAGGGTCTATTCTGTTTTCTTATCAATACAAATCGTTGTATGACAATTTGACACCTTTTCAGATCCATGGCAAGGAGTGGTGGTTCAAATCGTTTCACTTGATTTTACTCCTCTTCACTCGCGCGAAATAATGGATATGCTTCTTCTTGATTTATGAGTAATAAAATTCTGAAGTGTTCAAATAATTAAAGTACTCTTACTAATCTGGAGAAACAAAGGATAATTATTAGAATCCCATCATGAGGTTTTGGAAGTGTTGAGTTACTTGGAAAGTAACAATATTTATGCTTGAGAGGGAGCTATATACCAATAGGAGGCATTAGGTAATGAACAATAAAGAGGCTTTCTAACATATTGTAATGTGACTTGGAGTGCTCATAAGTAGCTTCCATTAAATTTAGTCACGGTGCTTTCGTATGACTGGGAGGCATGAGAAGATATGCTGAGTTTATAAATTGTTAAATTGACAAGTTAGCTTTTGCAATTAACTTACTGATGTCATCCACTCCTGTTGCAGAAATATTAGTTAGCCACATATTATATTACTGTATTATCTTGTGTAGTTCTGTAGCTGAATGCTTAGCTTTTAATGCCTCTTTATCTGTCAAGATTATTATTTGAAGAATGTCATTAGATCTCTCACTCACAAATCTACCAAATGTTAATTTCTTGTGGATCCTACTGGGCAGAATATATCGTTGAAAAGAAGCCACTGGGGGGCTTATTATTTTTGCTGCCTAAGATGTTCAGTATAGAAAATAAAGGTGGCTTGAGAAGTGATCATCAAGATGATGGTAAGGAGCAGCTGAAGAATGTGTTGGCTGAACTTGAACAGATACTAATACACAACAACTTACCTGTGAGTACAGTGATCCAGTTTGTTTTGTACTATTTCCTCTTCTTAATTTTCTATAAAATGCTTTTCCAAGCTTAAATATAAGTTACTTTTAACCATCTCATCGGAAGTAAGAAAAGTTTGTCATCCCATTAAATTGGTCTTAAATTTGAAAATTGTCCATCTTTACTCCTAAGTAATATTGTTAATTTGAAAATCAAGTACTCTTTCTATCCTCTTTAAAGAAGGGCATTTTGGGAGACAAGCATCATATACCTCAAAAACTCATGCGAAGTGAGCCATAGTGAGGACCACAAATTCCTTCTAGAACATGACCTTTATTTAGGACCAGAGGGACTTTAGTTTTCCACTGGGGAGTGGTATACGAATTCCTTTTCATTACAACTGGTTTGATTTTTTTCCACTATCTATTATCCTTTGTTGTTGTTACATGTGTCTACAATATGTTATGTCACCTGTTACCTGGCCAAGCTGTATTCAAGAAGTATCTTCTCGATAGTATGAACTAATGGATTGATTTTTTTTTTTTTTTTTCCCAAAACTGTCCGTGTAAAATCATTGTAAGTGTGTATATTAGATGTTAGATTGTTTCATTATATGCATATCAGATTCATGAGATGTTAGATCTTTCCATTAATACTTCTCATTTTTAAAGTATGTGTTTCTTCCTTTTCATCGGAGGCGGAAATAATGGTTACTACAATTCCTCCCTTGCTGTCACGTTGTCTTTTTGCCTCTTTTACTTTCTTTTTTTGTGTTGTTGACTGAAGTGTAACTTTATGGGGTTGCTACTTGTTACAGTACCCTGTGTATTTTGCTTATGAGGATGACAACATTCATGCTGTGTTAGCTGATATAAAGAAAAATGATGCCACTGGCCAACCTGCTACTGCAACTAATGGCGGGTGAGTATCAATATGTGAATATAGCTTCATTGTTTGAACCAAATCTTGCTAAGTTGCTTGACAGTTGCGTTTTTACATGATTTTTTACTACTTGATTCATTGGTCTCTACGCCCTAGATATGGCACACTGAGTTGCAGTTTTCCCTGTTTGAATCCAATCATGCAAAGTTTATTGGCTGTCAGGTTGAGTTACATCGAGTGTTCTAACTCGTTTAGTTGGTCTCCATGCACCAGATGTGTATGGCATGGTCAATTGCTGATAGTATCATTGCTGCTATATCTTGGTCCTCTTAGTACTATTTGTTACTTTGCTGAATTATGTTCCAATCTATTGATTTTGGATTTGCTTTTTCTCTCTTGTGTCAATGCTGATGTTCTCATTTGTTTCTTTTCACGTGACATTGCAGATACAAGTTTGTTGTTTCAGCTCCGGAGCCAAAGAAAGTCGCATCTCCTACAATTACAAATATTCAGGTTTTTATTCAACCTTTTCAGTGTAGGCGGTGATTCGAACCATTATAAAACATATTGTAATACTACATGGTTAATAATCTTGATCTTGGTTTCTGATGTTTTAGTGTAGAGAGTATTCAAGACCTATAATAGTTTTAGGATCTAAAAAGCTTTCAGAAAAGCTTCTTTGGAATTAAAGATATATATTATTTTGATCTGGCTTGATTGTCGATAGATAGTTAGAGGCGTGATATGTCCCGAAATGCTACTTACTTGTATTGTGTAATATCAAAGGCTCTCTATGCTAATGCTCAAGAATTTTATCTATTTTCCATTTTCCTCTTCTTCTTTTTTGTCTAATATTTCCCTGTGTGAATATTATTGAACCTATTTTACCAACCTCACTCATTTCTACTATTCTGAAGAACTTGAATCACTAGTTTAACCACTATTCTGTATCAATGGTTTGCCTGCAGGGATGGTTGGCGGGAAAGAAGATGGATGATGATGCTAGTCAATTACCCACCATTGCTATAGTGGCATCATATGACACTTTTGGGGCTGCTCCTGTATGTATTTTTTCTTGCTGCACCTTCAAGATCACTTGGTTTGTATTTATGTATGTGTTGCAATTTGCAAATATAACTGTAGGCATTGTCAGTGGGAAGTGATAGTAATGGAAGTGGTGTTGTGGCTCTCCTTGAAGTAGCTAGGTTGTTTTCTCTCCTCTATTCTAATCCAAAGACAAGAGGACATTACAATCTACTCTTTGGACTGACATCTGGTGGGCCATACAACTACAATGGAACTCGTAAGGTGATAGACTTTGTTTGTAAGGTTCACTTTGTGCTGACAGATTGTCACATTTTAGTTAGTCTTTCCTGTTTATTGTCATGTTTTTTGTAACTTTGAATCTGCATGTTCCAGTGGCTTCGCAGCCTTGATCAACGTATGCGTGAAAGCATTGACTATGCTATCTGCTTGAATAGTATTGGCTCATGGGAAAAAGATTTGTGGATTCATGTGTCCAAGCCTCCAGAAAATGTGTATATAAAGCAAATTTTCGAAGTTAGTAAATTTTCACAGCAGAGTAGGTGGCTATACAGAGATGCATTGACTTGCAATTTATGTTTTGATGGTTTTGTTGGTGGATTTTGGTGTAGGATTTTTCTAGCGTGGCAGAAGAGTTGGGCTTCACTGTTAATCTAAAGCACAAGAAAATAAATATTTCAAATCCTCGAGTAAGTGCTACCTTACATATATGTTCAATCGTTAGTTTATAATCGGTTTTATTTATCGGTTTTATTTCACATTTCTTCTGTATTCGATTTCATTATAGATGCGACATTAAACAGTTATTTCCTTAACCCCCCCCCCTCCCTTTTTCCTTCCTTCCGTAATCTCAACAGATTGAACATATGTGCATAGCTGCATATACCTTTGTCTGTCCCAGTTAGCAACTTAGCAAGGTGCCCCACCGGCCGCATGGGGAGGAGGTGGGGTTTGGGGGCCTCTCTCTCACACACACACTCACACTCTCCATGCTTCTTTTTTGTTATCCTTTTTTACTTGGTTCTTGAAAGGAATATGTTAATGACTCATGGTTCATCTACTGTCGCCTGTTACTAATGTCTTGGCCTTTAAAGTTTTCTGCTTGATATCTTGTAGAAGTATTCTCTATTCTGCTACTAGTTTATTCTTTCATTTTCTTCCTTAAGTTGTCTCGAAGTTGGTTATCAAAGCTACTCGCTGTAGGTAGCTTGGGAGCATGAACAGTTTTCTAGGCTGAGAGTTACTGCTGCCACCCTCTCTGAACTCTCCACTGCACCTGAGTTGCTAGAAAGGACGGGGGGCCTTGTTGACAGCAGGTTCATCTTTTGACCTGAAAGCGAGATTATTATTCCTCTTATAGCATTTTTCTGAGAGCTTGATTCTGCAGGCATTTTGCTGATGAAACTGCAGTTGTCAGGAGTGTGAAGTTAATTGCTGAGAGTCTTGCGGTAGGGTTAATTTATTTACATTGCCTAGTGATCACAGGAACATTGTAAGAACAGATTGGCATGTGCATTAATTTTATGTTGTATCATTATGCTGTGAAGCTTCACTGTTTCTTAACCTTTGAAGTAAATCACCAGCTCTTCTTTCTGCAGAGGCATATTTACAGACATCAAGGAAAAAACATTCGGGTATTCGCAGACAACAGTAGTTTGGCTGTAAATCCTTCTTATATTCAATCATGGTTAAATGTGTTGTCACAAACACCTCGGGTGGCACCATTTCTGTCAAAAGATGATTCTTTTGTTGCTGCACTGAAAAAGGTATTGTTGTGATACGTTTGCCTGCTATGTTTTCTAGCCTTTTTACATAATGGGATAGTTTTGCTGGTAGGTTAGTTGAGGGTAAGTTTGCACCAACTTTAGGCTGTCTATGGC
The DNA here is from genome assembly GCF_004799145.2 of Neltuma alba. Classification (NCBI taxonomy): domain Eukaryota; kingdom Viridiplantae; phylum Streptophyta; class Magnoliopsida; order Fabales; family Fabaceae; genus Neltuma; species Neltuma alba. The sequence continues at coordinate 433,745 of NW_021635961.1, read as the reverse complement.
TTGGTTTTTGGTTGATTACGGACTGTATGTGCTGTGGGCAATGGGCTAAGCGCTGATAACTAATGTTGTGTAGTGTTTTAGGAGGAATGTCATTTTTCCAAGAAAAAGTTAGTGAAGGGGGCTAAATCCTCAATTCCTTTGAAACTGAGAGTTGACAACAAAGCATCCTGGTTTTATCACTTTTTTCTACTCACCCTAGTGGTATACTTGTTTACAGGAATTAGAAGATCACACTGACCAGGTTGATCTGCAACGAGATGTGCTAGATGGCATGTTCACTTTCTATGATTCAACTAGGGCAATGCTAAATGTATATCAGGTATTTGAAGATACTTTTGATTCATTGTGTCGTACAAGTTGTCTCTTCTTTTTTAAGTGGCTGGAGAGAACTCAATGGATGGATCTTTGTGGATAGAGGACTGGTTTAAATATTTTCAATCATCGTGCACCCTGATTGTTGTGTATGCTTCCTTTTTTTTTTGTGCTCCATTTTCTCAGGTTTTTTACCTGCCCTGCTTTATGTCTAAGTACATGTTATATATGCTTTTAGCTTGGGAAATAATCAAATTATTTAATTTTACAGGTTGCCAGTGTCACATTCGACCTTCTGTTGCTGTTAGTATTGGGTTCATATTTAATTTTGCTCTTCAGTTTCTTGGTCATCACAACTAGGGTATCATCTCTTACCTAACATCACTTTGCAAAATTTTATACACAGCGTTGTTTATGTGTAGTCATTGTTGGTGATGCTGTTAATCAGGGCCTTGACGATCTAATCAGCTTATTTCGACGTCCTCCCTCACGAAAAGTGAAGACCGCATAGTGATCATAGGCCAGATTTTCCATCAAGGTTTGGCCATGTATTGCAATTTCCAGTAGAACTTTAGGATGAGTCTCTAGCGAACTGCATAACGTTGATTGGTTGAGAGGTTGGGAACAGCAAGATGTATGATCTGTGTTCTGCGAAAATGAGGACTCCTAGGCTCAAGTAAAATTTTGATGTTTATTTTGAAAATATTGTTTGCTGCGTTTTGGCAGATCAAGGCATAATTGTAAGTGGGTAAACGATGAAATGAATTTAGCAGCATCGCGTCATTTTAAAGAATGAAACGTCGCTGCAATACCATTGCTATGGTCAGTTCTAGTAGTGAATAAGGCTGGAAAGCATAATATTGTTTTTCATGTTTTAGCGATTGCCACGTCAAAAACCATTAACGCTAACATAGGCGAACTGTTAGAATTGGTTTTTCGGGGGAAAGAAACCGTTAAAGATTTTGTTTGAAGAGCGCCTGGAATTTCCTGTACCTTGATCCTTGTTCAGCAAATTTTGTGATAGTGATTTTAGTTGAATCTCTTGGGATGATCAACTTTGCATTCCCATTGTTGCGGACTGATATCTCTCGGAGCGTTAGGCATGGGTATAACTATTAAAGTATCACTTGTCCAAAACTGCATTCGTCCTCAAAAATTGAATAATTGATTCGCAATAAATCACGTGTCGATATGAAGTTTAGTCTCGCTATAGTAATTAGAGAATATGTAGATCCGAAGATTCCTGAGTTAAGGCTGTTAAATTCATGGAAAGGCAAGAAATCTCTGGCGAACTCCTGCCTTCAGTGACCCTGGTACTTCCGGCAATTGTAGGGAGAACTGATGACCCCTAGCACTCCTTTTTTCGAAAGGGGAAAAAACGTTTTTCACGTGCTTTATTAGACTAAGTAACTTTTATGTCATCTCGCTAGTCACTACCGTACTAGAATATTAAAAAAATGAATACAATTTTTCAAAAAGTTATTTCTACCATAAAAGAAAAAAATATTAAGAGTTTGTTTAGAATGACTGATAAATAACCTTTCATTTATAGAATGAAATAAATATATAGAATGAATTTTGTCTTGACTTGCATACTCAGGGAATTGAATAAAAACAGCTCAAGTTTTCATCCCAACAGTTTCCTATCATGCACCAAATTTCAACCGGAAACGAGTGCACAAACAAGGTAAGATTTAAATCACTAAATTCCTCTTGGCGGTGGCATGGCCGAGTGTTCAGGCAAGGCATGACACTACCAAGTGACTGATGATCGTGCTAGTTGCTAGTGGTTTCTAAATGCACGAGGGATCAACATACATTCTGATTGACTAAAGTTCATTGCCCAAACAACTTGGGTCTCGTCATTTCTTTGTATGAGGCATGTCACCACTACAGTTGATGAGGCCGCTTATTTTGCATTAACAAGTAGCATAGTCGTAAGGCATGTCACCAATAAATTCAACTTATGTATATATACTTCTGTAATTTTTTTTTTTAAAAAAATACAATACGCCACGTCTGTCTCAAAATATGGCGACATTCAGAAAACTAGCAAAGACGCACGCGGACATCAGCAGCTTGTACAACCAATATTACAAATTGAGATACTTTACTGACATTCAAAGGCTTGTACATAATGATTAAAACCTGGCCTAAAAAATAACAGAGCAGATGTGAAGTGCCAAAAACAACGCCTCTAGCAAGTTGATGGTTTAACACCTCTTAAAAGTGATTATTGGTGAGCATTCAGCAGCGCTCTATAGACCATATCAATGAATTGGTTGTCCTAGCAGTAGCGCACAGCACAGTTAGGATACACGAGAATGGACGAGAAGAAAAACGGACAACAATCTACAACATATATAACAGATAGACCGACTCATACAATTTTGCTTGCAAATGGTATTATAGGCAGAATATCGAACAGTAACAAAGCAAGCAGACTAACCTGAACAAGCACTAGAAGCGCATCTCGAACCTTTTCCCTGGTAATCACTGGCCCATAGTTTGAAGGAGGAACGGAAGCAGGAGTAAGAGATGGCGGAGGATTTGGAGGTGGAAATGGTTGTAGCAGGGGAGTACCAAGTGGGCGTTGTATGCTAACAGCAGACTGAAGTGGAGGGGCCGCTGGATTGGATGCAGGCGCAGGAGGGACCATCAGCGTTGAAGAGGAAGGGGGAGGAACAAAAAAGGAAGATGGCTTCACAAGATTTGTGGCTAGGTTGTTGCTACCAGCTTCAGGAGTGTTGTGGAGGGACATTAGAGGTGTAGTTGCTGATAGAGCAGGTATCTGCAAGGTTGGCACAGTGGATGTAGCAGCATTCGTGGGCACAGAAAGAGAAGGAACCGTATGAGAAGATTGGTAAGACTGTCCAGAGATTGGAGCACTAGTCAAATTCCCAACGGTCAAAGCTGTCTGCAACATTGTAGGAGAAAAATCTTATCCTCATCAGAACTAAGTTCCAAAGGTTCACTTTACAATCAGAAACTCTGTTAACACCACAAAGTAGAATGTTTACATATGAGAAAGGCCACAAAACTCACAACACATCTAATGAAATACAGGCTAGAAAAAAGCGAAGATAGATCCATCACAAATTATCAGAAGCAAATAATTTTGTTTCTAAAGTACGTACACTGAAGAAGTTCACAAAGGAAGGATCATCAGGAACATCAACCGGATTGGAAGTAGAAGATGGTGACGGCTCCAGGGGTCCATCCATAACTGCCATAGTTGGTACTGCCTCCAGTTCCTCAAACTCACTGCAAGGAAATAAAAGCAGAGGCTTACTTCTCAAAGTCTAAGACAAGTAAATGTAGACAAGCTGTCAACTGCAGTGATAACCTACCAGACAAGAAAAAAGTAGAGGGGGTTGGAATATGAATGAATGAAATAACAGATCTCATACATTTTTCCCAAAGCTAAGAAATACTCCCACCGGTCCCAAATATAAGGTCCTCTTAACTAATTTGTAGAGTCCAAAAAAAGTAGTTGTTTGTAATTAATTCGTAAAGAACTTGTAACACTATTTCAAAAACAACATGCCCTAGGAAAAATAAACAAGCACCTTCAATAGAACATTAGGGCTACAGTTAATATGGTTACACAATCAGTACCACACGAGAACCTGGATATGATATTCTCAAGAGCATGGATATAAATATGGCATAATGAAAGAATTCTATGGGAAAGAAATAAGGAAAATAGAATACCATGAATTAAATCACATCAACCTTCCTTAAGGATGGATTGTGATAAGGAACAGATAGAATTAAACGAAATGTAAAAGAAAGAATTTTATTAATTTATTACCTCTTTGTCGAAGACAACTTTGACTTTTGAGGCACCTTCGAATAGGCGTTAAGAATCCTGAAAATCAACTGAACAAAACTGAATAATACGGTCGGACAAATGTTGTGACAATACTCAATTAATAATGTTACCAATTCCAAATAATTTGAAGCCCACGGCGACATTGGCATCAAATGCCATCAAACTACAACATCATTTCCTCAAACTTCTTTCTTTCCACGCTATCCCTTTTATTAAATAGTAACTATTCTGAGCACCCAACCCCACCTACCACCCCCCCCCCAAAAAAAAAGGAAGGTATCAAATTTAAATTAAAGTATATTAGTCAGTTGTGCTTTGGTCGAAAAAACATACATCCAATCAGCAAGAGGATGAAGGGAGAGATTATACTTGTTAGATTTGAAAATAGGAACCTCTCAATTAACATGGAAGGTTCACATCCTCACATGTTTCATGACCTAAATATGGGGGCATGGACGTACGAAAGAATAATGAAGACAGACTCAGAAGTAACCCATTGATTATTTATACATCACATTAAAGTGCCTGCAAGATAGCCGGTGCACGCGAAATTGCAAACCCAGTAAGAATAATACCTGTTAAAAAGATTTGCAACCTCTTCACATTCACGTGCATTATAAAACCAGATGCCATTCACTTCTTGAGTAGCATTTCTATAAAGCAGATATGGAATCTGAACTTCATACTCAAAATCTCCAAGCAGATTCTCCACCAAATTTTCTGCTTACGCCAACACAATTATATGCTAGTTCAAACATAGACGAGACTTAATGCAAGATACACAAAAAGGATACTAGAAATTTCCTTTCCCCATGTCTAGCACCAACATGATTATGTGATAAAATTATTGAAGCAAGTCATAGAAGGCATATTTGGCGTTCATATGTTCACTAATTTGCTATACTCACAATATTGAGTGTAAGAAGCCAGCCGTGGAGTGCCAATATCCAATACCTAAGCCCCAATCCTAAAATTTTAAGGCAGAAGCACACCTAATAACTACAAACATATTATATCATATACAAGAAAATACTAAATATACGGTATACTAAATATAAGACAAATCCTTCTGAAAACATTGTTCATGTGCAGGAGAGCTGAGCAAACATCACTGCTGCATTAACTTTAATAGTGAATCTACCGGAAGGAAGACTAGGAAGCAAACCGCAGAGTAGGTGCAGGCCATCCCCACAATCCACTTCTCTTTAAGATAAAGGTTTCATAAATTCATATCAACACTAAGACAAGTCATGAGCCAGGTTGAATTGCCAATAAGCCACGAAAATTTATAATTTTGGATTCTCAAGATTGTAATAGACCAACTGACGGCAGTAAACACAAGGGAGGTGGACTCACTAACCAGTATTGCGACGATTCATCACTATAAACTGAAATCGTGGCTGAGTATTCCTGCAGCAAAATAGAGCAACAAAGTTAGGCTTGATTAACATCAGCAGATAAATAGAAAACAAAGATTAAGAAAATCCAACATAAAAGCCCTGAGCTTCCGAAACATAGAATCATTCGGAACTTATTGATCGTTGAGCCTAAAAACCGTTTGATAAAGGTAACAGACCAGGTATTCAATTTATGTCACACCAATTTTATATCCTCTGTACATGGATTTCTCAACAGATTCCCAACTAACCATTAATCCACTTGCAACACCGTTTTGGACACAGTAATGTAAAAAGAAACTAACCTCTTGACAACGAAAAGAGATCCCTCAACGTCCTTGCGGCTCTGCAAACCAGTCATTCGAAAAGCAGAGAGAGAGGATGAGAAAGCAATCAGAAAAGTGCAAAACAGAAAAATGAAAAGTGGATGAATGGCAAACCCATTGGCTAAGGTCGATGTTGAATTCGTAGAAGGTGACATGAGCGGCGGTGATGAGAATTTCCTCGACGAAGGGATCGATTCGTTGAAGAACAGTAAGGTTGAGATGCCGGGTGCTCTGCTGGTCCAGATTGGGCATGAGCTTGCCGTTCTGAGACATTGTGGATGATCTCTGCAACGCAAACCCTAGAATTTGGGGCAAATGGGAAGCGTAAGGAGACAGGGACGGGCGAGGGGCGACGCAGGCAGGTGAACCAGTTGTTGTCCCTTAATTAAATAGAGAAAAGTTGATACGTAAGGAGCCTTGATATTGGGTTCTTTTCTACTTACGTAAGAATAAAAAATTTGTCATTCTCTTTATCAAAAAAAAAAAATTGTCATTCTAATTTCTAAACCCATCTTAGGATGTTTGATAACCTTTAAAAATATTTTTAAAATTTTTTTTTCATAAAATAAAGTAAACTTCTCTGTATATTTATTTTGTAAATCGTAAAAATATTTTTGAAACCATGATCTAATTTCTACCCAAACACTCGTTTAATAGTATTTAGTTTTTACGTACTAATAATGTAGAATGAATAAAATAGGTAAAATAGATTTTAGTTTATTTGAAATATATAAAGTAATAAATTATTGATATATGCATATATATTCATTTAATACTGCAATACTACCTCCGGTTCTTAATATAAGACCTCGTTTGACTTTTAGTTTGGTCCTAATTATAAGACCTAGGGGTGCACATGGGCATGGGCAGGGCTGGGCAGGGCGGGCTTCGTTGCCCAAAGAGTGATGCCCTGCCCTCATATCATGGGGAAAAAAATTCTATACACACCTAAAAATTACATTTTATAATTCTACATTTTAACACATTAAAATCATCTAAAAATAATTCAAAACAAGTGAAGTCATCCAGAAATCATCCAAAACATATCTTAACAATTATCCAATTAAATAACATCAATAATGCATTTCAAGCAAGACAATCTCAATATTATAACTAAAGCTTTGAAGTTCAAAAGGCATCACTCTCCACAATTTCCACAAAAAAATAGAACACCTGAAAAAATACAAATAAAAGTAATTATAACTTTAACATATTAGAAACAAAACAATTTTAAAAAAATGTACTTCTAAATTCTAAAGAATGAATAGATGCACCTTACCAACTTAGCCAATCACGCTTATAAAATGACCCTTCAACCACCAATAGCCATTCAATTCTCTCCTCCAGATGTAGCAACACCTAGGAAAGAAAATCAAAGAATAATTACATACCAAATTATGAAGTAATATATGGTGAACACTTTACTCTTCAATGAATCCAAAAGGTGTAAAGTTGTTTCAGTCTTGGTATGATTGTTAATTGATTTAAGCTAAGAAATAAAAGCAACATATATATATATACCTTTTAATTATTGAGGCTATATGAATTGAACAAAGATAATCCTGGACAAATTAATTAAAAGGTATACCTCCGCAAAGGTTGAACAAATTAATGAGCTACAATAATACTTTACTATAACAATATAGCAAAATAAGGTGTTCCTTGAAGCCAAGGGGTGATTATTATTGAATTCTCATACCATAATTAATCTCCTTAAAAATTGGTCATATCTTCCGTATTTGGGTCTAATAAAAAGGAATGGCCAAAACAGCAAGGCGTCCAATAGTATCAAAACAAAACACATCAAACTGCTAGCTGCCTAAAGAATAATCCTGATGGGTGATGGCACAAATTAATGTCTATTCATTTTTTGGTCTACCTTTACGAAACCGCTAGCTAAGAAGCAATGTCTTCATTATCAAATTTCCAATCTTATTCATGTTCCCACCATTGCTTATCAGATTATTTAATCAGAGCAACAAACTAATTAAGTAATTAATCAGTGCATCATACATTCATACTTAATTCATTTCTTTGGATCGATTAAGACGACAGCCCAAAAGTATAAGTTAGACGCAGCCATATAAAGTAGTTATTTTAGTAACTTCATGCGAATTAAATTATTGCAGATTCACTTAACTAATATATCAGATAGCCTCAATAACATGCACACCAAACATGAAACACGGATAGAAAATGGGTGGGAGAGACTAACTAACAGAGTTGGAGGCTGCCTTGCTGTGAGTTGCTTCGCTGGTCAGTGCCGCTGCTTCACTGGTCGGTGGTCGCTGCTTCGCTGGTCGGTGGAGGAAGATGAAGTGGAGCTGGTCGGTAGTCGTTGCTTCCGGTAGACCGTGACACAGCGACAGGAAGAGGGAGACTGAGAGACAGAGGGAGAGCGAGAGGGAGACTGAGAGACTGAGAGGGAAGAGCCGAAGAGGGAGATTGGGAGAGGTAGAACTCGACACGGCGACAGGCGAGACTAAGAGAGTGAGACGGAGATTGAGAGCGGGACTTCGTTCGCGAGGGGTTGGCGGCTGCTGCTTGGCTAGGGCTGGTCGACTGGTAAGTGGCGTGCCTGAGCTGAGTGAGCGAGTGTGAGTGTAAGTGGTCGCTGGCTGCCGCTATGATTGGTATTTTGGAAGACAAAAAAATAAAAAAAAATAAAAAGTAATATGTCTCGGGCAGGGCCAAAACGGGCAGGGCAGGGCACCCTGCCCAAAGCCCGGCCCTGCCCGTGATATGCCCTGCCCAAAAGTTTTTTTTTTTTGGGCTTCAATTTTTCGGGCCGGGCTGGGCTTTTTTTTCCCGGGCTTGGGCGGGCGCACCGGGCGGACGGGCATCGTGAACACCCCTAATAAGACCCCAATCCATTTTGTTTCTCATATTTATGCATTTTTCTTAAGATAGTCCTTCTAATAATGATAGTTCTAACCAACACACTTAATTAGCAAGGATATTTTAGGAATGACAACACTTATTTATTACAAATAACTAACTTAACTTACTTCTTTAATCTCCTCAAATTAGTCAAGTGGGTCTTATAATTAGGACCGGAGGTAGTATATTAAAACAAATTCTTCACTCATAAAAAAAATAAAAGAAAGAAACAAATTCTTCAATGAACTTTACTTAAGAAAAAACTAGTATATTAGCATGAGTCATTGAACTTTATTTGCATTTAAGATGCGCTTAGTATGAGGAAAATAAAAGAAAAGAGAGATGAGGATAAATTTTAATGAGCTCAATTTAAAAAAAAAAAATTAAAGAAGTGGGGTAAAAACTTTTAATTAATTTTTATTATTATTTTATATTACTTCTTCTCTTTATTAAAAATTTAAAACCCCACCTCTCTAATTTTTTAAATAGAGCTCGTCCAAATTTTTTCTCCCATTCCCTTTATTTCCCTCATAGCAAATATTACTTTAATGATGAAAATAAGCATGGCCAGATTTTGGCTAATTAAGCTTGTGCTTGTAACGGGATCTATGGTTTGAGTCTAGGCTTGGGCTTGTATACAGGCTTTTTTTTATACTTGAAAAGTCCATCAAGCTTGAATATTTTTTAAAGACCTCATATTTGGGCCTTGAAAGCTATAAGTAGGCTTTGAATCTATTAAAGTGTACATTTGACATCCTTCTAATGTTATATATTTAAAACCTACAACTAACTAATAGGGGTTGGGTCTAACAGAAGAGGTTAGTCTCTCATAACGTGGTGAATCAATATTCGAATCTCTACTGGAAGAGGTGCTCACATTTAGTGCTCGATAGTGTCTCGAATAGGATTTCCTCCAATAGAAGGATACCTATGCTTTAGCAAAAAAAAAAAAACAAGTGTTGGTCTAAGTAGAAGGAACTTGAGCATCTTAAACATCATATCATGAATTTGATTCTTGGGGCAGTACATATGGAAAAAATACTGCTGGGAGGGGTCTCCACTATGACATCGATAGTACCCTAAGAGATTAGTCTCTTACTGTTCGAGTAAGAGGATACTCTGGACAAAAAAAAACCTGCATATGACTAAAAATAAAAATAAAGCCTGATTTTTAATAATTTGTAAAATTTGTTAGATGTGATCACAATGCCAAAAAAATCCCATTAGAATACAATACGACAATAGTGCTAAAACAAAAGAATAAAATACGATAATAAAACAATCAACATACAATAACAACGTATGACATACATGTGTTCATTAAGAAGAACATCTAGGTGCATGTGTGCGTATATTTTGCCAACATACTTGCACATATATATAAATGTATAAAAAAGGAGCAGCAGATTAATAAGAAATTAATTATAAAACTAAGAAGATTGAACATAAGCTAAGAATAAAAGGAAACAACATATCTATACAAATAAAATAAGTCTTAAGTTAAAATATAAATTAAAGTATTATATATATTAAATAATTAATTAAAATATATAATATATTAAACAGGAAAGGCTTGCAGGGTAGATTTCGAAAAAAAAAAACCCAACCTGTTTAAGCAATTAGGCCTTTAAATAGATCTTTAGTCATAAACAGGCCCGCTTTGTCATGTTATTTTCCTAATCAGAAACGTGCGTCAATGCTAAAAAAAAGAAAAAAAAAATCTAAATGGTCCCTTCGAACTTCATTCTCGTGTTCCTTCAGACTACAAACTTAAGCTTCACCTCTCTTTCTCTTCACACCGAAAGCCTGGTCATGCTTTGGTTGATTGCAACGTTGCTTGTTCCCCTCTCTCCCACCTTCGTTAGCCCCTCCGTCTTACTAATGATCGCCAGCCTCCCCCCGTTCCTCAGCACCATCATGTTCCTCAGCACTTCCGTCCTGCTCTTGATCACCAGCCTTACCTCCGTCTTGTTCCTTAACACTCTCAGCACCATGGCCACCATCCTGCTCATCCACATTCTCACCACTCAAGTCACTTGACTCCTCCCCTTCATGAACTCCCTAATAAACCTCAATCCCAACCTAATCCATCCATATTAAAAAAAGAAGAAGTTAAAAAGCAATAATAAAATAAACCAAAGCACCCATATTAATTAAACTTACTATTTCTACGTCTCCAATTCCAGGTTGATCCCCAATTCCTCCACCCCCAGTTGGTTGCAAAGCATGCTTATCGGCAACAGCCCCCTCCTCAATGATGTCACTCAGTTCACTGAACTATTAGTCCTCGGGAACCCAGAAAGCATCAACGCCCACCCATGTAACCATCCATATGTAAGGAAATGAAAAAGAAAAGAAAGAAAAAAATCAAATGCTCACAGGGCAGTCTCAGTAAATCGGTGTCTATAGATTGATTAACCGTTGGATTGGGCCAAAACTTAGTTAGCTTTGCAACACCTAGTGCGTTATTTTCATCAACTAGATTGTCGATTTATTACTTGGTTTCAGAGATATTGATCATAGTGAAGCTGTGTTTTTTTTTTTTTTTAGTCTGGACAACTCTTAGTTTTTACCCTTGCATTGAGGGGTTTTCCAAGTCAATAATTTTGATGTTTTTTGTACTATTTAATTTCTTCCATATACTTATTTTGTTTCCTCGAAGATTCTTTTAAGCGGTGAGAAAATAGTTTTACTGTATGCAACTTAGGCTCAAATTGTGTGTTTTTCTCATCCTAGTGGTATTAGAGCCAAGTTGTTAGGTTCCCTAGTTGTCTAGTTGCCAAGTTACTGAGGTTCTTAAAATGATTGATTACTGATCATTAAGTTATTTGAATATTATACCTGAGTCTTGGGAGACATTTCAAGTTTTTATTACAAACTCAGTCCCTTAACAGGGTTATCTCTTTGCAGACAGCAAACAGTGATCCCCTTAATGAGGAAATAAGAAGCAAGGCCCAGGATTCATCTTATCAATTATTTGGTTCTCTCACTGTCACTGTGCAGTGTCATTATTGTCAAAGTCGTTGCTACTATCGGCGACATTATGGTGGTTGCCACCGCCTGCTCCTTACTCATTGATATTCTCTTCGGGTGGCACCATAATGGTTCCCATTACCCTCCTCATCTATTCTGCTTTCTCGATTTCACCTCTCTGACCTTACTCTTTTCCGAACTTGTGCTTTTCATCTCCTCACAAATATAATAGATATCAATGGCTTTTTTTCAAATCACCTTCTCACCACGACTTGCCAAATGAATCATAGCATTGCTTTGAAGTCCCTTTTTTTCATCCTTCTACATTAAACAAAGTCCTTAATGCACGAGAGGGAATTTGAAAAACTAACGTATGATCTATTACTGTAGGCAACAAAATACATTATTTGTATTATTTATAAACAGTACAACTTATTATAAATTATATAATTTATACTTAGGATACTAACGGCATTGTATTTTTCAAAACAAAAAAATATTAGGTAGGTTAAATCCCTAAAGCTCACCGTTCATTAGAGTCAAATCCTCACAGTTTTTTTTTTTTATCATACGTTAGTCCACAAATTTCTTTTATTAAAAATTGTCATTGTTGAAAAAATCATCAAATATTTCCCTTTCATGATTGTTTTCTCAGGCCACAATATATCTCTAAGCGTTGTTGGGGTCTCGCCGGGTTTTTTATATTTTAAGAAAAGTCCCTTTTCGTTGCCAGCCCCATGACCGAGCTCTTTCGTTACTACCCTTCCCATTTTTATTCCTCCTTCCTCAAGCGCAAGCTCTTCCTCTTCTCCTTCAGTTTCTGTTTCCTGTACCGCATTACCCAGGCATGGCATCCTCCAGCCAATTTCCATGACAGTGCTCAGGATGCTGCGCTCTGCACCTGATCTTGTACGGCAAAATTTTATGCTATTTTTTTTAAAAAATTTTTGGGACAATAAGGAAAACTGATTTTGATTCATTATTTAAAGAAGCTAATCCATGGGTGATGTAGGGTCTGAAATATCATATGCCTCTTTAATCTATTGCCCAATTAATCGTGGCTCTCCACATTGGTCATATTTCGTAATTAAAAAGAAAAATACAACCTAGCTACGTGAGTGGATTTCGTTCATGATTTACAGCACTTATATGTCAAAGTTATAATTTTTTAACAAATTTCCGCCAAAAATATTTTTAAAATAAAAATAAAATCTGAAAATTATCCCAAATTTTATAATATCTTCAGTCATTAATATAAAAGCTATTTGATTCACTTGAGTAAATTAAAAAAACTAGTTAAATTAGTTATTTCTAATAAATATGTGTTGTCTTTCCTAAAATATTCTTGCTAATCAAATGTATTGGTTAGAACTATTATTACTATAATACTATCTGAAAAAAATGAATAAATAAGAGATAAAATATATTTAAATCTTATATTCAAGATCAAAATAAAAATCAAATAAATTTTTATATTAAAGATCGAAAGTAGTATTATTATTGTTTTAATATGATAATGACAATAACAATTTTCTTACGAGGGCTGCTACAACCGCTTCGGTTCGGCGCCAATCCCCCGGGGCCTAGTCTTCCTCTCTCACCCGCACGTTCCCATTCCATCATACTCACAATTAGCCGGTACCCGGTCAAATTTTTAGTTGCAATCACGGCAAGCTCTCTCAGTTTTTGTATGGTTTTCTTCCCCACTTCGTCCTTCTCTACTGGCTTAAAAAGATGAAATCATAAGCTCGTTATGGACAGCATAATTTGGCGTCCCATAGAATCTTCACCCTCTTTTTTTTTTTTTTGAAAAAATATTTCAGTGAAATGGAGGCCCTGTAATGTAACAACCAAAGTAATTTACTATCTTTTCAAGCGTAATTATGGTTGGAAGCCGTTGGGAGCGAATAAAGAACAATAAAGCAAAACAAGTTTTCTTAGACTATAGAATTAGAGTGTGACTGGCGTTTTATTTGTGTAAGGAGTTAGAGGAGACTAACCAAATAGGCTTGAGCCTAAAGCATAAATATAAACCCTGCACATCTAAGCTTAAATATGTCTAAATTTTTTCTCTAGGTTCAAGTATGAGCCTTTCAAAGGCTTGATAAGATAAAAAAAAAACTCTTTTTAAAAATCTACTTAAAATGTGAGCCTTTAAATATGCTTAAGATTGTATGTCTTCAAGGTCAAATAACAAGAAAAAAATCTAATGTCAAAATAAAAAAAAGTAATAACAAAAAATAATAATCAGCTCAATATTTTCCAGTCTAGTCTGAGCCAAGAAAATAAATAAATCAATAATGTAGTCTAGTTAACTATCACCTATTCAATTAAATCGATAAATAATAATAGGAAAATTCAACTCAAAGTTTCATAGCCAAACTCCAAACAAATAAATAAACAAATCAACCCAACCTACGTGTTTATTCATGTATCTAATTCCCTGAAAAATTTGAATAACTGTTATTGCTACTTATAACTTTGGCATTGTTGTCACCATTAACGTTGTTTGGCAGAGTAGAACCCATAATAGAAGTAATAGCCGCTGTTAAAGCTGCTGTGAAGTTAGGATCAGCTGCTATAGCAGCACTCAATTGTAAGGGGTCTTTGTTATTCACTTGAAGCCCCGACATACTTGTTTGCTTGTTGCTACAAAGCGCTTGAGCCAAAACTTGAGTGAAATCATGAGGGGCATTATTTGAGAAAGGCATTTGAAATTGGGTAGGAGATTGTGGTGTTGGAGGAATAGTTAAGTCCAATGTAACGGTTGGAAATGGAGCTGAGGCTGAGAGAGTTGCCATGTTACTTGAAGAACAAGGTAGCAATGTCGTCCTTGTCAAGAAGCTTGCATTCATTAGACCATCATTGCTTGACATTGATCCTGAAAGCAATGTCCTTGCTGCCGCTGCTGTTGTTTGAGCCATCGCCATTGCTGCTGGAGGCAATGCGTGGTTATGACTTCCTTCATATGTTGTTACCAAAATTGTTCGATCCTCTGCACACCTTTGTACCTATAATTTTGTCCACAAGATTCAATTGTATTTTACGGCAAAAGTATTAAAAATATATGTCTTTCTTTATTTATTATATTTAGAGTTTTTCAGTATACTTGTTGAATCCATCTTAATAAAATAGTGTGATATCTTCTTTTACAAAGAAAATCTAAATTCAAATAAAATGAGAATTTCAAGACTTAATTGTAAAATGCATAGTCAACGAGACAACTACTATATACCATCAATTTTTAATGAGATAATATGTAACAAACTTCTTATTAGCATGAAGCATCACTAACAATAATTAGTTATGAGGCAAGCAATCATAGGAAGAAGAGATCTACTTGTTTTAATTTGATTGAAAAATTTTGAGTAATCGTCGTTTTGTTTTGATTTGATGAGATTTTTTTATTTTTAAAAATGATGAAATCAAATTTCCCCCGTTTGTTTATTTTAATTAAATTTTAGGCCCATTAATAATTCACTTTTTAATCCCTCCCTGGATTTTGAAAAACTTGACTGGAGCTCTTGCAATGGCATAATATATGAAACGTATGATAAAAGAATGAGGATAGATAAATACCTGTTTCTTAACGGGACAACCCGAACCCATGGTGCAACGATAATAGCTCGAGGGCATGGATTTCCTTTGGCCATCTTCTGACCATATTTTCTCCATTGACATCCATCAGTAATCTGATTATCACATCATTTAATCCGCCTATCAAATTCACAATAAAAGTTTGGCCCCAAAAAAAAACATTCACAATAAAAGAAGTATCAAGTTCACAGTAAAATAATCCAGATACAATTAATGCTACATGACGCACCATAGGTGCTTCTGATCGAACTCTGACTGCAACTCTTGCCTTCCTCATAATGTCTTCCAGCTGATCATCAACGTTTCTGGGAGGACTATATTTTTTATTAGTCTTGTCAGCTTCTTCAATTTCAGTTTCTCTGGTGAGTTCCTTCTTATCAGAACCAATTCTGGCCCTGCATTCCACTTCCAATGGCGATCTTGATCTGTCATTGGAGGAAGACAGCGAAGGCTCATCACTATTAGCCTCACCATCATTGATCGAAGCTAATCCAAGATCTATAAATTGCCTTGGCACTAGGGTTCCTCTGTTACTATCTGTTTGTTTCTTTTCTTCTGGACTCGCATCATCAGGCACTTGGTTTTCGGGTTTCTCAGCGTCCTCACTGCCCTTGCGAGACTCGATAAAGTCCACATGCATCTTCAGGGCATTGTAATTGGTGTTAACCTTATTCAGAGTGTCTTTCAGCTCATGATTCTCTTCCATGATCTTCTCTAACTCAGCTCGAAGAAGAGCAATCTCAGTCTGCAACTGTAAATGACACAGCCCCAGACACAACGTAAATGATTCAATCCCCAGACAAAAAACAAGAATCACCCAACACAAAAACGGGTCATTCATTTCAGTTCAATGTTACATCTACGAATCTCACCTCACTAATCTTGGCTCGTTTCTCTTCGAAATTTGAATATACGTCAAACGCACCATCCACCACGGATTGGTCGCCGTCAATGGTCAAGAGATTGAGAGCAGTCTAAATGACAGAACAAGAAACAAAAGAGAGTGAATATGAAACATACAGATATGCGTGTGCGCGTGTTTGTGTGAAGATGAAGCGAGAAAGAAGAACTCACGTTTACTTTGAATTCAAGAGGACGAGGAGGAGTGGAGGAATCATCATTGGAAGAGGAAGAGGAAGGCTTGAGATTGTTGTTAGAGAAGAAGTCCATCTCTGCAGGGAAAGGGAAGGAAGAGTCCATGGGAGGTAGTCTTCAAAGACGGAAAGAGTAGAGGACAATGGGATTGGAGAGGAAGAAGCCGCTCAAAGGTGGATCTGAATCAATGGAGAGTCCACTCCCTGTGGCCATAAGTTTCTATAGAGAGAGGAAGAGAGAGGGAGAGAAGGGAAACAGATCGACGTAGACTAGAGAGAGAAGTGAAGTCTTGAAAAGTTATGCAATAGACTCGGCATTAAAATTGGAGGAGCAAGTCTCATCAAGTGTTCCCAAGACGCTCAAGTGATGATCATCTGCGTTTTGCGTTGAACTGTCAAACCATCCACATATCTCTCTCTCATCCCTTTTTTTTATTTTTAAAATTCCATTTCAATTTCAATACCTAGTCATTCTTCCATTGAAAGTTTGGTCAAAACAATATTTTAAAAGGGAATGAGATTTTTTAAAAAATGAAAACATTTTTTAATCTAACAAACTTTCAAAAATCAATCCACTACCCGAGTCTTAAATTACATTCTATTAATTTTAAATTTTAAAATAATCAGATAAAATATAATTTTTATGTCTAAAATTTTCTCTCAATTATCAATTGAGTCCCTAAATTTATTTTAACTCTTCTAGAGTATAGAAATTGAATTGTTTTGAGTTAAAAAACCATAAGGAATAGTTTGTTCCAAGCCAAGAAATTATGAAGATTAATTGTTTCAAATCAAAGTTTACAGATTAGATTAATAATTGATGCGAATTTTAGGAATACAAATTATATTTTCAGGGGAGTTATCTCCCAAAGTTTGTAGGGATTATATATATGTATACAAACATAAAGTTTAAGGGTTATATAATTAACAATTGTGGGTCGTCTGTACAAATTTAAAAATTAGGGTGATTTGTTGTTAAGTTGTAAACATTAAGAGAGTTATTTATATATATAAAATTTAAAGTGTAGGAAGTTTTGTGTAATTTAATGTTAAATTAAGATTGAGACGTGCATCTTAAATTAAATGAAAGAATGAATTAGGAGGAGGAGATTGACGCGGTCCACTAAATAATTAACGATTTCGAAGGGGGTGGGGCCCAAAACAGTCTGTAATCTTGACTTTGGACACGTAAGAAGTATGGATTCGATTTGGGTTGACCCGATGATCACATAAAAATAGCATCTATACTGAATGTCGTTATTTACTTATTTGGTTGTAATAAATCTGTCCAAGCATTTTAAGTCTCACTAACTAACCGCCAAAGTCAACCCTCTCTCTTCTCCACACCCTTTAATTCGTTCCTCTTCTTCTTCCACCTCATCATTAACTCATTCCTCTCCTACTTTTAATTTGCTAAGATCTAGTCTTACAGTATCATATCTTTCTGATCTCCATCCATCCACACGTATATATTACAATTTATATATACCCATGTTATTAGCTGTAAAAGAAAAGAAAATAAAAGAAAATGTTGCTTCAATTTAACTGCATTTTACTCTTATTTCCAATCAAGGCATTCAATTTAACTGCATTTTACTCTTATTTCCAATGAAGGGATATTGTTACGGTGAACTGTTCATATTAAACAGATTCCCCCCCCCACACAAGTAGGAGTGTACTGTATGTTGTGTGGCTATATTTAAATCATGGATGTGTATTTCGCATATGCAAGAAAAAAGTTGTTTTAATATGATATTGGAAGCTTATAATTATTGCCGTTCTCTAATATTCGATTTTAGATGATTCACATGATTGAGATTAAATTCAGATGAATGAATATTGATGATGCATGGGGTTGATAAGGGGGTCACACACATATTTTGACACTATTTATCACCAACCACAGTCATCTTTCAATCATCGAGGTTATTATTATTTTTTTTTTTGGCTACGCATGACATCCTCTTATTGGAGACAATCCTATTCGAGATACCGTGAGTCATTAAATGTGAACATCTCTTTCAATAAAATTTTGAACATTGGTTCACAATATTGTGAGAAATTAGTCCCTTTCACTAAACCTAATCTCGTTTTTAATTATTGAGGTTATTAATGTTTAATTGCGGTGAATTAAATGGGGAGAAAAAGGCTACTGAACACACTTTGCAGGAAATAAGCGCAAAAGAAGATATATTATCTATTGGGAATCCGCAAATGTTTTATATAATTTGTTTTTTCATGAGATCTAAAGAATGTTTCGCGAGGAAATTAAAAGGTGATTTATATGTATTAGTATATGTAGTTACTTGTGAGAGGCAGCTTTCGCACTTTCTGCTAACTAGTTAACCAGGTCAAGGAAGGCCCAGCACACCCACACACACAGTATGTGGAAAGATAAGAGAAAGATTCAATCGTAGTACTCCTACGCTGTTAAATATAAAATCCATTTACACTATAAAATAGGATTTACATTTAAAATCAGAGAAGTATTTTATTTAAATACGAAGTGGTCAAAAAGTGCTGATTAATAATCAATTGCTCGTCAAATTTTCCAAATCGAAGGTTTCGTACGTGAGGTCAGGGTTCTAAGCAACTATTGCCTTGATTTTTTTTCCCCTTCTTTTTTTTGGGTCTTCAATCTTTATCTTCGTTTTCTATTTGGCAAATCCAACTAAAGCAGTCAAATTTACGCTAAAAATATGCTCCTTCACAGGCTTAAATAATCTGCATAAAACCACTAATTCCCAAGAAATCAATATAAAAATAAACCAAACACCAAAAAATATCAAAAGAAAAGTTGTTAAGAAGTTGCCATATATATATATGGGGGGTTTGGTTCTTAAAAACGTGCAAATCAACGCCAGGGGTTGATGACTATGTTAAGCAGACTAAAATTTACACACATATATTTAAGTAGATCACAGTTTTGAATAAATATTATCCTTGGCCAGCGCATATATAAACCCTATCCTCTCCGGGGAAATCATAGGGTGTGACCAGACTTTTTGTGGAGTCAAAGATTTTGGTAACTGCTTTGCGAGATCCCCATCATAATCCCTATTATGTTTTGCTTTTACACGCTTCAAATGTGACAAAAACCAAAATAAATGTCCAAAATGAGAATATTTGATACGGCCTATGGCATTCCATGCACATAATGAGAAAAATGAACTTTTAAATTATGTTATCCTAATCTCTGTCTTAAAAGAATTTCGAATGAGCAAAATGAAGAAAATTATTCATTTTAAGTACACATAGAGAGAATTCAATTAATCATCTCCGCTCGATGATAATCAAATTCATATTCATTTTCTTCTAAACTCGATCAAACTAGAATATTAAATCTTATGTAGATAAATGAGTGCTGTTATGCTGTCAATCAGTTTGTCTTTTATTAAATTCTCCCTTTTCTTTCTCAACTTTAGTACTCTCCAGCATGTTAATTCTTTTTCTGCCTGATCATGATCATATTCCTCAATCTACATAATGAATACTCCTGTCTCTTCCAGACAGATTATCCCTTGTTCCCTTGATTTTTCCCTTATATATATATATATATCTCGATATCATCAGTTATGGTCTTTCCTTCTTTTCCATTAATTTTATCCCTAAATGTTTTATAGACAGTTCACAGCACTCCCCCTACTTCAACGTAAATGTTAATACCAAATGAGATAGACTTTCACAAAGAAGAAGAAAAGGATATTATACTCTAACATTAATTGCAAACTACAAGATGATGAGTTGGGTATAGTCAATAGTAACGGTTCAAAATACCGCCGTGTAATGGCAACGAGCAACAGAATCTATTTGAAGTAGCTAGAGCTTCCATTGTTTAGAGGGACTCTAATCATCTTCTCCATCGTCTGAATCATCTGACCTCTTTCTTTTGGCTCCACCCTCAGTTTCATCGTTGATGTCTTCACCAGTCAAATCACTAGATCCTTCCTCATCCTCATCAGGAATTTCAGCACGGACGTCGACGATCTGTTAAAAAAAAAAAATTGAAG
Source organism: Neltuma alba (assembly GCF_004799145.2). Taxonomy (NCBI): domain Eukaryota; kingdom Viridiplantae; phylum Streptophyta; class Magnoliopsida; order Fabales; family Fabaceae; genus Neltuma; species Neltuma alba. The sequence continues at coordinate 413,321 of NW_021635961.1, read as the reverse complement.
CATGAACCAAGAATTGAAATAAAGAAACTAAAAAGAGAAAAAGGAAAAACGATGCACAGGAAAAATCTTATTCAAACTGACATCGTCTGCAGCTCCCCCCTCCTCGTCACCGGAACCGTCATTGTTGCCATCGGAATCGTCGACACCACCATCGTGCTCGCCAGCATCTTCTTCCTCATCGTCGTCCTCATCATTATCCCCTTCGCCTTCAGGAGCTTCAACATTGTCACCATCATCTCCTTCCTCCTCCTGCTGCTCCTCCTCATCGTCTCCTTCACCGCCAGCGTCGTCGTCATCCTCGGCTTCTTCCACTTCATACAGATTCAAAACCACCTCATCTTCCTCCACATGCTCTTCAAGAAAGACTCGCATCATTCTTGTCATCTTCATTGCGGCTACGGAAGATCTCAAGCCAGGCACTGCACACTCTTCTGCGCTCACTTCTTTGGGCTTCCTCGATAGACTCTGCGCCAGAAAGCTGTTAATATTCTGTTAAATTAACCAAGAGTGAGAACATTCGCTTTGCATGCTTGGGTCGCTCAATGGCCAAAATGCCCATGGACTTAATTGCCCGTGGAAACAAAGAGCTGTACGTCAAAATTGGAGTAATGGAGTATGCCTGATGGTCCCTCTCCCATGGGTGGGGCGGGAGGGGATTTTAAATGGTTAAAATAAAATAAAATAAAATTAGTTAGTTAGTAGAAACTCTCAAGGACTCCGAGTTTACGACCAAATTTATGCTCTCTCCTATTAAAAGAAACCAATATTCAGTCCTACGTGGAAAATAGAGAAAACACATATAAAACAATTATATAAAAATTTCAAGAATATAATCATCTCCCCGTGTTTTGACGTTGGTTAAAATTTGAAGAAAACACCAGTCCCTTTTTCCATATAAAACATTTTTAAGAAGTACTTCGTCTGATTTATATTGCTTTAAGTTTTTAGATTTGAAAATTCAATATACTTTTTAATTTACATATGATATAAAAATTCTAACAATAGGATTTTTCTTTTTTCTTTCTGTTTTTTAACAATGAAAGGGCAAGCAAAAGCTTGAGAAATAATAGGATTATTTTTTCAATGTATGTACTACCTTCAGTCTTTAATATATGATCTTATTTGACTTTAATTTTGATCTTAAATATAAGATCTCAATCTACTTTGTCTCTCATATTTATGTTTTTTTTTAAAGATAGTCCTTCTAATAATTATAGTTCTAACCAATACACTTGATTAGTAAGGATATTTTAAAAAAGATAACACATATTTATTATAAATAAATAACTAACTTAACTTATTTTTTTAATCTTTTTAAATTAACTAACTGACTTTTATAATTAAGTAGTACTGAGAAGAATAGCATTATTCTTATTCGCGAGCAAAAAAATTGGAAACAAAAATTCGCAAGATCCTGTCGAGAAAAGTGCCAAGCAAGTGAAAGCTGACAAGGGCTGAAAAGAGAGGCGTACGGAAAAATGAATAAGCCTACAAGGTTGATATACCTTCGAATTTGACCAACACGATGCATCTCATTAACTTGATTAGGAAGTTGAGGAAACTGGGATGATTAAATTGAATTGTTTTAAGTCAATAAATGCACGAAGGATTAAACTGAAATATTCTATTAGACGAACACCAGAGTTAACCATCCGAATCTAAAGTAGTACTTTAAAACAGATATTCACAAAACCAGCAAATTTAGGAGCAAAGATAAAACCTCTGAAGATAAAAGCAAAAGATAGTCAGACATACATAAACACCTGAACAGATTTAGGAAATATTTATTTTACCCAATTCTTACAGTAGCATAGCGAGCATTCATATAAAATTTGTTAACTGAGTTGTGGTAATTGATCATTTCCTTTTTTGGACCTCATGCATATGCCGGATATTAAATTCAAAAAAGCCTAGTACAAGATTATTATTTAATTAATGGACTAGGACGATAGTTGAATATTTTAAGTTCCAAGTTTCGTCTTCATAAATTGACCACAGTTGACTACATTGCATGTCGCCTCCCAGTAAGTTCAGAGTTCATTCGGTGGCCTTGCCTTTCCGTCTGCTGCTGCTGCTGGTTTCCAAGAGGTAACAAACCATAGATTCCACATCATCCCCAAATATGCTATAGGCCTCTATCGCCTGCAGGTAGCTGAATCCCATGGATAGCACCATCTGCATGCTATTGCTCAGATTTGAATCTCGCTCTTTCCCCGTCTCCGTCTTGCCATCTCCACCTGATGATCCTGCCACACATTGATTTATCTACTCATTCAATGGGTTTCATGCCAAAATGTAAACAAGCCTCAACTTTTTACCACATTTCGGTCTCCTTCAGTTTTAAAAATTTGTGTTTGTATATGCATGAAGGTGATGAAGAAACTCACTTGCTCCAGAAGATGATGGTTCGGCATTTGAAGTGGAGGATTCTCTATGAGCAAGCTGCTGCTTAAATGTAACATCAGCAAGATATTCAGCCCGAGAAGCTTCTATCACCATGTGCTCAATCTCCTTTTCTGTAAACTCAAGATCGGAGTAAAACCGTCCCTCTGCTAAAAGTGCCTGTTCAGAGAAACAAGAAAATGCTGTCAACGCTAAACTCAACAACATTTAGTTCGCACCCCATTTCAAGATACTTGCATTATCAATCTGTTGGTCTTGCTGAGCTTTGATTGCAGCCTTGACTTGATCTTTGTCAACGTTTGTCTGCATTATAATGCCAAAAAAGCCAGAGAACAAAAAAAGAACATCAGCCATTAGTTGACCAAATGATATATATATATATATATATATATATATATATATGATGAAGAGTCATTTTCACGAGTTATAGGGTCACTTCCACGAGCTTCCTGAACCTTGGCGAGGTTTATGTGCCTACCAATTGTTTCAATTGGTATATAAACATCAATTACCAACATTTTTTATCAGAACAGAGCACAATAGAAAGAATACAAAAGGGAGGCACTGCAAGAAACAGAATGATAGGTAAGATACACACCCCACGAAGGCAGCTAAACCCCAGTCCTGCACCAATTGTCAAGCGTCGTGGGTCAATAAGGGAATTGTAATGATTCCCATGATGATAACTCAGTCGTATGGGTGGTGTGTCAGTGTCATAATTTCCATGAAAGATGTTGATGGGTTCTGCGTCAATAATTGATGTTAACAAAGAGCGCGTAACTAATAATGACAAACATTCATTAAAATCACTCCCTCTAATATGAATTAGTACCTATAGTATAATAGTATATATGAATGGGACGATTATACATCTCACACATGGACTGAATCTCAACATTGTTTCCATAGACCTGCCAAGCACAAAAAATACACATTAGAAAGGCTCCACCCCCGCCCAGAGGACCACGTGCATTTGATAGATAACATTAAAAGGATTGCAATGTCTTCGTCACATAACCAAATATGTGAATTGATCTTATTTCTAGTGCTCCTGTTCTATAACACTGAAAAGTGGTGACCACTGTCCCTCGAATTGTGCCATGTATTCATATTTTAACTCATGAATGAATAGAATGATAAAATTCAGTAAGTAAATGCTTACTTAGGAAGCGTTTGGTTCCTGGAAATGGGCCCTAGGGAATGGGGGGAATATGGCATTACATCACTTTGTGCATTTGGTTGCAGTCATTGTCACACTAACAAATGCCTGTTACCATAAATTAAGGAATCATCATTCCTTTGAAAAATGAGATGGCACATTTACCAAAATATCAAGATATCACATCATCATCCATATCCTTCCTCGCATTGTCAGGTCATCCATCTCATTCCTTGCATCGACCAATCTCCACAACTCTCATCTAGATGAAAGGAGAAACCATCTGTAATGATTGCATCTAGATCGTTCTGACATGGTTCACCCTTCCCCAGGCAGCAACAATTTTGTGTAGGCAACAATTTCTTTTTTATTTTTTTCACTGGATATGTGTTTCTGTTTTTTTTTTCTTGCACTGGATCTGTGTTTGCTGCTGAGAGAGGGATTGAGGTTGAAGAAAGGAGGAATGACAGCAATTGTAATGTGGATGCCAGGGCACAGCTGGGGAAGATGTTCAATTTTGGTGTGGATGCAATGATGGCACGTGTCAAACAAGGAAGAGAAGGAAGGGGAGAGGAAAAATTGATGCAGGCTGTTATAGTCTGTTAACTTCTATTTATATTTAGTTACATAAATATTTTTCCAATATCATACTACAAAATAGTTTGCTAGTTATCCAAACCCAATCTCTTCCCTTCTCCGGTTGCCGTAGAATTGACCTAAGGTGGCTTCTTTTTTTTTTTTTTTTTTAGTTTTTCCTTTCATAATACATTTAAACAAACTTATGTCATTTTTTAAATATTTCTTCAATTGAAATTTATTTTCCCGATTAATTATTACAGCATCCACTCTCTCCAACCAAATCATTAAATAGACTCAAATTTTACTCCAACTATCAATCTCATATTATATACTACCTCCGGTCTTTAATATAAGACCTTGTTTGACTTTTATTTTAATCCTAAATATAAGACCTCAATCCACTTTGTCTCTCATATTTATGCTTTTTTTTTTCTAAGGTAGTCCTTTAATAATGGTGGTTCTAACCAATACACTTGATTAGCAAGGATATTTTAGGAAAGACAATACCCATTTATTACAAATAACTAACTTAACTTCTTTCCTTAATCTCTTCAAATTAGTCAACTAGCTCTTATAATTAAGACCAGAGGTAATACATAATATATCTCCTTACTCAAAATATGTGTTCATTTAAAAATTTTATAAATGGAAAAAAACACAGCAAACATGCATCCCACCATTTTAACAAGATCAGCGATCTTCTGGCCATATCAAGCAAAACTGAGTGTGTTCCAGTCATCTTTAGCCACACCCAGCACATGTCATTCTCTTGTTTCAATGTCGCACACAATGGGCACAAGCAACGTCACATTCGTCATGCACAAGACAGGCAAGATCGCAGTTGCAACACAAGGATTTTAATATACAGCCCCTTATTGAGGTATGCAGCACACCCCCAGAATTGGCAATCATGTCCAGCCAACATCCATTCGGATGACTATCTCTGTATACTCACCCAACAGGAGGCTATGCTTTACTCTTAATCAGCATGCATAATTTCAAGGAAATAAAATTAAAATGACTAGAATTGAAAAAAGTGTTCAAACTACATAATAAATGGGAAATGGCTCTCTATAAAGCAACAAGAGAGTTGTCAATAAACTGTTTAACTCCACCACCCATGCAAAAAAAAGGCAGAGACAACACAAATCAAGCACTAATTATCATTTATGCACCCTCGCCCAAATGCATGCTTTAATATGTTCCTTAAAAATTCACTTCCCCACACACACTCCTCCCAGCAAACCAAAAGAAAAACCTCCAATGCTATTTTTTTCCCGGTTATATCCCACATGCAGCTTTGAAGGTCAAGTTTTCCATCTTGCAAAATGGTAACAGTCAATTTGAAATCGATATTAATAGGAAGAATAACTTGGCCAGCATGTCTCCTAAGATGCTCAACATCTAAAAAGATAAGTGGAAAAAAAAAAAAGGAGGGGCAGAAAGCAATTTATATAAACGCATATAATCAGATAACCCAATAACTAGAGATACAAACCACAAAATTAGAATCAATAGCATCTCAAACTATACTTCGGCATACCTTATCTCTTCTCTTCCTCTTACAATAAGATGTGAAGCCTTCCGTAATAAATTGAGAAAAGTGGTCTCTTTCTCGCTCCTGGAGATAATTAAGAAAAAAAACAATTGTTCTAAAGCTCAATAAAACTTCTATCAATGGATAAAGGCAAGAAAATAAAATATCCAGGAAGTGATATTCATGCACTGCGGAAAAAAGCTACATGTTATAGAGCAGAACCACTTTGCCAGTGAAGCATCCAATGAGTCATATAGTAGAAATATCATATTTTTCAATCAAATTACAATATCTGCATAGATGCATGACAAAATGGAGGAAGGTAACAGGAATCTTTAAAAATTCTCTCAAACAACGTAATAGCCCATTGCCACTCCCGTTCAACAATAGCATAAAACTAAACGTCATAAATCCAAATTACAATGTCAAAGGCCACAAAAATCATAGGCACGAAGGAGGATGTCATCAAATGGATATGCAATCAACAAGGCAGATTTTCAGATATAATAATGTGAGCCACAGATAGAAGATGAAGATTTAGAAACAAAATAACTAGAACGTCACAGTACCATATAGTCTATGCACATCTGTCGGACCCGATCATATAAATCAGAGTCCCCATAAACCTGGTCTGCAACTGCACGAAAAAGACAGTTTCCATCCTCCAGCATTCTTTTTACTTCATAACCTTTTGCCCTTCTGATATCAATTTCAAATTGCCGCTCTCTCTCCTACATTATATATCAATACCTCATCAATAAAGGATGAATATCATGGGAAACACTGTCAAGCAATAAATTGTAATATCGAAGCAGCAAAAACCAGTGGTGCCTGATTTACACTTTGCCAAGGCACATGGTGTGTGTATAACTCAGAGTTAGGGAGATACAGAATGTGTGATTGTGTATAATGTGGAAGGAAAATAAGGGTATGTTCCTTTGTTACACAGCAGAGGGAGGCAAGAGACTTTCGTTTTTTTCTGTCTAGTGCCAATTTAATTATTATAGATTAAATAGTTTATTTTTAAATTATCAGCATTAAATATCCTACTCCCCATCTTCCTTTTTACCTCCTGTATGCAAAATACAAAGTCAACCCAAACCAAATCAATTTCCTATTCTCCTCATATTCTCTCAATTATATTCCCACACCATATTCATTCCCTATATTTCGCTCTCAACCATTCACTCTGATACTAGAAACCAACAATACAACAATTAAAAATTTAATACACACACATACACAAAATAATGTAAAAATATGACATAAGAGACCAAAAAACTAAGGACGCTCAACAAAAAACACCAATGATTCCCTTTCTATTCTAGAATATTCTCATCTATGTTAGAGCCCATCCCAAATTGCCTTGCATGATTTCCTTAAGTCATCCAACTTCCTTTTCCATGCCAATAGCTGGCTGCTTGCATAGCAAGCACAAGTTGAGGTGTACGTAGCAGAAGCTGAGAACAAAACTGGTTTATTGATTTTGGAATTCCAATACACGAACATATCTTATTTGGAAACAGAGGATCAGGAACGGAATTCAAGGGGAAACCCAATTAAGAAACAAGGAAAGAAACAACCTCCAAATAGAAAAATACGTAAATATACCAGGGCAAGCCTTTACCACAAAACCAGCATAGAGGCTTCAAGTTTCAACATAAGATTTGTTCACAAAATCAAGTTATCTAAATCACCTATTCATCTAAATCAAATTATCATCAAAGAGAATTTATAAAGCCGATGCACAAGATTTGTTAACTAAATAAGATTTTGTTAACTGTTAACTTACTAAATCATCATAAGAGGACGGACAGCATGGAATCTGTTCGTCAGCGCTATTGTAGCCCTCATTCTCATTAAGAGACTTCGGGGAAGTGGGTCGAGACCCAGCAGGTGAAGTCCTGGCTGAAACAACGGGCCACGCAGATGCTCTTCGAGACGGTCCTATTTGGACAGCATTTGAATTTGATGACACATTTTTCTTTGAATTCAAGTTCGGGGCTGACGGTTTTGGAGGAGGAACAGGAGGAGGTGGCGGATTTGGAGTACTGTTAGCACTGCGCAAAGAATCACCGCTTGAACCCTCGCTTCCTGTTGCAGGTCTTTCTGAAATTTTCAATCCACACAACCCGTTGTCATATTCTCGCCTACCCGCTACCTCCTCCTTAACAGCTTCCTCAACGTCAGCTATTTCATCACTTGTGTCATTCTGATTCTGCTCAAAATGAAGATTTTCTACCAAATGATCGTCGTTCTTTGTCTTCCCGTCACTACTCCCGGAATAGTCCAAAAGCTCGTTGTTAACAACTAGGTCCGGTACCTCCTGTCCACTGTCCTCATCTTTCGCAGTCGCAGGAGCCGGGGGAACTACTGCGGATGGCTCTGCCCGAGTTGAAGAAGAACCGGACAGAGAAGAACGACTTGGGTTTGATGAAGAAGTGCCAGACGAACCCCGCTGAACCAAAATCCTCGTCATCGTATTTAATTATTCTTGTCCACAGATAAGCTCAGTCCTAATTTCCCTCTCCCGAATTTAAAGTTCCAAAACCCTGTTCATCGGTTTGTCGCGTGTTCTTGCCTTGGGCACAGTGATGCCAATCCCTTGTCTGAACGATGACTTCCAGCCCAGTCCCACGCAAAACGATCTCTGCATTCCCCTAACAATTCTCATGAGACCCAGACCTCGGACTTCAAACAACAAAACCAGCTAAAGCAGTCAAATTTACCCTAAAAAATACGCCTTCACAAGCTTAATCTGCAAAGAACCATTAATTTCCCAAGAAATCAATATAAAAATAAGCCAAATGCCATAGAAAATATTTTCAATATAAATTATGTCAAAAGAAAAGTTGTAAGAAATCGCCAAGGCAAGCACTGACCAGCGCAAGGGTTAGAAAAGAAAGGGAGCCAATTATAACCAATCACAAACAGTCGATCACAGACAATCAAGATAAAACGAAGCCCCCCATTTTAAAAAGAAAGCGAGGAAGAATAGAACGTGAACAAGAACTGGAACTGGAACTGGAACATCTGATTAAGCATGAAGAAGACGACGCACCTGAGGAAGAATGATAGGCAGGGAGGGAAGACCGCAATCCTAAAATGATCTGTGTAAACGCTGAGTGAAACCGCTGGGAAAACCAGTCAGAGGAAGAGAGAAATTGATTAGGGTTGTTGAGAACAAGAAGCAGCGTATACAGAAAATGAGAAACTTGCAGATAGAGGGAGGGCACGGGATGTGGCGTCCTATCGGTGAGACCTGAGGGAAGGGACAGCCACGTGACGTGGTGTCAAAGAGGTTCAGGCTCGTCTGCACTGCACTTTCCAGGGGCTATGTTCGGCATGCCTTGTGGCATGAGCGATGTCGATTTTATGGTTATAACTAGCTTTGTTTATTTGTTATTTCTGTAACTTAATATTTTCATTATATAGTTTTGGGAAAAGATTTGTAATAAATATACTTGCATGGACAGATTTTAAGTTTTAGATCTCGAATTAATTATAGTATGATTTTAACTTAAATGCTTATACAAAATATAAAGTGAAAAATATATATTTATAAAATTAAAATTTTAATAGAAATAAAATAATGTAATTTTCTATTCTCCCAATCCGAAATATAAAGCATCTTTACCTAATTCACAAAAATTAAGAAAAGAATTTAAATTGGGTTTTTTAATTAATGGGCCAACAATTTTTGATAATTTTTCTGAAATATTTTTCTCCTTTGTTGCATTATTGACTTTCATTCATTTAAATTAGCAAAAAAAATGATGCATTATATAAAGATATTTTTAAAAAAATAATTAATGTAATGAAAAATAACTTCTTGTATTAAGAACTAAATGAAAATTTCTAATAAGGTCATATAATTAAGATAGGAGTGTCTTTTTTTTTTTTTTTCACCCTACATCAAAGTTACATGTACGTGAGCAAGCACAGATAAAATATTCCACCATTTACATGCTGATCATATTAGGTAGTTTTTTTTTTAATTAGATGTTAGTTTTACATAAAAATAGCTAGGGAGAAATACTACGAATAGATTGATAACTCCCGGCCAAAAAAATTAGAAAAAAGATTGATATCGATGTTATTCTTTTCATCACCCTCTCGCTGGGACGTGCCAAATGGGTCATAGTCTTGCTTTGAAGTCCCGTTTTTAATCATTTTACATGAAACTAAATAGGTTTTTATTGCATTAGATAGAACATAAGTCAGGGCCATTTTGGCCAAAGATCGCCAGAGGATAACAGGCAGAAAAAAGAAAACATAGAATACTACTATAGTTTGCTCACAAACAATTTTATTCATCTCATCCACTGAATTGCCATACACGGAAGCTTCTCTTCCATAAATGCAAAGATCGCATGATTTATAGTACATCACTTAAAAATTGTTATGATGAAAGAATCAGAGCACGCCCATCTGTATATCCTATTTGTGCTATCAAAGAAAATTTATGCTTTGGCATATTCCAAAAATAATCGAACAAACCCCATAGAAGGGGCCACCGGAAAAAAAAAAAAAAAAGGGCATTACTGCACACTCAAACTGCATCCTCTACGTCGTCTTCAGTTTCCAACCTCGCGAAGCAAGTGTTTCACGAACCCTTTTAGCAGCATCAGCGGTATCGTTAAGAGGTGGGTAGCTCCAACTTTCTTTCATCTGAAAGATTTATTGACCACACTAACCAGTTAAAACTACCATAGGTTTTTCAAACACAAGGCAAATTCCAAAGCCTCCATCCTTCCACAATAATGTCAATATTAATATGATATATTTGATAGCTCCCTTATAAGCCTTAAAAAAAACTGCATTTCATAGTTAAGCCACAATGACACTATAACTTACATCTTCAGACCCTGTAAATGGCCGAACAACTCCTTTCTCCCTCAACAACTTGTGGAATTCAGTGAATTTCCATCTGCATCGCTCTGCTCCCATAACATAGACAGGCTTCCTGAAAGAACAAAATTGTCACATTAATAAAGATACGGTACTAAAACACTGGAATCAAGGAAAGTAAATAAGAATATTTTGTCACAAGATGCTTCTTCATAGGTATACCCAGTGCTGCAAGCCTCGCTTATCATACTGACTGAATCAGCAGTGACAACAAATGCATCAGCCCAAGCTAGATGCCCCATATGGGGGTTAGGTTCTGACAAATGCGGAAATCAATGGCAGCGTTAATGACTATATTAAACTAAAATTTACATATTTAAGTAGATCACAGTTTTGAATAAATATTTACCTTTGCCATCCCATATATAAACTTTTGGATTATTTCCCAATTCCTTCACTATAATGTTTGACAGCTGTTCAAAACGGCGAAAGTGTCAGAAATGAAGAGAGGTTCTCATATTTCTTTCCAGAAACATCATAGGTGTGGCTATACCTTTTGCGGAGTCCTCCTGGAGAAGGATATTCTCACACTCCCGCAGGAAACAAGAACACTGAGCAAAGACCTTGCTAACTGCTTTGCAAGGTCCCCACCATATCGGCAGTTTCCTATATAAAATATAGAAATTACAATATTTAATCCCTATATTTGGCACACTTCAAGTGCGACAAAAACCAAAATAAATGTAAAAAATGAGACTATTTGTTATGGCATTTCACATAATGAAAAACTTAACCTCTAAATTATTTTATCTTAATCTTTGCCCTAAAAGAATTTCAAATGAGCAAAATCATGAAAGAGAATTATTCATTTTATGTACGTAAAGAGAAAATTCAATGATATCCACTACATGAATAAGAGATACAGTCGAAAGTACTTCCATTTGTATTATTTAAGTTGTTTCCAGGTTGCCGTGATTAGTCCCTGTCGTCTCCAATGATTTCTTTACATGCATCAACTATCACATATTGGTAAGATAAACAATGAAGGGCAGGCAGCGGCAGTCATATTCATATTCACTTTCTTCTCAACTCAAACTAGAATCATAAATCTCATGTAGATAAATGTGTACTGTCGTAACCAATTAGGTAATTTAGCATAATGGAAGGAGTACCTAGTTGTCTTTTATTAATTTTTCTCTCCTCTTTCTCAACTTCAGTACTCCCCAGTTCCTTCTCCTGCGATTCACTCCCTGTTTATGTTCCTCTTCTATTAAAAGTTCACAGGGGGAATGGAAGAAGTTACTACCTCTTGTCCTAAATATAAAAGCTAAGAAGTTATTACCTCCGGTCCTAGTGGCTAGTTTGTAGTGTAAATTGCATTACAAGCTAGCTACAATATTTGGGACCGAAAGTAGTAATTCTTTTTCTATCTCATGGCCATATTCCTCAATCTACTTAATGAATGATTTTGTCTCTTTCAGGCAGATTCTCCCTTGTTCCCTTGATTTTTTCCTTCTTTTTCTATCTCATGACCATATTCCTCAATATAAGACCCACTTTATAGTATAATTTATAGTGCAAATTACACTACAAAATGGGTTTTATATTAAAAACCAGAGGAATTATTATCCTGCAACATATGAAAATTGCAAGATCAAGAGTTGAGCATGCCCAATGATAAAAGTTTTGCAGAAATTACGTGTTGGTCCTCCAATGTTAACCACGAGCAAGGGTCTAGGAACATGTTCAAAATCATCCCGCCATGTAATGGCAGCATTACGAAGAGCAGCAAAATCAATCTGATGTAGGGCTCCCGTTGTGAGAACCTGAATATGCATTACAACATAATTGAACACTCAGGAGTAGACCACAGGTAGGATCAGAATAAGGTCAATATCCCTCAAAACATGAGCTATTTTATGGTTATATGTGTATTATACATACCACACGACTATCAGGAGGCTCACGTGGAGTAATCCACTTTCGAATAAACCAAGGGACCTGTATCTGTGCTTCTGGAGTCAAGGGATAATAATCATGTTTAGGTGTAATCACCATATCAAACCTATGCAAATGTGACCTTGGATGTTGTATCTGCCCAACAAAATTAAAATCAGAAATCAAACCTGAAGTTTTATCCACGGTAAAGAGCTTCAAATAAATTACCCCAAAAAAACAAAAGAGAGAGAGAGCTGCAAGCAAAATGCTTATCAAAAAATGAATGCAAAAATTCAATATTTATTGGAAAATAATTGAACACGGGGGATTTCAAAGACAAAATATAATTAGTTAAGCCAGTTTCCCTGGAATGCATTTATAGCTCCCATTTTTGTTAATAACCTGCTGGATTTCCTTCTTGAAAACATCTAAAAGGCATTAAATCTTTCACTTCAGAATAAATCACAACTAACAAAATCAGTTGAGGTCATACTTCCAAAAAAAAAAAAAAGCATAAAATAATACAGCAGGAATGGAACTGAACCATATTGATTATGTCTACAAAACATCACCAGAAAAACACAATGGTACATCCGGTATATATTGATCCAACTTATCTATAATATAAGATGTCACGGAAAAGTTGAATGAAAAATGAATTACAGACCTGAACAACAAAAACATTGTCAGATGCTAAGCGTTTAATTGAGCTAGCAACAGAAATGGTATCTCTTCCAGATGCAACCACCAGTAAGGGTCCCTCCCTGGATAAAAATATCAATATCAATCTTAGCAAGTAGCCAAAGATTAGGAAGAAAATACAAGATGATGACCGTGAGCTGAAAGGACATCCAAGTACAAGAATGATGACTAATATTACAGACATAGGAATCAAAAAAGTAAACCAATTGGATTTTGTCTATCAAGTTAAACAAGTAAAAATATTTTTCATTTGGAGTAACAAAAGGTGTGACCAACACAGATGTTCGAGAAATCTTGGACAAGTTTGTATCTATTTCTCCTCTTAAATGAAAAAGGTAGATGAGGAACCGCAAAATCTAAGCAGGATAAGTTAATCATCAACAAGAAATTAACTTGCAAATCAATTTAACTGCCGATGCAATGTAAATTTTTAAAAAACCAATACTTCACCTAGACATCCTGTTCTCATTAAATCACAAAATTACGAATCACAAAAGCATTTGACATCAGTATCTGCAATTGCCATGACATGAAAGAAGAAGAAAACTAGATTTCCTATGCTCTGAAAATCATTTTAATTTACATTCGGCTTTACAACTAAAAGAATAGAAATGGGATGTACTTCTCATAAGTTTCACGAGCCAAATTTACTATATGCTTTACATCTGCTTCTAGAATAGCTGATAAGCCAACGCCATTTTCTGAAGGAGGAGGCATTAGATTCTTTTCTTGCGATTTCGTGAGTAGTTGAGAGTAGCCATGGATAAGATTTAGTAGATAATTTATTTTTTTGTGGACAGAGACAGGAAGCCAGCGAAGCCAATTGTTAATCCCTCCTTTTGGCCTGGTAACCCGCTGCAATAATTCAGTCATGAATTGTTAAACAAATAAACTTTCATGGTAGCTATGTTACATGAACATAGTGCTGCTAAAGGAAGACGCATTGAACCAAAATATGAACATAGCTAGAGAATATCCAGCAAACAAACAACATGGCCAAGCATATGCGGTTACTTATTTAGTCAGTTCCTAGATGCGAGGCATGACTTTTAAATTTTAATATTGCATATTAACTAATAACGAAGAAAACAAAATCAACTTTTCTCTGTACGAAAAATAAATGTTGACAAAGAAAATTCCAGCCCTCAGTAACATTTGTCACAGGACAATCACTACCAGTAGAGGGAACAAAATATCACCAGGATGAAAATCTTATTGCAGTTACCAGCATAAATACATTCATTTCCCTCAGTTCTTAACTATCCTTGTTCATCAATATCATCCTCGTTGCCGCCCCATCATTGAATAGGGTGCCCTTCCATTTTTTCAACCTTTTTCCTGGTTTCATATTTCCATTTGCCAATTAACAATTGACAACATCATTATTGTCATCAGAGGTGGCTTTTCTCCCCTAGCTTCCATGATTAGTTGCGAAATATTTAGGGAATAAGTAACTCGGTTCTACACAATCAATAAGGTGCGAAACTAGTTTCCAGCCTTTAACAACCAACATCATCGAAATACTTTTCTCACTCCGGCACTACTACTAGTCATGAGGGTTGACGGGTGTAAACCCGAGGTCAATCGCAAACCAAGTTTCTCCCGGTATCACTCTTGGCAAGCAAGACAACGCAATTTTTTCCCATTATAGGCATGCTCATCAGAGAACAGCCTTGAGGGTAGTTCAGAAGGCCATATGATCTAAAAGGGCACAGAAGAGGTGTTCATGTAATCCTAAGTTTGTTTTCAAATAAAGATATGAAGCTTGAAGGGCAAATTCAAAATTCAAGACCAGTCAACAGCACGCCCCTCATAAACCGCTGATAATTACGCTATCGGCTACAATATAAGAACCGGATGCAATGTCGAGAATAAACAAGATAAAAGCTCTACAACTCCCCCCCCCCCGGGGGGGGGCCCGGCGGCGCCGCGGGGGAAACTTACATATAACACATGTTGATCAGATAGGCCAAGAGCGCGAACTAATCCGATGCTCTGATTCTCGCAACTGGGAAAACCGTTTCCAATTACGACGGCGCGTCTGATAACGCTGTGGATTCCAGATTCGAAGATGTCCGGTGTACCCCGGGAGGTAGGGCTAGGCGGCTCAGGAAGTCGAATTGGTCTCATCTCATGGATTTGGACGCGAATACAGAGGTTTAGCGGGCATGAGCTTTTGGCTATTCAAAAGAAGGAAGAAATTCAGCGAAGCAAATGGAATCTCCAGACAGACAGAGAAAACCAGCACGGAAGTGCAGTTTTCTCCGCACTGTGTAACCTCGAATGGCTTTTCCCAGAGTGCAAGCAACACTCGGCGACGTAAATGTTCCCGGCAAAATGAAACGGATTGGGCCACTTGCACGGAGGGAGGCCCATGGGCTTTCTTTGAAACGGAAGCCGATCCAGTTCAAGTGGGCTGGGATTTCCCGACTCTTGTGAGATGCCGCGTAACACTGGGATTTTTTCCTTGGCTAGCAAGAGACAATGAGCTAATATATCTCATAAAGGATCACCATAAAATAAAATAATGCAAGTGTGTACATACAAAGTCAAGCGAAAACAAATGGAATTTGGTTTGTGTCCTTCTTCTTGTTGTATGGACCAAATTGCAATTGAAAAGAATTTGGTCGCATGGGCGAGAGAAGTGAGAAGGCCCCTTCCCCGTTGTTTTAACCTTGTTCTCCGGGAGAACCGAAGTAAAGCAGTTAGATCAGAGACGGGATTTCAGCGGAAGAAAGGCGACACCTGTAGAAAGCAACAGAACCGGAAGTTGAAGAGAAAACGGCAGCACGGAAACCAACATCCACATGGCACTCACTCTCTCTTGACACCTACTACTGAACCTCACTCTCATTCTCTCTTCGCGTCCTTCACTTCTTCCATCCCGACCTAAGTCTCCAAGCATCACCAAATCTCTTCGATACCTTCAATTATGGCGTCGCTACGCCCGCCTCTGCCTCCGATCCACCGCATGACGGTTGTCCTCTGCACTCTTCGCCGCTCCCAATGGCTGAACCACATCCACAGCCACCACACTCATCCCCGATGCCGCCAACATATCCGCCGGCTCTTTTGGCATATTGATCGGCTCCTACTTTATATTCGCCGCCACGGGCTCATCCCTGCCACGGCGTCGATCCGCCAAGCTCCCAGTGATGGCCGCCGGGGGCAGGAGGAGGGCGTGGCTCACATTCGTCCCCAGGACGTGGAGCTGCGGCGGATGCACCAGCAGCAGCTTCAGGAGTCGATGACCCGAATCCGACATTACACAAGGCCGCTCCATCGGTACTTGCTGCGTCACCAGCCCGGCCAGCTCACCAGCGACCACCAATGCATGAACATCCTCCACATCTTCGCAAGCGAGCTCTAAAATTCGGCCCCTGACTCTGCATTTTCATGTGTCGTGTCAATGAAAATAGCTTTTTCTTTTCTCTTGGCCAAATTCTAATAAGCTCTTTCATTGTACAGTTACAGTTGCGTCAGACCTCTGTTGTTACGCCTCTTGTTTTCATGGATTCAGGGGCTTAGTTATGGGACATTAACTGAGCAAAATCCTCTTTGTAATTTATTATTGTTAGTAAATTGATTTCAATTTGTCCTTAATTACGTTATGGACGTTACATTTTTTTTTTCCAAAGCTGTTCATTTCCTTTTAAAAATTGCATTCTTACATAAAATTTAAACAAAATATCAGCAATGAAAATTGGAAATTTATTTATAATATATGTATATATATTCATAGTGGATACAATAGATGAAGTTACACATAACTTTTGTTTCGTTTTTTACGGTAAAAAATGAGAAGGGTACTTGTGACTTCATTTCTGAGGTTCTTTGAAGTTTAAACTACATATGGGATGAGAGATTGTAGTCTTACATGCGTCCACGATAGGAATATTAAGCCTATCAACGATTTAAGAGACTATGGAACAAAGAATTCGATGGACCTTATGGTATTTATGCTCACTTCTTCACAAGCTCAGTGGGATCAAGTAATGTAATTGAAGTTAACTTATATTTAACATGCGAATTTACTAATGAGAACGTTATTAATGTGGAAAGACTCGGTGATAAAATGCAGAATCAGATACAATGATTTAACTGTCTGGACTTTCAGTCCCAAAAAAAAAAAAACTGTCTGGACGGCATTTAACCTTGAAATCATCAAATTACTAAGTATTGATAATTGATAAATGGTTGTAATTCTTTGAAGTATATTAGGATATGGATGGACATTTAATTCATAACCTTTCCATCAACCAATGGATTCCAAAGCGAGATTTCCCATCATTCTAGCCAAAGGCAGAGGACACTTGGTCACAATATCAAACCTACAAAAATTCGAGGCATGTCCGAAGAGAGATAAGCTAAGGCAAGCTAATTCCTTCAGAGACAACCTTGAAGAGAGAAAGCCTTGCCAGTAATAAGGTTTCAAGTCAAAGAAAGCATCGAAGAAGCTCCTGCTTCCATTCAAGTCAAGCCTCAACAGTGTTTCCATTCCAAAACAATAAAACTCCCTTGTGAATCTTCTCTCAATTGGCCAAAGACTATCCCAAACCTTCGCATAAAGCTGCGTCCCCCTGATCATCCTGGTCGACCCAAGGCATTCCACTATAGCCCTGGCTACAACCGGGGCTAGAGCCATGGTTCGAGCCACCATGTACCCTGTTGAAGGATGGACTACCCCAGAATTCCCGCCAAAAGCCATTACATTTTGGGGTATCCTAGGAAGAGGCCCTCCCATTGGGATCAGACATTTCTCATCCTCCAATATGTTAATCACTCTTATGCCCAAGTGTCTCAGCCTTGCTACCATCCTTCTCTTCACTTGCATATATGATAACACAGGACGGCTCACAAGGGAGGTTTCTTCCAGAAATATGAGGTTGGAATTGAATGGCATTGCATATAAGAAAGTTGGAAGCTTTTTATTGTTGTCTCTCAGGTATGGCTCATTACCAAGATGGGAATCTCTCCAATCCATGAGGACCATCTTGTCCAAATCAAAAGGGTGTTCTTCCACTTCAGCCAGAATCCCATGAGCAATTTGATATCCGTGGTTTCTACGCTTAGTGTTGTAGCCTATAAAATCACTGTTAAACCCACTGGCATCGACAATTAAACTCGCTTTGAGCTCATGATTATCATCACACAGAATCGAAGATTCAAACTCCTGGTGTTCGATTTTCCATACCTTTGCTTTATAAAACGTAACCCCGTTGGAGACACATCGTCCGATCAGTTTCTCCTTCAGTTTCTTCCGACTGACCCGACCATAAGAACGGTCCAAGTATTTGACCCTGCCATCATTAATATAAACGCAAGCCATGGGCCATGTTTTGTCCAAGCAATCATGGAGGTCCAAATCCTCAAACTCGTCGAACCAGACACCATAGTTGTTGGGCCACAGAGAAAGCGGGTCAGGATCGACACAACAAACCTCAATACCATAGGTTGACACTTGCTCTGCAAGGCGAATGCCGGCTGGTCCAGCACCGATGATGATGACGTCGAATTTACGAGGACGATGATCTGACGACGGGTGAAGCAAAGGAAGATCGAAATCCAAGTTGTGCGGCTTGTTCAGAGGCTGTAAGTGAAGAAAACTACCAAACTTAGTGGTGCTAGCTCTGATCTTTGTTGGGGCCGTCGTTCTTGAGTAATAGGTGTATGAGAATAAAGGGATTGATGAAGATGGGGTTGAGTGGAAAATTTGATGAGGCGGTGGTGAGGAGGAGGTAGAAAGGGAATACATTTTTTTTCTAAGAGGCGGGTGATGGAAGAGAGAAAGCAGGAAAAGTGGAAAGAAGAAGAAGAGTGTGAGGCAGAGGGAGGAACAGACAACAAGTCAAGAAGGAATCCTCAAGCGAACCTAATAAATGAGATGCTCTCGTTGCTAATTCTGGCGTAACTTGGTTTGGTTGTTCTGGTTTCACATTTCGGCTACGTTGGCGTGTTGCGAATAATCTATAGTAGGAAAGTTTGCTACGCCTAACGAGATGTCTCCCCAACGTGAGAAGACTGCCAAATCCCTTCAAGTATAGGGCGAGGCAGAGTTTCAATGAATCCTCATATCAGGGAATGAGACAGGGATGAGATGTTGTTAGGCTTATAGGCTTCATTAGCCTCAGATGCAAAAAAGGAGAGATGACAATAAGCGTTGAAAATTAACAGTATTTCAAAAAATATAGTACAACTACATGATTAACTTTATAGAAACCTGTAAAGGAATGAACGGCTCTTGGGAAGTGTTTGGATAGAAACCAAACCATGGTTTCAGAAGTGCTTTTACGGATTACGAAGTAAATATGTGGAGGAGGTTACCTCGTTTTGCGGAAAAGTACTTCTGAAACCAAGGTTTTAGAACATCCAAACAGGCCCTTGGTCTGATGTAGGTCATGCATGTAGAATTGTATGATCCATATGATAACTGTGGTTTATGAAACTCGGGATTAAAGATATCCTGACGGGCACGTCAATTTTGCTACTATATATATGCTGAGTCTTTCTTCTCGTTCAGACTAGTCTAACAATCTCTCTCTCTCTCTCTCTCACTCTCTCTCTCACACACACACACACAGACAGACGCGCACATTTTATCTCGGAGTATAGTTGTGCAGGTGGAATAGTCATTAAAAATGTCCACCGACATGACCCAGACTATTGATTCTTTCTATTCTGAGAATTGAAATATCCTTTTATTAAGGAGGTTAAGGCTTACATATGGTGGCGGTCAGAGAATCATCATATAGAAAACATAACATAGTGCCTAGAAGGAATAGAGCGAATTTTTTAACAAAACATATCAACTACGGTTTGCAGATTTGTACGCGTATATATTCCCCTTACATAAATCAGAGAGAATGACATTTGGATATTAAATTTTAATCCAAAATAGTTACCTCTAGTCTAATTTGTGATTGGTTAGGAAGTTGGCACTTGAATTATATAGGAGTGTTGGATTTCAACTTTTTAGTTCAATTTTGGTGCGAGTTAAGGATGACTTTGTTACAAACAATCACAAATGATTCATTATTTAGTTTAGAAAAATTGTTATGAAATCTTAAATAAGGAATATAATTATTAAAAAGTCTCACTAATAACAAAGCACAACCTGCAATAATAAGTTTCACAGTAATAAATGGCAATTGTCCCTTACTATTGAGACTTGCAGATAATTATTATCTTTCTTTGAAACCTCATTGTAATTTCTTTTTTTAGTTTATCCAACTGTCTATAAAATGCCACGCGTCTTGATCTTTTTTTCTTTTTTTGGGGGGGGGGGGGTTCAGATTCAATTGCAAAACACAGAAGCCGAATTAAGTAACCATGGTGGGGCCGAAAAACACTTAACAAAACAAAGGCAAGGAGGTATCCTGGAGTGAAATCATGAGATGCTCAGTCATATTTTGCGCATTATCTAGTCTAGTGGCAAACTAAAATTTGTTTAAACTAAAACGATGTCAGTGTCAACATGAGATGAGCAATATACGAATCCTACGAAGTGAGGGGTGAGTTGGAGTTCCAATGGCCAGGTCAGCTTTCAGATGCAGGTTTTATCATAGGACAAGTGTTTAGGTGGGGATTTGGATCGTGCTAACTCTGTTACGTAGTCCAGCTCTTAATATTAAAGAAAGATGAACACGAAAATGAAGTTGAATAATTTCTTCAACTTCGAATTAAGCAAATATATATCCATTGAAGATGACACTTCAATGGATTCCCGGCTTGCATAAGTTCTTAATATTATGTCAATGCATTCATAAATGAAAGGAGATTAGATACACACTCAATCAGCAGATTCATGATACGAGATTGATCAATTAAGATAAATCACAATGTCAAATGACAATATACTCATAACAAAATTTATGGCATCAAGGGTAGCTTTTCTGTTCCTAATAAAACCGTTTTGCCTTGTGAAGAGCTCCTGTGTGTTGATGAACATATGATAAACCCTCAACCACCTGAACTAATTTTTGCACGTCTTCGCATGGCCCTAGATCCTACCCCCAACCCTCCTTTTTCCAAAGAGAAAGAAGAATAAGACAGAAAGAAAAGGGTGGCTTTAATTTGTTTCATCATCATTTGTCAACAATAAGCCCACGTATTATCAAAGGCATCAAACCAGGATCGCATTGAAACGATTACGATTTTCCCTTACTTGTGTCGCTATCTCATTCTGATCCAGCTAATGAACAAACAGGCGTGGCCATAGCCTATCCAATCACACTCCATGAAATTAACGAAGAAAAATTATTTTAGCATACATGGTAAAGCAAAATGTAAAGAATCCAGAGTCCAGACATTTACAGCGGGATGCCCCTTGATCACAGACGAGTAACTAATCAGACTTCGGCATGCATTTGTGATACTGTGCCAAAAATGACGAAAGCAATATATATATATATATATATATATATATAAGTTATAACTTTTTCTGGATCCTTGCAGATGGATGTCACTTTGACTCGCTCAACTCATAAATTGAACCAGGTAGCTTGAATCTTTCTCCAATATATATTGGCATGAAAAACCTTTGATAGTTGCAAGCCTCAGAAACATTAAACAGCAAGAGTGTCTAATCAAGATCTGCAGGACGGTAAGGTGATGCCTCCACAAGCAGCAGCAATGATGAAGTAAAGAAACAGAACAATCAAGAATGTCAACAATGCCCTGTCAAAGAAAAAAGCAAAATTAATTAAGGCAAAATTTGATGCAAGCCTTAGCACGTTCATCGCTAACATTGCATCCAGCAATCTAAGATGTAAATTTTGAATACAAAGCATAGAAAAACATATGTGCTTACAAGAGCTTGGCATTTTTCATCCAAAGAGCTCTTCGGAGGCGCTTAGACTGTTTCCTAAAGTGAAACGAACTGTCTTGCATTGTTGCCGTCTTATCCACAAGAAGCTCAATCCGGTCACCTCTCTCCAATATTTTCTCAATATTTTCCACCATGATAGTTCGAATCTGAATGACAGATTATAAGCTCTAATGATCACCAATTAAGGCCAAAGGAATATTATTATAAATGCCAAAAGAGGATGCATATTGCACCAAATACAATAAATGGCAATGTAAGTTTTTTTTTTTTTTCCTTTTTGTGGTTTTTTTTTGGGGGGGGGGGGGGGCGCTGGCTAGAGCCTAGCTAAAACTTGCCTCACCAACTTCGCTCCTCATTCGGTTGAGAGTATCTGCATTAGAACTACTTGAGAAAAATTCCATTTGCTGATGTAAAACCCTTGAAAACTCATCATTCATTGCATAAGCTGGTGCATAAAGGGCCACTCTGCTGTAATTCTTCATAAACCTCATTTGAATATCTTCCAAGTAAGCAAAAGGAATCCTCCCTAAGCCAAGCAGTAATGAGACATCACAGTAAGAAAAATAGCCATGAAAAAACAAGACCATACAGCTTAAAAATGAGTATCCAATTCGATGCATATTCACTGGAGAAAATTAGACAAAGTCTACCGCCCTGGTAGTACAAATAGCACAAAGTGCTGTATCAAGTACTGATACACATGCCGTCATGGAAAACCGTGAATTAGGGAGCACTGATCAGGAGACAGCCATAAAATTGATATGTGACCAGTTGTTGTAAGGCAAGAGAAAACATTAATGTTATGATGTTTCAAAAACTTGGAAACAAGGACAAGACCTTTCAGTAGCTGGATAACTAGAATGCATGAATAAATTTGCAAGGAGATTGAATCCTCCGAATTTGTTTCTGTGAATTGCTTGTCAAGTTGGAAAGAAAGAGTGGGTGGGCGGGAGGGAGATCCAATCTCCTTTGCAAGGAAAATGGCAAGTTAGCCGCATGAGTTAGTAATTGGCTTGTTTGAGATAGATGGAGCTTGGTGCATGCTGGTTCTGAAAGCCTTGTTGCCATTCAATGTTCCAATGTTTCTGAATTTCCAGCTGCAGCTCATTCTGGTAATCAACAAAAATTAGACAATTTGCGCTTGCAATAAATATGGAAGTCAAGTGATGCTGGTGCCTATATAAGCACTGGAGTGGAGTAGAGGGGTCTGGCCAAACAATTGCATGACAATATTTCTTGAAATTATTATATACAGGGTTTTCCAGGGTATGTTGCTTTGAAGCATTGCGCAGAAGGAAGGAAT
The DNA here is from genome assembly GCF_004799145.2 of Neltuma alba. Taxonomy (NCBI): domain Eukaryota; kingdom Viridiplantae; phylum Streptophyta; class Magnoliopsida; order Fabales; family Fabaceae; genus Neltuma; species Neltuma alba. Next base: position 390,022 of record NW_021635961.1, on the reverse strand, counting down.
AATCTGTTTTTGGAAAGCCTGATGCCTCATTTAGAACTCCGAGTTTGCTTGGAAGATTTTCATGGTTTCGTTAACTGCTGAAGTTTTTGTCTTTCATAGATTTCGCTCTTACAATTTCCAGAGAGGAAGAGTTTTTAAGAAGTAATTAATGAATAGACTAAATGTTGAGAGCCGCGTTATGCTCAATATGAAGGCTATGGTATTGAAATACATGGCAGCAAATATTGAACAATGGAAGAAGTGTTCAGTACAGAATGATAGAGTGATGTCCTCTTTAGACTGCGAAAGATTGTAAAGAATATCTATCTTTGCCAAAGCTGAACCCCAGCAGCAAGCTCATCGTTTGCCTGGTTTTTGCCCAATGAATTTTGGTTCTTTCTTTGGAGTACTGAAATTTTGCACCCGTTAATTGGGTGGTAGTAAGGGGAGGGAAGGAAAGGAGGGGGGGGGGCTGTATTCGTTAGAATAGAGTCTATAGGCACTCCCCACTTCACAGACACATCCACTGGCAGAGAAATGACTACAACTCCCTCAGGTCAAACCCTAAATATTTCTTCCACTAGAAACCTCGCTTCCCTAGACATTTGTTTAGCGCATATTACCATACCTACAGAATATACAGCAGCGATGTCCCGACTGAAGCGAACATTTTCCAGTGCTCATCAATTAGAATGATCCGAATAAACGAAAACACAATCACTTCAGCAAATGGTCGGGGGGTAAAAGTAAAACTCACTTCCAAAGGTGTCGTTGGCCATACAGAGGTAGGTTAGGCCATCGGATCGCAGTATGTGAAAAATATAACGATCCTGAGAGAAGCACAGCCTAGAATCGACCTCAGCCGGAAGCTTCTCCAGGATCCGGCGAGCCACAGCGCCTGTATTGCCGGTGACGGCGCTGAATTCCGCCAGCACCACCGTGCCTCTCGCCACCAAAGCGTAAAGAATCGCCATCGGGAATTGGCGGCCTGAGAGAGCTTTTCCTTCTCCCTTTCTAGTTAGATCTTCGAAGCCGCATCACGAGAGGAGAAGGACATGATTGGAAATTTGAACATTTCTATTATTATTGTATACTGGTATAGTACTAGTATTATTTTATTATCGTGCTCGGCGCAAGTACGGTATCATTTTGGGTGAGGGCAGGATCGGAATTTTAAAATTCTCATATCGTTAGCCACCGGTGAGTCCAGTACTGGTTGCTCTTGTATAAGCCCTAACTAAATTTTCAGAACTCCGTGGATAAAATAAGAAATAATCTACCGACAGGAATTGAGTCTAGTAGAAGAAACTAATCCCTTATAATATGATAAACTAAGATTTGAATCTCTTTTAGAAGAGGTACTTACGTTTAGTACTCGACAATACCTCGAATAGAATTGACTCTAATAAGAGGATACATATGCTTGTAAACCACCTGCAGTTTGATCCGGAAGAGATTTAATATTTTAGCTAAGATTTTCGGCTTTATAAACAAATAGGTTCGGGTTCGCACTTGAAGCTCCTCTAAGCATAATAATATTTGAATTTATATTAGCTATCAAATTGTCGTTAATAAAAAAAAAAGCCTTCTTTAGAGGTATTTATGTATTATGTATTTACTGTAAAAAAATTTAAACAGTAACCAAAAAAAAAGTATTCTTATATGTCATTATATGTCATGAGATTATGGTTCAAGAGAAAATAAATAAGTTGAGAGATTGTTTTAACAACCAATCGAGAGCGAAATTTAAATGTGATTTTCTAAAAGATAAAGGGACGACTTCAACCATTGAATATGACTCCAATTGTAGTAAATAAAAAATAAAAAATAAACACATCAAATATAATTCTTTTATTGTAAAGATAATGACTCCCTATGTTTTATTTGATTGTTTAAATTCTCATTTTGTTTAATTTCAAACAAATCGCAGAACTCGATCTGAAAGTTTAGTTCTAATGAAGGGGTCTCTTGTCTGGCTAATTTTTAAACCCAGCTTGTATTTGAAAGTTGGGTTCATTTGAAAAAGTCGCTGCATCCAGCGTTTGCAAATTTGGCCCAAAAGAAAAACATTTTGCAAAGATTTTCGGATAAAAATACGATACTCAAAATCTATTTGCTATTTGGTTGCAAGGGTTCAAGTATTCTTAAATCCTGACCGCTAGTCATACTCTATCATTCAATCAAGCGAGTTTTTACATTAAAAATTAGAGATAATATAATCTTTGATCTTTTAGGTTTGTTTTTATTTTGATTTCAGTTTCTCAAACTTCAAACCGTAAATTTTAGTCACTCAGAGGGTAAAATAACGTAGATTTTTATTAAATTATAAAACCTAATATTCTAAATAAAAATAAACTTAAGAGACCAAAAGCTATTATTTAAACTTAAAGAACTAATGTCAAAATAAGAACAAGCTTAAGAGCCTAATAATTATATTAAATAACTTTTATGTCAATTTAAACTTATTTTTGAGATAGATGTTCAAAAATTCTCGCAAATAATACATTTCATAGCATGATCCTAATCCCAAACTTGCTTTCGGGATGATCACCTGAGGGAGAACAGAGGAGGGGACATAAAGGCAGGGGCGTTGAAGAAAATTCATGTTCATGAACATCCACTCTTGTTCGATTTTTATGTTTATTTATTTTACACCAATTATGATCCTATATTGATGGGAAATTAGTCAAATATTCTTGTATAAAGTCCCGAATATATCTTTTTTTTATTTTGTCATGTTTCATGTTCTCCCAGCTGTCAACCATGATCTTGACACGTTTTAAAGACAACAAAGACACATTCAATTTCACTGGTGAACCGCGTTCCCACCAATACATAGGAAATGGATTTACAAACTGCTATACTAATCTTGAGATGGATTGAATTAATACAAAAAACATATTCGCGTAAAATATCTTTCACGTTAAAAAAAAAATAATCCTAATCGCACCTTCTGTAAACTAAATCAAATACCAGTACTGTGTTACAAATTAAACACCTATTTCGTCATTGAAACCATCATCAGCTTCGCCTAAGGTTAGAGTCCTGCACTGAATTAGAGCCAATTAAGTTGATCCCGTTTCCATGATTATCAGAGCCAGTTTTTTTTTTTTTTTCTGGGCTTTGATTATTAGAGCCAGTTAAGTTGTTCCCATTCCCATAGAGGCTCCGGTACAGTCTCATCATTGACATTCCGATTTGCACTGCTGGATCCTCCCGCTTCTGCATGGTCTGCTCCTGAGTTTGAAGTGTCGTCCGACGAGCCTGCTCTATCGACGTCCCTTCTTCCGCCAGAACCAGAAGCTCCCTCCGCCTCTAATGGCCGTCGATCAAATGCTCTGAAGCTCCCCGATATGACGTAAACTCGGCACAAGCTGAATTCGTGCCTCAACTGTAACAAACCCACATGAATCTTCCATAATGAGATATATGAAGAATGCTATAGAGTTACGCATATAATACAGAGGAACTGATGATGAATATATATATATGTACATACCGTGGGAATGGAGGCGGCGGATTGGTTAGAGCTGGATGGTTCAATGGCTCTATATTCATGCATCTTCCACTTGGTTTTCCTTCCCGTGGGAGCTTTTCCTCTGTAAAAGACCATCGTTTTCTTCACGCCGATCACTCTGTTATCGGAAGAGTAAACGTGACCAGGAGAACCGGTGGCTTTCCAGTACCCTGAAGCAGTGGTTCTGGTTGGCCTCCCTCCTCTGGCTTCTCTTTCCTGCCTCGGGGAGAAGAAGAACCACTGCTCTGTATCACCACGACACATCTCTCCTGCAAGCTCTGCACAAACACAAGTAAATGTGAGACAAGACATGACCGTGAGGGACAACCTTATACTAAATGACACAGAAGAGTGAATTGCGGTCGTACGTGGGAGGTTCCAAGGTTCGACGTCGTGGATTTGAACAACAGGAATGACTCTGTCCATGTCTGGTCTGAGACCTTCGAGCTTGTTGTGGAGGTAGAAGGAGACGAGCTCTTCTTCTGTAGGGTAGAAGCGAAAACCAGGGTAAGGCGCCTCCATTGGGTAACGTTAATAATGTTGAAGCTGTGTTTTGTGTAGATTTAGTTGAGATTTGCATGTTTAGGGATGAGATGATGTAGCAGCGTATTTATAATACGGCCACCAAAAACAAGCAGAGGTGGGACAGGGGATAGAGATTCAGCGTGTGAAGTGAGAAACTTTGGAGAGAGGGTGTTCGAGGTTGATGGGAGTAGAAACTTCCACGCGGTTGTGGGAGTGAGAATTTGTCTTTGTGCCCCGATAGGGTTTTCCCCTTCTCTGTGGCCCTATGCCTCTGTGCTATCCCATGAACCTTTTGAATCAGTCTTGTGTTTTTTGTCACTTTCTGGGCTGATGTGTCGGTTTGTTAATAGATGTCTAAGACTTTTTCCCCCTTTTCTCTGCACTTTTGGGCCATATGACATAGAGAAACGTTATTATAGGCGTGTTTAGAATAGTTTATAAATAATTTATTAATAATTTTTTAATAATAATTTACAGAATACGAGACAAATATATAAAAAAAGTTTTATTTTGATTTACATAAAATATGTTTATAAAAAAATTTTTAAACCCTCATAAACAGACCCTATATTAGAAGCCAGGTTATTATGACATACTACCTCCGTCATATAATATAAAACCTAATCTCTAGTATGAAAAGTTTGCAGCATAATTTACATTATGAACTAGTTCTTATATTTAGTAGTGAATGTAGTATTTGATAAAGATTCAATTTATAACCTGTAAAGCCGTGGATTTAGCTAAAAAAATCTGGATTCAAACCTTATTACCCTCATGAGAATTTTATCACCGAGTTATTTTCATGTGCATTGTATAAAAGATCTCTTCTTTGTTGGTGCGCTTCTCATTTTTTCCCTTGTATAGAGATAACATAAATCCAACTAAAAAGCATGTATATTTTTAGTCTTGCTTGTGTCTTGGGGAATAAAATCAAGACTGTATAAGCAGCCTTGTCTCACAAGGAAAAACTTGAAAATGGTTTCTTCAAGACTTCAGCAATCTGGGAACATGACATCATCAATTCATCAGTTTTGCCATCTGACCATGACATGACACTTCCCATATATGATTTTTTTTTCTTGGTGAGATATATGAGGTTAGTTTTGACCCGTTAAAACTTATTTGCTCTCCTTGCTTTTCTGGTTACAAAATTCAATTAAAAAAAGAGCTTGATGTACCTGAAAGGCGTTATTCTGAATGCTACACTCTAATCGCCAAGAAATATAAACAAAAATTATATTTACTCATTTAAGTATCACAGATAGAAAAAGCCATATTAAAAAAACTACTACCTCCTGTCCTTAAATAAGATCCTGTTTGACTTTTATTTTGGTTCTAAATATAAGATCCCAATTCACTTTGTCTCTCATATTTATATATTTTTTTCAAAGCAGCCCTTCAAATAATAATAGTTATAGTCAATACACTTGATTAGTAAGGAAATTTTAAGAAAGACAACACCTAATTATAACAAGTAACTAACTCAACTTACTTTCTTAATCTTCTCAAATTAGTCAACTAGCTCTTATAATTAGGATCAGAAGAAGTATCACTTACGCCCAACCCATCTAAAATATTTTTATAAATTTAAAAGCAGTATGACTTATTATGAATTTTATATTTTATACTGATGAGTTACATGTTTATTATTTTCTATGAAAGTAATTTTATATATGAATGTTTAAAATACGGCAAAATCATTTCAAGTTATACGCATAAGTCTACGAGTAAGCTAGTATCCGTGTTATTTACATTCAACACCTGATGTTATTTTATTTGTGTATCCAATACTCTTGATGTTATCTTCTAGTTATATCTAGTATCTTTAATCATATTTATGGTTTACGATGCTGAATCCCAGATGGATTATAAATAATATTTCCTTCAGTTCAAAATATAACATGAACTTTGTGAGAAAGATTTAGTTTTTTTTTTTTTATAAGATAACATTCATTTTTACGTAAGCATTCTCATTTTACCTTAACACATATTTCATTTTTTTATTCATTTATTATATCTTTTACTTATTTCTTCATTAATAAAGGCATATTTAGAGAAAAATACATGTCTTGTATATTTACGGTTTTAAATTGAATTTAACTAATTTCCTGATAAACGTAAATAGATAAAGTTTATTTTATATTTTAAACTGAAACGAGTACTATGACATTGAAATACTAATAAAAAATATTACCTCCGGTCCTTAATACAAGACCCTATTTGACTTTTATTTTGGTCTCAAATATAAGACTCCAATCTACTTTATCTCTCATATTTATACTTTTTTTTCCAAAATAGCCCTTCTAACAATGATAGTTCTAGTCAATACACTTGATTAGCAAGGATATTTTAGGAAAGACAATACCTATTTAAGACAAATAACTAACTTAACTTACTTATTTAATCTCCTCAGATTAGTCAACTGGCTTTTATAATTAAGACTGGAGGTAGTATAACATTAGGATAATGAATAGGCTATAAATAAAACTCGGATATTGGATGTAACTAAAAAAAAATATTAGGTGCTCCATATTACTTTGCCCTAAATTTAAAGGGGCGGGTTTTTTATTCAAGAAAAATAAACGCCGAGGGGGAGCCCGTATTGTTGAGAGGGTCATAGAGACTACCCGGATATTATAAGCAATGTAAACGGGACTTGGTCTTTGGGCATAACTTTGGGCCACAAAGGGCAATGTCAAAACATGTGCTTGGTCCCACCCACGTACAAGAACACGATCCTTTTATGGAAAGATCCATCTGACATTTGACATCTATGTATTTTATGGGACCTTGATTTTTTGGCTTCCCTTCTAAAATAATAATTCAAATAATTCTCAGATAATCCAGATACATTTTGTAAATCTTATATTAATTCGCCAAAAAGTCCAACAAAAGTCTCCTGCGTATGCTTTGCGTACTGAAGACTTCTGTACGCTACGTCATCCATTTTTGTCTCTACTTTAAGGACCGAATCAACTTGTTACACATGTAGTAAACGTAGTTTTTTATACAGACTGAGACCCTTTTTTTTTTTTTTTAAGTTTTGTATGCCGAAAATACAGACGGAGCCTATAATTCTATAATTACCCAAATTATAATGGCAAATGACACAATAATTAATGCTGTTAAAGATCAGCTAACATGATGTTTTTTTTTTAAAAAAAAAATCTATAATCCGGTTGCCAAATGCATAAGTCTCTATCAAATCAGGGTTAACTCAGCGCATTGAAATCCATTTAATTTTTCCAAGTATCTTTAAATTAAAAGTGATCGTCTCGTATCAAATCAATTCCACGTAATTTTAATTAATTATCAATAGCAAATAGATAAACGAATACGGCGGTGGTGGAGATGCCAGTTAAGGAAGTGATGAGTAATGTAATGAATCAGCGAAAAAATATATATGGAGGGGTGAAATGAATTGAGGAATGAGGGAAGGATTAAGATTACTATATTGGAGATGGGAGCAGGGGTAAATATTAGAGAAAATCACTGCATAATCAATGAATGATAAGTTTTACTGCCCCCAATTCTTATTTATAGTATATAAATAAGATCTTATAAATAAAATTATATAAAAAATAATAACAAATTGGGTGACGGTGCATTATTTTTAAAAAAAAAAATCTGACAGTAATTTCACGTATTCTGGGGGAAGGAAAGGTTCAATGCGGGAGAAAAGGACAACAGCGAAACGTGTGGCCATTATTCGCTGCCTTTCTCTGCTCACCAAACCAAACTACGCTATCGCTTTCCTTCGTCTTTCCGCGTACATCTTGCCATTCGGGCTTATCTGAGGGGCCCACCTCGGTCCCACCACTTTTTCTTTTGGATTTTAACGGAATATTCTTCCTTATCAGCTACGAGTGGGCCTATGACCCGGTAAATTCTCTACGTGGTCATCTGTTCCACTTATTTAAATACTCTTCTAATTTTATTTATATCCTATTTATAAGGTATTTAAAGAATTTTTTATATAAATATATAATTTTATATTTTATTTATTATTATATCGGTTTTGTTTATATAAAATATAATATGTATTAAATAGGAAAAAGTTGAAAAGCTGTTAAATTTTAAATAAAAACTAATGAAATTTAAGATTTTTCGCGATTTGTATGAAACATCAAACATATTAAAAATGATTTATAAATAGGACAAAATGAGTAATAATTAATTTTATTCATTTAAAACTCAAAAAGGCACAATATTTCAATGATAAATCTTACTATTTAAATATATACATTCAGACCCTAAAACAGGTCATGTCGTATGTAATTAATTCTATCAAGTCCACTTACCTATTTTGTATTTATATATTTTAAAAATCTTCACATTATTCATTTTTTACAAAAACCTAAAGTATACATTTGATCTTTTAACTTCTTATAAGGTTTTAATTTAGTCTCTTAACTTTAAAAATCATAGAATTGATCCTTTAGTCCTAAAATCATTAGATTTCAGTGATGATTTTTTGTAACAATTATATATGTTTTGAAAATTAAACTTAATATGTTAGCATTTGAGAATATTTTATCAACATTTAAGATCTTAAGGTCATCATTTTCTAAAAAAAAAATAGGATTAAAGGATTAAAAATATACTTTTTAAAATTAAGAACCAGATTAAAACTTTGTACAATGTTAAAAGACCAAATATATACTTTAGCCTTTAAAAAAAAACAATTAATAAAGAAGATGAACGAGGATCATAGTTTTGAGTTTATTTTATCGACTCTCACTCCATTGCATAAACGCTTTATTTTATCATGTCCCGCACAAAATTTCTTGAAATTGAAATGTGGTCGAGATATTCTTAAGGACAATATTGATTTATGAGTTATGTATTTGTCAGGTCTGTATTTCACATTTGTGATTCATAGGCAGGCATATCTACATGTAGATACACAAACCCCGGGCGCCTTCTTTGATTTAAATGAATGTCTTAGTTCAGACTTTCAGACCAGGCAAAGGGGTGGGAAAAAGGCACTTCGATTGCGACTTTATCTTCTGGGTAAAATTTGGACTGTGAGGTTTAAGAGGCCTTTAGCTTGGTTTGGGGGAGGACTATTACAGTCGACACTTCCGGTCAAGTTGGTTCCTTATTTCTATGAGCAACCCTCCAACCTTAGTTTCACTGATCGGTTCTTTTTGCATACCTGTGTCCTTACAACTTCAACGAGTTTTGCCTTTGTATATTTAATTAGGTCACTTTCAATTTGTTTAAAAAAACATTAAATCTGGTTAACTCTGTTTAAAAATTTAACAAACTTTAAACTTTGCTCTTATTATTAAATATACATATTTTTAAAATTAAATTATACATAAACATTTAATGACAGGTAAAGTAACAAGTTATAAAAAAAATTAATGACATGTCTTATAATCAGAATAAAAAATTCCGTCCCCCCCTGTAAATAGGATAAAAGTGGTATGTGTAGCTGAGTAAACACCGACTTACATAGATATGAACAATTTAATATGTCTGGATAATTTTGTTTTATTAATTTTGCACAATCATGCATCTTAAATAATCAATCATTTTAATAATGTGTTATGAGGTGTCTAAAATCTTCCCAACCGCACAACTGACTCCCAAATCCAAGGACTCCATGTTTTTATTAATCCAGTTTTCCTTTGAAAAATCAAATTTAGGGCCCGACACGTACGTACACACACACACACATATATGAGCTACATATACATTATATGTTCACATTTAACTAATTACCACCAAACTAAACCTACACATCATGTTATATTATTCCAAGGAACGTGAATCACACAAATATAAGTAACATGAGATGCGGGTCACATTATATTATTCCAAGGCACGCGACTAGTTAATTAAGCAGTGAAATTCTACTTTGGCGAGCTCCATGATGATGAAGATCAGCACAGCCATGAACATAGCCGACAACTTTGACTGAGTCAGACTATAAACACACACACACACGCACAATCAAGATTAAAACAAAAAAGGTACTCAATAATATTAAGAGATTGAGTAATATTTTAAGAAATTTTACGAGATTGCTAGTTCCAGCTTTGCGGCCGGTATTGGCCAACATGTTTCTATAGACAACACGTCTTGTTTATAATTAATGTTACTGTCCTTTCTGTTTTCCCCCATATTGTTCGATGAGTGGTAATTTCCATCATCAATGCCGGCCAGGTCCTAGGACCCATCGTTGTACTTCTCTAATCTCTTTGCCGGAGGTTAAGATCGACCTGCATGCCTGACGCAGTGAAACCATTAACATATATATAGTAGTTCTGGTTCTTAATATAAGAGTTTGTTTGATTTTTATTTTGGTCTTAAATATATAACCTCAATCTATTTTATTTCTCATATTTATCGATTTTGTTTCAAAATAGTCATTGTAGTAATGGTAGTTTTAATCAATATGTTTGGTTAGTAAATATATCTTAGGAAAGATAACACATTTTTATTACAAATAACTAACTTAACTAATTTTTTAATCCACTTAAATTATTTAACTAGCTTTTGTATTAAAGACATAAGGCTATATAATCTTTTTAATTTGAACTAGAAGTATTGGAGAAGATAAAGCGCACAAGAGAGTATTAAATAACGAAGCCGACAGCTTCATCATATAAACAATACAACGTATAAAATCGCACGTTCTGTAGTGCGAGTACATAACCATAAACACATATATAATAACCACACATTTGTTATAATATAATGATGAGACAATGACTAAGGGATTCCAATGATGGGGAAGAAAGGGACGTAGTAGCTAGAAGGTGCGAAGCCCCACTCCGGAGGAAGAGGAAGATCGAAGGTTTCTGACGCACCAAACTGCTTCGCGGCCTCACAGAGTGAGTTCTTAGGGCAAGATGTAAGGAAGCCAAGGGGCGTGGAAATGGTATAGGTGTTGGGCTCTGTGCCCTTCACGACTGGGGACACTTTGTCTTTCTCTGAAGCATAGAGCTGACTGGGTCCTCCAAGCAGTTCTGCTACGCAGTTTTTGGGGTCTCTTGGAAGGTCCGCTTTGAAGGAGCCATCGTCTTTTGTGGTTGCCACTGCCACTTTTCTCACATTCTCGCACTTCACTGAGACCTTGATCTCTGTCACCATTGTATTATTCAACCAAGAAACATAACTCATCATTGTTTTCAATTCAGAAGCTTGAAGCTTCTCTGCGCAAGTTGGGTTGAATTTTTTTAATACAGAAAAAGATCGTGCTATGGGCAGATCGTATTATATATTCCGATACTACTTCGGTCCTTAATAGAAGACTTAATTAACTAATTTGAATAGATTCAAAATTTTAATTAAATAAGTTAATATGATAAGTTTTTTTTCTAAAATACCCTAAATATCTTTCTTAATTCCTTCTAGCTCTCTCCTACTTGATTATTTTTTATGGAATATCAATGGGGTTATTTTTGGAAAAAAATTGATAAACATGTAAAATAGGTCTTATATATAAGATCAACATCAACTCCAAAATTAACTTCTATATTAAGGATCTGATAAGTGAAATCTCTACAAAAAAAAAAATGAAATTGTGTTTGTTATAATAATATTATGGTCCCTAGCATTACGGGGGTTTTCCAGCAAAAGCCAGAAATAATACTTATTCTAATTAACTAATTAAGAATCTTTTTTATGACATTATAATACTTTAACATACCTAATACTTAACATACCTTCACACGTGAAAGTCTTGTGTGAAATATAGACGAAGTAACTGATTTTTATTTTACATGGGTTAAACTCGCGAAGATTATAAGAAATTCTACTTCTACGTATACCAATATTGAAAAAAAAATGTGTTAATCAAACTAAAATAAGTGAATAAGATAATTTATTGATTTCAATAATACCATGCATATTGAACGAGTACGTTAACCAGCTCATTCCGTTTTTAGCATAGAAATTTAAATCTCACCTAATGTTACAGAGGATATATATGCAGAGACACACATGCAACAATATATATGAACGAATAATGAAGGTTGAGGGTTAGATTAAGGGGAAGAAATTACGAGAGAGATATTGGTTGGGAATGGTACAATCAAAGCAAGAGACTTTGGCGCTGAGCAGTTGGGATGCAGAAGCTTCAGCAAATGCAAAGAGAAGAAGCGTGATGATGAGACGAGACCGATGAAACGCCATGAATGAACAGAGAGAGTACTGTGTAGCACGTAATAAAAAGTGATTTGATAGAGAAGACAAGAAGGGGAGGTTATAAATAGATATATGTGAGGGCATATGCATTAAATGGAACAGTCCTTGAGCCCACATTAGTGGTTGCTAACTTGCTATCTATACTTATTGCGCTCACACACACACACACACACTCACTTCATTTCACTTCCCTTATCGTCTGGTAATTCATCCATTTTTTCTTTTCATATCAATTCATCATTAAATAACATTATTCACTCACTCTTAGGTTCCCTTCTGTGCATATATATTCTTCAACTTTTATCCATGTTAGGCGCTCCAAAAGCTGGATCGACCGCCATAAATCGACACACTCACATGTTTACTTATAAATATTTTCTATTTATAATATAATCCGCACTAAGTTTAGTTTATTTTTTCACTAACTTCTTAATTTTAATCAATATCTAAGAATTGCTAATTACTGTCTCATTACTTTATTGCATGGGTATGCAATGATAACTTTTTTCTTTTTTCTTTGATTATACAAGATAATATCCATGCAGTTACATGAATGGAGAATAAATTAGTTAAAAACTGAAAATAAAAAATATGGTGTGTACTATATTTTAAGTTTTTTTTTTCGGTTTCGAATTCTATAAGGGGGCTGACCAGCATATAGAAACTTTGCATCATGATCATGCATATGGTCAAAACTAAAACTTTTCACTGTGAATGAATGAAATGACTATGCAAAACTTGTTGGCTTTTAGCCTAAATTTACCCGTCCCATGAGCCTTCGAACCATTCCCTCTTCACTTCCAACCTCTCTTCAACTCCAATTACTTTTTTCTTTTACGTTTTGAGAGAATTACAATGAGATTTAAAAAAAAAAACAGTTACAAAATACGTCCTGCAAATTGTTATTTTTTACTTTAAAACTTGTATTCAGATTGTTATTAAGATTTTTTAGTAATTATTTTTTTTTCTCGAAACATCATTATAATTCTCCCTTCTGTTTTTATTGGGCATTAGTTATATTCAATCCTAATCATACCTCAATTCAAATTCATTATCCCTTGTTTGGTTGAAATATATGATGGAAGTAATCTGTGTTAGAAAATTAACCATTAATTAATCCTACGAAAAAGGCAGTATACATATGCAAATTAAAGAAGGTATAATGCACCGACTTACTTTTTTTCCCCCCCAAATAATCGAGTAGGAGAAATATTATTGTCCACATAAAATTACGTATGGTAGAAGGAGAAATTGAACATCAGAAAATAGAGTTAAAAAGTCAAATTTGGCCATTAACTCAGAGCATTGAAGAACCGTAAGATGTTGTTGATATTCATGATGATGAGGGCCGTCTGCTTGAACAGGAAGGAAACACCACATACAAATAAAGATGATTCAATTTATGAATGTCATGTGTATTCACGTTAATTATATTAATTTCTACACAAAATTCCAAAAGTCTGGCCCTTGTATATATATATTCACATAAAAAGAAACTCGTTTCATATTTCTTACTCACTAATTCAAATCGAGTGTTACATGGAATATGAAAATGAGTCGAAGAGTGGTTTTTGTTAAAGATTTTATAAATACTATGCTTAGGTTATTTCCCCGAACAAAACTATGTGAGGAAGAAATCTTATTAATGGCGGAAAATAATAATAAAGGCGTGTTATATAAATTTAATGAAGCCAACAAAAGTTCAAGCAAAGGAAAAACCACTTTGCCAGTATGGAAGTAGTTACTTTCACTTGCTTCTGGTTGGGTGCATCTGCCTGTATATAGCTTTAGCAATCAAAATCACGTGTGTACATTTCCTATAACTTTTTTCTTTCATTCAGTTTTCTTTTCTCTTTTTTTTTCCTTTTAAAAAAAGTAAACACGTGGAATTGTGGATTATATATAATTTATTCTGTAATAAATTATTGTTATGAATATCATTATCAATTTACAATCCCTTTGTTTTGATTTAATTAAATAAAATTATGTTATACTGGGGCACATATATAACTATGTGTAATTGAAAATTTTGATATAATAAATATAAGAAATCTGATAATCATTTTCTATAAAAGTCTTCTCTATATAAAAGTACAGAAAATTAGGAAAAGGGTAGATAGAACGGCCGCGGAAATATTAAATGGGTGGAGAGTCCAGAGAAATAGTTTAAAGAGGGCACGCTTTTCTTGTTGGAATCTCATGATATTCTGATTATGTATTTCCGCGCTGAAGGCCACAGCAATCCCACAAATTAAAATTTTGCATTTTTTCTTTATGTTAACTGCCTAATTGGCACCGTTCTAGTAGTACTACCTCCAATCCTAATTATAAGACCCAATTGACTAATTTGAGGAGATTAAGAAAGTAAGTTAGGTTAGTTATTTGTAATAAATAAGTGTTGTCATTCCTAAAATATTCTTACTAATTAAGTATATCGGTTAGAACTATCATTATTAGAAGGATTATCTTGGAAAAAAATGCATAAATATGAAAGACAAAATGGATTGGGGTCTTATAATTAGGACCAAACTAAAAGTCAAACGGAGTCTTATATTAAGAACCGGAGGTAGTATTATTATTTGTTTGACCTCTTACAGCCCGCGGTTTAGCATTATTAATTTTTTGCCAACTTAGTGTCATTAATTAATGATTAGTTTGTTATTACAAAATACTACTTCCGGTCCTAATTATGAAAGCCGGTTGACTAATTTGAGGAAATTAAAGAAGTAAGTTGAGTTAGTTATTTGTTCTAAATAGGTGTTGTTTTTCCTAAAATATCCTTGTTAATCAAGTGTACTGACTAGAACTATCATTGTTAGAATGACTATTTTGGAAAAAAATGTATAAATGAGAGACAAAGTGAATTAGGGTCTTATATTTAGGACCAAAATAAAAGTCAAACAGGGTCTTATATTAAGGACTTGAGATAATATTATATCTAAATCCATTAAATTATTTAGTTTGCTTTATTCTTCAAGTGTTTAATGTCAAATATATATACTCCTCTAATTCTTAATACGAGACTTAATTAATTGTTGAGTTGATTTTGGTCATAAATATAAGACCTATTTCTCATATTTATCAAATTTTTTCCTAAATTACCCATATGGATATTTTCTCAATCATAATCAAGTAGAAGAGGGAAGGAGGATATTAAGGAAAATGATTATGATATTTTAGAAAAAAACATTTTATATTTTTTATAATTAACTAACTTACCTAACTTCTTTAATCTAATCAAATTAGTTAAATAGGTCTTATATTAAAGACCAAAAGAGTATATATTTTTGACATAGGTCCTTGATACAACAAAACGTTGAAGAATATCATTGTGTTGTTACATTTTTTTTACGATTGGATTTGGTTTTGTATATACCATCTTAATTTGTTTTGTCTCTTAATTTTAAAAATCTTCTTATTGATTGTAAAAAGTTTCTGCCAAAAGATATTCCAATACACAAGATTGAAAAAGATGGTTTAGAGGGGGGGTCAATAGATATTTGTGATAAATAATCAATTTAACTAATTTTTTTATATCCTTAATTCAATTATGTAACTCTTATATTAAAGGGAAAGTAGTATACAAATTATATTATTTTTTTATGTCTCTTTGTTTGTCTTCTCTCCTAAGCCGCAATCATCGACTGGCTTGGCCCTTCGCTGTATTATGGACCAGTATTATCCAGCGATGTGAAATAAGCAAGCAGGTCAAAAGATTGGAGCCCACAAGATTAATGAGGTCAAACATGCGATATTGGGCATAACATTTCTTCTGGTCCAAAATCAAAGAGGACTCATTGGGCTCATGATTTTGTGCCCATATTTAATTACTTATCATAAAATTTTACAGTGTAATGTGTATATGTGATTTAGATACAACAACAATCTCACTCGGTGGAGTCGGCTACATGGATCACACGATGCTATTGAGCCTTATCCAAAGCCAAATCTTTGGATAGATTGTTAATTGAAAGACCTCTCTCAATGACTTCATTAAGCGTTGTTTTCAGCCTTTCTCTACTTTTTTAGAGGACTCCATACTGTTTGCTTAACTCTTTTTACCAATGTGTCCAAGACTTTCTTTGCACGTGACCAAACCATCTCAATCGGTTTTCTACTATTTTCTTATCAATAGCAGTCACTTCAACTTTTCCTCTTATATGTTCATTACAGATCTTGTCTTTTCTTGTAACACTAATAAAATAAATCACTTTTCCTCTTGATAAAACAGCTAATCACAAGACATTTCAATTCAAATATTAAATTGAGTTTATTGTCTCATCAAACTGGGGAGCGTTCCAATCCAGTTCATCATGTTCAAAGTAATGAAAGGATAAAATGTTCATCAACCTGGAAACATGAAGCCACTGATAAGTAACGTTTGTTCAAGGTATAAAGTCGGTAAAATTGTCTCTCTCGTGTGCGCGTCCGATATGGTCAAGCATCTTCTGGTTTTTTTTAAGGCCCAAGTAATTTTTTCAATACTACCTACAATACAAGTACATTCCAAAGTTTATATAGTATAATCCTTCCGACATTATGGGCTCCTTTGTCTTGCTAAATGACAGTATCAAACAGCTTACAGCGCAACAAAGAATTACCTCGTAATCTTCAAAAGTTTTAATCACCTGAATGGCCAGCAAATCATTGTTTTCTCCTCAAAATTTCCGACCTCTGCTATAAATTGATTGCTTTAATCCTGCCAAACTATCTCCATCCTCAAACCATCATCCTTTTCTTTTCCTTCAAGCTTCAAGCTTGCCATCTTCACAATCTCGGAACATGACTTCCGTTAGCCTTAAAGTACTCCTCTCTCTGGCCGTCGCTGCTTTTGCTATTGTGCAGACAACAACGGCCGGTGACCCAGACATTCTCGTTGACTATATTGCCCCCAGCAACGTTGCTGGAAACTTCTTCACTTTCACTAGCTTTCGTACTGTTGCACAGAGCCCACCACCTCAACCTTTACGGTCACCAAGGCAAGCATGAAAGAGTTTCCTGCACTTTTATTCTCATCCCACATCCCCACACCACCCACCCTCGATCTGCTGAGCTTCTCCTTGTATCTCAGGGTACCCTGCAAGTAAGGTTTGTGGACACCACCACCAAGCTCTTCACTTCCACACTCCAAACAGGAGACATGTTCATATTCCCAAAGGGACTCGTTCATTTTCAATACAATGCTGATAATCAAACAGCTGCTTTGGCTCTTTCTGCTTTTGGCAGTGCTAATCCAGGCACAGTGTCTATCCCAAGTACTCTCTTTAACTCCACCATTGATGATACTGTCTTGGCTTTGGCCTTCAAGACGGATGTTGCCACCATTCAGACTTTAAAGAAGGGCTTTTCTCCCAACTAAGCTTGAGGGAGTCACCCATGCATGGTTGAAAGTTATGATCTTATGTTCCCGTTTTTTCATTCTTTCACTTCAATAATAAATGTTTCTGCCAAGAAGGGGTTGTGTCTGCAAATTTGCTGTTCCATCTTCTGGGTTGGTAGGGTCAGTGAAGGGTAAGTGCTTCGCAGAAGGGGATCTGTGTTTGCTATAAAATTATGTGTTACTTGAGGAGAAATGTTCGGGGCTAGGTTGGACATTATATTTCTGACATTTCTTTTTAATTACTGCTTCTAAAATTCGTTTGTGGTTAATAAACACCGATTTCTGTTCTTTTGATGGAAATTGGGCGAATCTCATCACCTAGCTAGTTAACAATTTATGTTCTGGGAATCGAACCATTTTTGCGCGCGCGCGCGCACACACATCCGTATACTAATATGAAACTCATCCTCGTTTGGAAAAGAACCAGGAGAAATTTATAATGAATGATTAAAGTTATAACTCTATATAATGAATTTGAAAAGAAACAATAGAGAAATTTCTAATATGTAAGCCAATATACAATTAGCAGTATAAATCAATTATAATAAATAACAACTTATCTTAATTCTATAAGTAAGAAGCACAACTTACAATTCTATGGACACAAAGTCACTTTAAAAGAACACACGCAGATAATAAGCACGGCCACGTACACTGGTACACATGCACACAACATACTGTAACGACCCAGTTGGACCCAGGGATTTAAGTAGGAAAACCCAACATACTTGAACAGCATGTACAAAGGCTAAAAATATTTTGCATAAAAAAAAAAGGTGTTAAGAGTTAAGGGGGAAAAAGAAATAGCAGTAATATACTCTAATTAATAATTTAATGCTTTAATCTTATCTTAAGTTAACAAAGCTGTCTTGCATGATGTCTTGCTTGGATTTTTATTGTTCGTTACTTGTTATAGCAATGTCCTGTCAATTTCGATCAGCATATCATAAAATCCATGCCTATCATATATTATATTTTATTGTTTAAATTGTTTCCTTCCCCCTTCTCTTATGTGTGTGTAGGACTAGAGGTGGCCTAATGGAATTTACATAGTTACATCTAAAGCTGTATATTAGCTTTGTATATCCCCCAACCATACATTCCAGTATAATAATGCAACATGTTAATAAGGAAAATTAAATAGATTTATCAAATCACTCAAAAAAAAGACAATGTAATAATTGACAGTAACACAAGTAAATAGCATATACAAAGTGGACCAAACAAATTTTATTAGTTGGAAGGATAATCCACAAATGCTTATCTCCTTCTTCAAGGAACACACGATTATCTTTCAGATCTTTCACACTTATTATAACACTATATCGAGTCAGCAAAACCAAATGACGAATCAACTAATTTGCGAACACAGACCCTTGTGCGGAATCACTTATTACTTATCACACACACACACACACACACACACAGATTCATTATTCGGTCTCTACTACAGTGGACCGCATGAAGCTTACTGGGGAGCAAAGCCTTTCTTCAAAGTCTGGATGGTGGCAACATCAGTCTTAAAGGCCAAAGCCAAGAAACTGTCATCAATGGTGGAGTTAAACAAAGTACTGGGGATGGACACTGTGCCTGCATTGGCGCTACCAAAAACAGAAAGAGCCAAAGCTGTCTGATTATTATAAGCATTGTGTTGGAAGTGAACAAGTCCCTTTGGGAATATGAACATGTCTCCCGTCTGAAGTGTGGAAGTGAAGAGCTTATTATTAGTGTCCACAAACCCTACTTGTAGGGTACCTTGAGCCACAAGCAACAGCTCAGCAGATCGAGGGTGAGTGTGGGGCGGATTGATGCTGCCAGCAGGAATTGTAAGGCAGCATAAGAGACACTCTGCCCTAAAAGTGCAGGAAACTCTTTCATGCTTGCCTTTGTGACCCTAAAGGCTGGGGGTGGTGGGCCCTGTGCAATAGTGCGAAAGCCAGTGAAAGTGAAGAAGCTCCCTTCAGCATTGTCTGGCGCCACATAGTCGACGAGAATGTCAGGGTCAGCTGCCATTAGTATCTGCACAATGGCAAGAGCAGAAAAAGAAAAGAGAGGCTTTGAGGTTGTTGGAAGACATGTTGGGAGAGCCTGATCAAGATGAAAACTTGATGCTATAATTTAGGAAAACTAAGATGATAGTTGGAAGATGAGATGGTTTGGATTGATTTCAGGAGCACCTATTTATATAGGTTTCCGGGTTGGAGATTTTGAGAAGAATGTTGCAGGTCTTCTCTGTCTATATGTGAAGAGGCCATCCGAATAATTATGAAAGAGTTGAGAAGATTACGAGGTAGTTTTGCTGTAAATATGTAGACCTGTTTTATCTTTATATTCTTGTAATTATATTGCATATTAGTATATTGATTCAAATCAAGGCCATCCAGGGATGTTACGCACGAAGATGGCATATATGACAAGAGGACAGTTTTCCATCGTTACCAAAGATTAATTTAAAGTTTATGATAATGACGAAGGAGGGGGCCTTCTTGTCATTTCATTGTTATTTATTCCCTTTTGAGCCGCTGACATTGACAAATGAAAAGAAAGACATGAAAAGGGGATTGTTGAAGCATCCCAAAATGGCTAAAAAAAGTGAGGAAAGAATATTATCACAGTTTGTTCTTTTGGATCACTATGTTCCCCCATTCTTGAAGATTACACCGACATGCAAAGCCAATGATTACGAACGTTAACCATTGTATGTGAAGACAATATAATTGCCTCATAAATGATTGATTATAAATTTTCCACTAACGTGGTCCTCCTATACTGCATTTCTTCTCATAATTCTTATAATACAAGATAATTTGCAAAAATTAATAAAATATTCACGATTCTTTTTCAGAAAATAGCTTTTTTCCCCCAAGCCAAAATATAAAGATAATTTTAAAAAATTACTCAAAAAAGGTATATCTTTTTCAGAAATATATAAAAGATGCAGATGCATGCACAGCCCATTTCTAAGATGCGAGAATCGAGCCCTTTAGCATCTGCCGCAGACCGTAGCAGATGGCAGTATTACGCTACAAGTTAAACCGTACATTCATTTTCCGGAAAAAAAAAAAACCCTTTATGAATTAAAATTGTGTTTTTTTTTTTAACAAAAAAAATCTCAAACTTTTCCTGTCACTAAATTTTATTTTTTTGAAATCATCTAGTGAAATAGGCTAGTTTCTTATAACATTATAAGCTAATGTTTAAATTTGTATTGAGAAATAAGTACCCACGTTTATTATACTAGCCTGTTCAGAACAAGGTTGCTTTTCCATAGTTAAATCCATTTGCATGCGGGAAAAAAAATGGATGCATGGCCTCTAACATGAACCATTCAACTAAATCGTCTTATTTTACTGAATTATTCTCAAGTGCAATATTGATATTAAAGTCATTCGTCAATAGAGTTCAAAATTCTCATAACCTGTGCTGCGCCGGGCCTGGAAAATTCCGTATCCATATTACTACTTTGAGGGTGTGTTTGGGATAGCGGTGGCAGAAGTAACTTTTTTTAATCTGACTTTTACAGAAGTCAGATTGAGTAAAAGTTAGATAGGGTAATATGATTTATGTTTGGATTGGGTTTTGAAAAAAAAGTTAGTTTGATAAGCTGAAACTTATTTGGATGATAAATGTAAAAATAAGTTTGAATGTAAAATAACTGAAAAGGACATAAACTTTATTAAACAATATATATTTATTTTATATATTTATAATGTGATAATTGTCAGAGAAAAATTAAAATAAAATTATAAAAATAAAAATAGTTATTTTTTAAACAATAAATAATTTATTTTTAAAAAAATGATTTTATTATTCAAAAAATAATTTTTTTAATATTGAAAACTAATTGGTTGGATTAAAAAAAAAAAGAACTCACATAATGTATTCTCTCTCCTCCCTCACTCATGAGCCCCACGAAGTGTGTAGTGGAGAAGCTACAGGCAGGAAGACAGAAAAACTGGAGTGCGTGCGTGTCTTTTTTTGTCTTTGAGCTGAAGTGAGAGAAAAAGTATGCAGGAGGGTTAGTCAAGTAAAAAAATTAACATCCTAATAAAATACTCTAACGGTTTTCTCAACGCAGCTGTGCATCCGAAAAAAACACCCAAAATAAGCTTCTTCCAAAAGCCCATTTGCGTCTCACAAGTCAGATAGTCCCATCGCAAATCCAAACATATAAAACTACAGTCACATTAAAAGCCACATATTGGGACGCACGTTTGGGGCCCAAACGTGGCCCCAAACGGACCCTGAAATGGATTAGGAAATCAATCACTTTATAACCCATACTGTTCTCATCTATGTACGCGCTTTTACTTTTTGCCTCTTTGGTGAGTGAATATTTTAAATCTGTTTCATTTAGTCTTTTAATTAAAATGATACTTCTGGCAAAAAAAAAAAAATCCCGTATAAATATTTGTAAGTGTTATTTGGTTGACCATCCTTTTAAGTGAATATATATGAGAGACAGGGAGAGCAACAAATACTACAATTCTGATTTGTATTTTGAATGACCAACCCGCTCTTATTAAATGTTGTCAGTAAAGATAAAATAAATATATTGATCATTTAAATACTTAAAAGGAAGAAAGGATTATAGTTCAATGTTTGGGACGATATAATATCTGCTTCGTTTTGTTTCTTCAAAGGGAACATATTATGGAATTTATTAATTCCGCAAATAGTAAAAGACATGTTTTGAAGCTGTTGGATTGTCTTGAAATTTATAAAAATAAATTTTGAGATGCGAGCCAAAACCAAATGTAACCCTCAAATAATGGAGGCTCTTGTCTCGAGTCACCTCCTCAATTAGAAATTTTGATTGACTTCTCGTAAGAGGTCTGAAGTTATCTCCATTCCACTCTTGGTTTCATCAATATATCAATATATCTTTTAATACTATTCAACTCAAACCACGACTCAAATGACCTATTCTTTAGCTTCAAACTCATTTTACTGTTTATAAGGGGCTTTTGGCTTAATAATAGTCTCTCGGTTTCTGTGTCATATGGCTCATATAAATGGCTGCATGCAAAGACTATATTTTGAATTTCAAATCCCGCCTCATTTCTTATATTTTGAAATTTGAATCTTCTCCATTTATGAATCTTGTCAACACTGTCTTGTCCTTTCTATTTCTCCGGCATCACACATTCTCTCTCTCTCTCTCTCTCGTACGGCTCACTTCTCAACCCCTCTCATATCCTCTTTCTAGCCTCCAACTGTCAATTTCTTTTCAAACCACCTCACTCAGATTTTCTTCATTGGTCTTCAGACTACGCCTTCACTAATGAGGAGTTAAACACTGAAGATGGTGGGGAGATCTGGTGACGATGACAACAGCGGAGAGGCACTGATGAGAATGGCGATGATGCTGGGGAAGCAGAGATGAGGAGATCATGGCCATAGGAAGGTGAGTGACAGAAGTGAGGGCTACACATTGGTCCTCACCCTCTCTATTTCATCGCACTCTTCTTTTTCATTTCTCAGTGAGGACGGTAGGGAGATCTAGCAGCCTTGGTGACAACAGAGAAGCCATGATCATGATGGCCATGACAGTTGGGAGGCAGAGATAAGAGGGATCGGTGGTGATTCTTTTCAGGTGAGGATGTGACAGTGGAGAGAAACCGCTGAGGATATGACGGATAAAGTCAGCTTGCGGTGCTTTTGTCTTCTTTCTTTGATGATTATTTCCCCCCTTCTTCTTACATTATGTCATTGACCTTCATACCCATTGCATTTGCCTTCAGGTTCGTTTGAAAAAGGATGGTGGATGTTTCCACTTCATGACATCCCCCCTTCTTTTTCACAAGTATGGATATTAAAGAGGACAGCGAGTCTACGAGATAATAGCGATTGTACATTTATATTGTAATCCTCTATCTCCCTTTTATATTTCCTCATTTCTGTAATATTTCAGCTATCATTTTTTCTCATGCTGCCAAAATTTCATCTTTTTCCCAACCAGATTCAATGTTGTGACTACCAACTCTCTCTAGGTTCTCCATCCTTGAACATGTTATCAGAAGGATCAAGGAACATAGCAGAAAGAGGGAGATGTATGAAATGTTTGCAAGTGAAGAAGGATCACTATCAAAAAAAGGAAGACAAAATGCTTCTACGCCCTGTCAACAATTATGGTCCCACAAACCAGACCTTCATTCGATCCAAGGGCCTTCTTCAATGCACGTGCAAATGTTGTTATCTTTTCCAAGTCAAGAAGCTTTGTCCAAACCTCAAGAAGTATGTCTCATTGCTCTCCTCTATTTACTTGTTTTTGTTGATTTGGCATTTGAAACGATGTATCAAAATTAATTGATGGGGTTTTTCTACATTCTCTGTCCAATTGTAACGATCTACGCAAAAGACGAAATTAATTCACATAGGTGAAAGAAAGACAGAGTACGTCATTTTCCAGAAAAGATGAAATTGAATAACATGTGTGTGTACCTTTTAAACATGTATTTCTCTTCCACCCTAAAGGGGCATCCTGTTGCAAATAAAAATTAAAGTCAAATGTAAACCTTGTACTTTATACGTTGTGCTATCGAAGTCCAACTATTAATTTCATCTATATCTATAGAATATTTTTGATACTATTAACTGACCATGTATATGTCTGCAGAACTTCCCGAGCCACGAAATGCAAAGGATGCTCCAAATTCTTTTATTATTTAGAATTTGAATGTTTTTTTGACTTTTTGTGATGATCAAATAATGTGCTTTGAAATGCTGATTCACATTTAAGATCTAGTGCGATGGTTCATGGAATAAGACGGGATAGGATGTCAAGTAGTAAAAAGGTTCATGGGGGTGGATTTTTCAATCAGTTGACGTGCTGCACATTGGAAGATGTTAGATGTTGCGCAATTTTTGGACACGTACTCTGACCTTTGCTTAGAATGTATGATATGGACCGTGGTGGTTTATCCTATGAATAATTAAATTCTAAGCTAATGACTTGTAAGTGCTACAGAGCTTCGTATGCAGATAACTTTTGGTAATGCAAAATTATCCTGCAAAAGTACGGTGCAGGCTCTAAAATTTGTCTCTAACCAAACCGGTCAAAACTTCTGAAAAAGTTAACTTGACAAGGAAAAGCCATTCATCCTTTATCATAAGGAAAAGTCCAAGAGCTGCAAGTCAAAAGTTTAAAATTACGTATGACAAGAGAGTTATTCACTTAACCTCTATTCCCTTAATTCCACTCAATTGCCGGATCAATTTGAAAGTGCGAACATATCTCTGCTGTAAAATATAGACAGTGAAGCTGATGATTACTTCAGATTATGGAAATGAGATATTAACTCCTCGCTGTTATGGCCAAGTAGTACTTTGAGACTATTAATTTGCTTCCTTGATTTGGACACTAACAATGACAATGTTTATGCGTCAAATTTAATGAGTGAGATTTTTTCAAAACTACAACTCACTAATGAGACAATCTATTTCTTTGTTGCCAAAACTTTTTTAGGACTATATATACAACTCGCTAAGGAAACCATTGCGACAATCACTTCAAGTAACTCACTAACATGGCAACATGTATGGTTGCATACACATGAACATAATTATATGTGATCATATAAACATTGTTACTTTTAGTATAATAATAAATCATAATCAGATGCAGGATTTCTGCGCATAAAAAAACCTTCCATTAACAATAACAATGTTTATGTTCATAAAACTTTAGTGTTTTCATGTTTAACATAAAACATAGAATATGTTATTGGTAGTATAAGATTTTCATCTGAAAAAATAGAAGTTAAGATCATGTTGGTTGTTTGTTGTTTGTACGCATCTGGTCCATCGGCTATATTATGTTATTGTCATTGAAGAAATAAAAGATTAATAGGGACAGTTGCGCAAGAGAAAAGCTGCGTGGGTTGATTTTTCAGTTAAAAATCACAAGGCCATATTTAAAACTAATGCTGCCATGTCAATTTGAGGAACCGCAACAACTTATTACCAAATAGATAAAAGGAATACTAAACTATTTAAAATCAATTTTTATAGTCTGGATTTAAAATTTTCAATTGATGATTTTCAAGTAAAAATTTATTTTTTTAAAAAACTTATAGTTAAGATATTATATTTATTTTGGATTATATACCTATTAAAAGAAAAATATTTTTTAAGAAACAAAAATATTAAATATTAAATCTCAGCTGTTCATATTAAATTTGAATGGTTGACATTTGATGAGTATCATGGTGCTCATCATTGTGATCAGCGCTGAAACTAGATCCCTTTCAAAATCACCAACGAATACAGGAAGCACATTCCATGTTCACCACAATGATAAGTATGGAATGCTCATCACAATTTGAACAATTCAGATCGATTTTAGATAGTTCATATTGAATTTAAGTTTTTTTTAATATATTTTAATCAACTTTTTATTTTAATAGATACAGAATTTTAAATAAATATAATATTATAACTAACATATCTTTAAAAAATAAATTTATCACTTAAAAAAATTATATATTAAAAAATTTAAATCAGAACCATCTATATTAGATTTTGGATGGTTTAAATTGTATTATAGTGATGAGCACATAATATTTATTATTATGGTGAGCACTAAATGAAGACCGTGAAATTGATGGAAGATGGCATTTAATGGCGCATTGATTCTGGTAACTTTCTTTGTATCAAATAATAATATTACTCCCTCCGTTCCTTATTATAAGAGACAAATAACCGAAGTACGTTAATAAAAAAAACAGTTAAAATTAGTTAAGAACAATTAATATGTAGAAAGTATAATTTTTTTCCAAAAATGCCCTCATTAATAAGGAGAGAGAACAATTAAATTATTAAAAGAAAGAGAAGTGGGAGGGAGAGAGAGTGTGAGTTGGAGATAATAAATATGGGTAAAATAGTAAATCAACACAAAAAAGTAGAGACAACTTGTAAGTGTCTCTTATATATAGGAACATGCCATAAGCATCAAATGTCTCTTATAATAAGGAACGGAGGGAGTAGTAAACAACAAATTAAGCACTATGAAAAGCATCTGGAAATTACGCATTTATTAGCTTTAGATATTTTCATCATATTGTTGTGGATTATAGGCCCAATAGAGATTTTTTTCCCCTTAGTGAGTAATGATATTCGACCTAATTACAATATCAGATATTTTCATCAGTACGTTAAAGCATGGTGGTGGGACGTGCTTAGGGAGAAAAACAAAAAAGAGAGAGTCAAATACCAATTTAATCTATTGGGAGATACTTAGAGAATTGCAAATAAAATGGTCTCCAAATGTTACGTGGAAGCATCGCCATATAAGATAAGGTTGAACCGCGCGATAGTACAAGAGAGGGAGAACTCAGTTTTTTCAATGTTTGTACTGTTAACACTTTGATTTTTTTTTTTTAAGTGTAAAGAGACATTATTTTAGGTGAGGTTCTCATTTAAATTAATTGCTTCCCGTGCAATGGACGGGACAGCACAGTCTAGTCAACGCAATAAATTAGTTGCACGGGACAGCACCACTAGTCAACGCAATAAATTAGTTGCACGGGACAGCACCATCTACTCAACGCAATAAATTAGTTGTTGGGGTTTTTGGAATCAAACATCAAAACCGCGTTTGGGAGCAAGACAGCCGTTTAGGCAAAAAAAAAAAAAACAAAAAACAAAAAAAACAAAAATTCTCAAATAAAGTGGCGCCGCCACGGATCACTGAGCGCTTCCCATAGCTAAACGCTATCGAGAGTAGCCTCCGTGCGTTTGGGCGGCAAACCCCGCGAACAAAATGGAGAAGGGCAGAAACGTGGTGGTTTCAGCTCTACAGTTTGCCTGCACTGACGACGTCTCAACCAATGTCGCCACCGCCGAGAGGTGCCCATGTTTGGAACTCACTTTTGATTGATCATCTTTCCTTACAGCCCTAATTCACACTCTTAATGTCTAAAAAGCTGAACTTGATCACACTTGTATAGAAAATCTTGAGCTACCCGCGATAAAAAGATTTCTACTTTACCCTTTCCATGATCAGAAGTCTGTACATCGCTCATTTATTACAGATTGTGTTAACCTTCGAATGTTTAATATCACTGCTTTGTGCAACAGCTAAAACCTATAGTTCTTCTCTATGGAATCCACATGACAACTTTCTTGAAGGCGGACTACTTCAAAGAACTTTGATTGTTAGACAAAGATTTGAACATTTCTTGAGGAATCCATGTTAAATTCGTGCAAAATTCTCCTCACAAATCTTGAGCCAGTTTCTTTGTTAGAACCCAATTTCTGGTTCCAGTTTAAAATTGTTTATAGTTGGGCTAGGTTCTCGAGCAAATCAGTTCAACTCATTGCGCATATTTCAATCCTGGAATGTTTGCAAATATACATAAATATATATATTTTTGGGATACAGTAATGTTTGCAAATGCTTTGCGATAGTTCTTGCTGCAACCGATCCAGCATTCTGCTCTTCTTCTTTGTCCAGGAAGAGCGGCGTCTTTTTTAAGTTTCCTGGCTGCTACTTAGATGTTTAGAAACAGTTCGATCTTACGGGTTCTGTGACATTTAGATGCTAAAATAAAGTACATATAGTTCTATCTTATGGGCTGTGTCTTTCTGAGGCTACTTCTTTTTCCGTTTCCATGTGATTTCAATCATACGACGTAAAAAATTACCGTAATTATCAATGACAATATATCTATGGATGTCATTTGATGTTTCTGGCTCTTCTGTGCAGGCTTGTTAGAGCTGCTCATAAAAAAGGTGCAAATATTATTCTTATTCAGGTTTGTAAATCTTGAATGCGGGCTGTCTAGCTCTTGCATGCTCCCTCCTTATTTTACACTATTATAGAAATTCTAAAACACTACATCTTTTGTTGGATTCATATTGTTTATAAGCGAAAGGCTTGTGCTTCCTAATTATTTCATGAAGGGATTATCTACAGTCTATAATCTGATTGCACAGCGGCTTTTCTTCCATTGCTTTTATAAATGCCATTGTTCTCTCATTGGGCTGGAAAAGATAAGCTAAGCGATATTCTAAATGCCAAATATAGGATCTGGTTAAGTGATGAAGAAAGCAAAATCGTTCATTTTACTATGTTGTATCAAATGGAATTGGTGTTAGATTTGAACGATGTGCTATTCCACCTATAAACTATTCATTTGTATAAATTGTTCGGCCAGGATTGATTCTATGATGGTCGTTGGTCTTGCTTCATTTGATGCTTAACTTTTAATTTCAGCTTAAAACCTTCCATCTAAGGGAAATTGAATTTCTTGGTGTTAGATGTTTTTATGGAAACAATGGATTTCTGTCCAATGGCAGGACATTGTAGTGGACTCATTACTTCTGATGGTTATTGCATTCCTGATGGGTTGTTGATTAGTTCATCCTCACGAATGACTGTAGGAACTCTTTGAAGGTTATTACTTCTGTCAGGCACAGAGAGAGGATTACATTCAAAGAGCCAAGCCTCATGAGGGCCACCCAACAATTCTAAGGTTCATAGGAGAACTGTCTTTTGTAGTTTCGTTCTCTGTGTCTTTTGTAGGTACTCTTTGAAGGTTATTACTTCTGTCATGCCATTTTGGCTTGAATCATATACGGTTCTTTTTAAGCCTTTACTGGACAGGAATAAAATTTGAATATGACTTTAACTTGCATTGACTTTGCAGTTAATCATATCTTTTATTTCCATTCGCATGCTATAGGATGCAGAAACTTGCTAAGGAGTTAGGTGTAGTCATACCTGTTAGCTTCTTTGAGGAGGCAAACAATGCACATTATAATTCTATAGCCATTGTTGATGCTGATGGAACTGATCTTGGGGTCTACAGAAAGTCACACATCCCAGATGGACCAGGTATGAAATTTTGAGGTTATTTGAGCATAGTTTACCATCCAAACAACTTAAATCATTAACCCTTTCTACAGGTTACCAGGAAAAGTTCTATTTTAATCCAGGTGACACAGGCTTTAAGGTGGGCACCAAGGATAAACTTTACCAATATCCACTGCTTTTAGTGGCTCGTTTTTGTTTTATGGTTTCTGGGATGATATTGTAACACTGGATGTCTTTCAAAACAGGTTTTCCAGACCAAATTTGCAAAGATTGGAGTTGGTAAGACCAAAGAATTACTTTTACTGTTCACAGTTTATTCTATTAACCTGCTCTCTGAGAAGGTGATGTTAACCCTTTGTTTGGTATTTAGCATCAACTATGAAGACGTCTAAGACAGACGGAAAGGCATTGTACCTGTAATTTTTTCCGAGTTGTTTGGCCTTGGTTTTACTGTAGGATATACTTTTGCTACAAGTAACATTTCGGAAGTTTTATTTTTAATCTTTCTGCCAGATGGAACTTCACTGAGGATACGGGAGATTGAGTCTGACAATTATTATGTTTTAATTTTAATGTCAGCTATCTGCTGGGATCAGTGGTTTCCAGAGGCAGCACGGGCAATGGTTCTTCAAGGTGCTGAGGTTTTGCTTTATCCCACGGCTATTGGGTCTGAACCTCAAGACGAAGGGCTAGACTCCCGTGATCATTGGAAGCGGGTTATGCAAGGACATGCTGGGGCCAATTTGGTAGGTTTTGTAGATCACTTGACATGCTCACAAATATTTCTTTTACATTTACATCAATGTTTCTGTTCAAGAAGTTTCACTAACGTGGTGTTTGGCATGTGCAAAGTATAATCTCCTTTGCCCTTGGAACCCTATTAATGAGAATTTTTTTGGGTCGGATCATTAATGAGATATTTAAGAAAAAGAAATATTTAAATTTATGTGCCCCAAATAGTATAGGGATTTTCAAATTCTTGGAAGAAATTAAGAAAAAGCGTACAGTAAATGCTACTGAAGTCTTTACTCTCCAAGCTATTGAATAAAATAATTCTGGAATTTGCAGGTGCCTGTTGTGGCTTCAAATCGAATAGGAAAGGAGATAATTGACACTGAGCATGGGAAAAGTGAGATTACATTTTATGGAAACTCTTTTATCGCAGGTAGTTATTCTGACCTTTGTTTTAGTGCGTCGGGAAAAAAAAAAGCCTTAATCCCTGACTAATAATGGAATGGGGTCTTTCAATGAAAAATTGAAAACTGATCATCTTTCAACTCTTGAATCTTGATGTATCTTCTTGCTCTGTAGCCCCCTCCTCTGTTTTCTTGTTCATGATAGTTCAGTAAACTCAATGTCATTTTCTTCATCATCTGAGGAATTTAGCTGCAAATATAACTATTCTGAATCTTGTTTACTTTGTTTCAATGAACAGGACCTACTGGAGAAATTGTTTCAACTGCTGATGATAAAGAAGAAGCTGTTCTTATCGCTGAATTTGACCTGGACAAGATCAAATCACAGCGACATTGTTGGGGTGTATTCCGAGATCGCCGACCAGAACTATATAAGGTGCTACTGACACTAGATGGCACCAATACTGTTCTGTAAAAAAAAAAAAAAAAGCCTCCACGACATTGTTATGGAATTATGTATGGGATGTTTTAGTCCTCTAAATGCCTCCAGGACATGTATCATCATCAATAATGAGGGTGAACAAATATTATTATCTACCAGTCCATTGTAATTCAATAAATATGTAGACTTGAGAGCCATTCAGCCAAGTACTCGGATATTCTGTATTAGATCTTTCGGTTATTATGATTAACTTGAATCACTTCATATCATCTCTCAAGCCTTGTGTTTTGTCCATGTTGATAGTGTGGGAGATTGCTGTTTACTCCACAAAAGATTAGTCAAATTGCTTAGATATGTGAGTTGCGAAGCATGATCCTGCAGATGAAGATTCATTTGTCCTGTGATCGCCTTGATATAAAGATCTTATTTTAGGCAGAAATGTCGTTTTCTCCCTTTTTAAAGGTATACGTCAATTCTATCAAATGGATTTTTTTTTTTTTTGAAAAAAAAATCTATCCAATTGGGTTCCAATCTGCTTTTATTGTGGAAAAAACTTTGTTGTCCACTTGCCTTCTTTAATTTACGAAGTTAAAAGTTCAATAAAGAAGCTACTCTCAGAAAAGAGAGATAAAAAGAGGAACAGGGGCACAAGGATTCTCTTGCTAGAGCTTTCTTGTATTCTCCCGCGGCCATTCTCGTGAGAAAAATATCCTTTTATTTGTGGACAAATAGATGCCATATTTCTTCCAAGAATACGCTGTGTTTCTTGACTTTTCATCTCTGTGAAGACCAGAACCAAAAGGAACGGTGATCTCCCCCCCCCCCCTTCAAAAGAACGGTTATCTCTCTCTAGTCCATCCCTTTCCTAAAATATGAGTATAATAATTATGAAAATTTTTAAACTTGTGTTATATTTACTTTAAATAATATAGAAATGGTGGGTTATACCTAAAATAATTTATCGTTCAGCTTCATGTGTACGTTCGAGAAAACCGCATGCTAAACATCGCTAGTTTCAAGTGAGTCAACCCCTTTTGGCCACAGAATCTTCGACGTAGCCAATTTTTTGGAAACAGAGAACGCGTCAGGTCAGTTTAACCTCACGAAACTCATATGCTAAGTGAAACTATGATCTGATTTGAAATAGCTTGAGATTTACGTGGACAAAAAAGGGCAAATGATGGGATATACTATATCGATGAAGAGATCACGTACACAAGTATCCAAGAGTTTCCTCCTATGAATCGATACAAAATGAGCTAGGCATTGTACCTAACTCATGCATACAAATCATCCCTTTTTCTTATTAAAAAAACTGATACATATCAGAGGAATGCATATATATGTTTAAACACTAACACCATTTTCTACATTCACTTGATCTGTTTCATTAGTACCACTTTCTCCATTTCCACTATCTTCTTCTGCTTCTTCATCATCTTCTTCGTTTTCTGCTTCCTCCTCCTCCTCCTCTTCTTCAGCATCTTCTTGCAGAAGAACATCATCATCAGGCTGAACAAAGTTGAGCGTCAGCCTTCCATTTTCCCTATGAGCATGAAGAAATTCCTTGGTAGGTATTCTTATTTCTTTCAGCACAAATCTCCCATTGTCTCTGTAAGACCTGAAGCAAACCCATGGCTTCCCGTTCTTCCCTATACAAGAAATAGGAGGAGGGTATTGTGTCTCTCCCACACTTCCCCTTGACTTCCTCCCATAGTGCTGGCCATTGCTCGAATTTCCTAAAGGAATATCCTCTTTCACTTTCAGCACCTCCCAAGTTTCATTCATTCCATTCTTCAATTCTTCAACATTATCTGAGCTTTCGAAGCCAAGTCCCTCAGTGCAAAGTTGCAGACTTTCACTGCCTCGGAGACTTTTGGAGTGGCTTTTTGATTCTGGAGCTCTCACAGTATCTTTCTGGGGAACCGATTCTAGTGATGATGAAGAATAACATGCTGGTGGAGGAAAGGATAAGTCTGGACTCTCTTTGAAATGGAGCTCACCAAATATCTCAGTGAATGAGCTTTGCTCTATGGGTTTTTTAGGTTTAATTTGGCTAAATGAGAGGGATTCAAGTAGAGTTGGGTTTTCTGGCAATGGGTTTTCGAAGATGTGCTGCAGACTTCTGCAAGCTGCCATGGCTGAACTTGCCGTGCAGTATTCTTCTATAGGAAGATCAATGTTCTCTAGAGAAAGGGAAAGAGAGGAGAAGATAGAGGGCACGAGAGAAGCATGATCTGCAAAAGCCAAGAGGGAACTCTGATTTTGGAGTCTTTTTGTGATGGAGTGGACTGCGGAATTAAATGGGTAGTTATAGGTGGGGAGCTTGGTTTGAATTCAAGTAATTTGGGTGACATTCACCCTACTATATGTAGAAGTTGGGTTTTATTATAGTCACTCAAGAGTGCATCGGGTATGAGACATCAGTGTTTTTATGACCACACCAACGCGGGTTTGATGATCATCATTACTTTTTTTTTTAAATTATAGTGGATTTTGTGTACAAAAGCATCTAAAAGTGACATTACATTAAAAACTAAACGTCCACTTAAACAAGAAGTGGGTCCCATAATGGTTGCAAGGAAAATTCAAAATAGATGTGAACATACCTTAAAGATAAAGTCATATTTATGACTTATGAACAGTATAACTTCTTGTAACTTTTATATTTATATCAATAATTGTGTTATATTCTTGGCACAATAAAATTTAAGATTCATAGATAGAAAGTCGCACTATTCGTGAGCTATAGACAACGTCAAACCTTAGCTTAAAATTATTTCTGAATGTATGGTAGACTAAAATTATGATTTTTCTCTTGTTCAATTGAACAATCATGTCAATCTTGGTATCATCAAAACAAATGTCAAATTTGGGGTACAAGTTTTCATAGGCCTGATAAATTGGTTTGAAGTGTAGACATGTAACACAAATTGTAGCAGACAAAAAAATGACAGCAAAATGCATATATAGCATTTCTTCTTTTGATACGTGAAGAAGGGCAGAACCATAGCATCTCAACAATGCCCTCTGGTGCAAACAAAAATGGGAGAGGACCACAACCCTCTTAGTATGTGGAAGCCAAATTCCATCAAACTTTTGTTGACGGTGTCATCTACTCTTAATGGTGGCGTCCAGACTATGCTGATGTGATTGCCAATACCATTTTCTGCTCTTAAACTCTCCACATTCTCACATAGTTGAGCCACTTGTTTCCTTCCCAAGTGGCCTTTCACATTTCAATATCAAAAGCTACGTGGCTTTCTCTAGTGGACTTTTGTGGCAACACGTGTCTATAAAATGATTGGACAGGTGGAAGGCTACCTAGTCGTTGAATTGTGATCACAAATTTTGGGAGGACCTCATCCAGCAACTCAGGGCTTGAATCAAGTCGTTAATAAACAAGAAAAACATGCA
Source organism: Neltuma alba (assembly GCF_004799145.2). Lineage (NCBI taxonomy): Eukaryota > Viridiplantae > Streptophyta > Magnoliopsida > Fabales > Fabaceae > Neltuma > Neltuma alba. The sequence continues at coordinate 355,648 of NW_021635961.1, read as the reverse complement.
TCTCCTTGGCTCAGAATACACCAAGTTTTCGGAAGGCAAGTTATGTCACTTGAACCAAGAAGACTTTTGAGTCACACTGGCCCAGGTTAAACCATGCTATATTACAGAGGTTGTCCTTGTAATGAATCTATAATACAACCCTCTTTTAAGCTACAATTTTATGGGTAATTGGTGATTTCTAGATTTATCTAACCCACTTCTCGCGAAGTTTAAGTCTGAAAATCATATATGTAAGGGAAGGTGGAGTTTTTATTACTACCAAATGAGTATCTTCTATCCTACACATATGCAGATTTTTGAACCAATGTGAAGGCAAGATACTAGTCGCCACGTGCCTCTGTGCCTTTTGCCTCCGGTAATTATCATTTCTGGAAGGAACAAGAGGAATATTCGGTTTCAATCCTTTTTACTTGTACCATCTTATCTAGGAAAATGGTTGATTCTCTGCCCTCGTTTTCACCGCCTTATCATGATATGCATATAAGTACAACTAATATAGATCGATTGCTTCCATGTTTTAAAAAAGTTCCAATGTTCCCATTATCATTATCGCCTGGTCTTCTTTCCTCAGCTCGCTTGCCACCTCTCATGAAACGTCATCAATTTTGTCTATATTTTGTGGACCTGACTTTTCACAATCGCGCAAATCGTATTGTATACATATATCACTAAAAATCTGATGTTGGGACGTACAGTCCTTGATTGAACTGAAAAATATCCAAGGGAAAATTGGAAAGATGAAATTTTCAAATGAAAATGAATTAATATTTGCTTGAATACAACTAAAGTTAAAATGGTTGAAAGCGTGATGCAACCCACTCCCATTCTAGAGCCACAACTTCTTGCCTTTCACTCCTCTCTCTCCAGGAATGAAAGTGAGTTGAAAGTGAATTTCCCCCCACTTTTCACCCTTCTCTAAGCAACAATTTAGAAGGATTTTCATGTTAATGTGGGAATCCAAAAGCATTGTGAATAAAGCAACATACATTTCAACTATTATTCGGGAATAAATATGAGAAGACAAGCAAACACACGATAACCAGGATTCATTACAATCTAGTGTATTCATAGATCCCGGCAAATAAACGAAACAATACAATAAACACTTAACAATCAAACAAATTTACAATGCCACAATGTTTATAGAATAAGTTTACTCCAGCATGTTTGTGCTTGTTTCACCGCCATGGTTCTGCCTTCTCAGATCTTGAATTTATGCGACTCAGTTTACTGGTTCCCTTGGTTTTCTCAACAGTCGTTGTTCCTTGGTTAGAGGATTGATGGTCTCTGGTTTTCTTGGATCCCTTTCTTGAATTCGAATTGCTTGATTGGCCTGTCTTGCTCTTCCCAACATTTCCTTTAGGTGGATAATCACAATACAAATCCTCGTGGCATACTGGGTTTTCAGAAGAAGTCTCCAAACCACCAGATTCTCCTCCAGTTAAGTTGGTTTCCTGGTGGGAATCAGGGGCAGGGTTACTTTCTGAGACAGTGTTTTCAGTTGTGAGGGCCTGAGCCTCTTCATTATCTTTAGCAGAATCTGGCTGGCAGAACTGTATAGGGCTATGGTGACTATTATCATCAGAGGGCTCTAAATGAAAACCAGGCGAAGGTTCCACTATAGAATCCCTTCTTTCCCTCAGCGTCCTTAGTATCAGTGTCTTCAAGAAGTTCATCACTTGAACTGCATACATCAACGCAGTCAGAGGGTCGGCCATCTGCATTCAGAAGGTCAGAATTCTGTCATTGACATCCCCGCCATCAAATTTGTATAGATAGACCATTGCACTGTCAAATTTACTAGGAATCATAGTACTTCACCAGACACCCCCTTTGGAGAAAGGGCACATCCCAATATTATAACTTTTAATTAGAATCAATATCAATAAATAGATATATGTAAGTCAGAAACTTGCGGAAAACCGCACAGTTCACAGTAGGGCTGTGCAAAAACCCGGTGGTCCGGTATGGTCCGGTCCAACCCGAACAAACCCGGTCCAGTCCGGTCTAAAAAAAATTGGCCCGAAACAAGACTGGACCAGACTGGACCGGACTGGTCTCATCGGGCTGGACTGGACTAGGGACTGACCCCTCAGACCAGTTGGTCCAGTCCAGTCTAGCCCGATTTTTTTAAATTATTATTTATATAATTTTAATTTGATTTAATTTTTCTATATAAATTTTTTATCTATTCAAATAATTAAGATTTATCTATTAACTTTCAAAGTAATGAGCATGCATATATATTTTCTACAATTTAAGATCTATATTGATGAGAATTAATTAATAAAACATGACTTCATTGGGAAATTGAAAAGGAATGATCAAATTTGATAAATTTTGAATTAAAATATGTGTAAAATTTTATATAGTAAGTTACAATCTTGCCTCCTATTGAAGAAAAAAAATATTTAAAAAAAAATTAAAATTAGCTCTGGACTGCCTGGACTGGTCCAGGCAGTCCAGAGGACCAAGTCCAGTCCAACCCGACCTCGGGTTGGCACTGGACTGGACCAGACCTCGGGCTGTTTTTTTCAGCCCGAGGTCTTTACTAGACCAGACTTCGGGTTAATAACAAACCCGGTCCAGTCTAGTCCATGCACACCCCTAGTTCACAGTGCTGAGTTATGAATATTATGGCTTCTAGTCTCAAGCTCCATGCATTTGGTGCATGAGATCCAGTTTGCAGCATTTAGTGGGATAATACCATGTCACTTTATTGTATTTCCTCTAGAATTAGGAACTTAGAGGAGCCTACCTGAGTCATGTTTGGGGCGAAAACCATTGCAATGTTGCGTGCATTCATTTTATTCAGATGTTCATACTGGACAACGTCAGTCATCAGATTGATTGCCCAGTCCAAGAGGGCAGCTTCAGTGGGAGGCAGATTCCTTGCTAGTTCAGCACACTCCTCTTCAGTTTGGCTTTTCATTACCTGCTCAGGTGATAAGGAATCCAGAACGCCTATTGGCAGTTCCCTAAACCAAGCCTTGGTAATGTACAAGAATATCAAACCAATTGTTAGATTAAGTGCAAACTAAGCATTAAACAGAATCACACAGACATATAGCAAATTTGTTAGCAGCAGCCACAGAAACTGATTTCTCATGGACCTCTAAATTCTCTCTGCAAAATACATTATTGCACTTTTATATCAATTCGATAGTCGGTTTGAACAATTGTACTGTTCATTAGACCTATACAAATAAACTAGTCGTGAATATCATAAATTCTGAGAGCAAATTCATTCATCAATACAATATCTATTTCAACACAAGGATATATGAAGAAATGCACTAGAAGAGAGGAATCGAAGGCAATTTGACCTGCGATTTTATACCTTGATAAGTCCCGCTAAGCAATGTACATCAACGCCTTCAGGGACCACTCCCCTGTTTAATTGGTCCCTAACATATTCCTCTTGACTATTTTCTGCATTAATTCTGAATATGCCCTCTGCCTGCACAAGTGAATTTAACAATTCATCCATTAACAATCAAATTGGCAAACGGTAGAAACTTAGAAAGAGAGTGTAAGTCCCTCTAGAGTCTAGAGCAGATGATACAAAAGCATCCGAGCAGGACAGTCCTTTTGGGCTATTTTATGCATAATGTTTGTAGCGGCTAAGAAGTCTAAATGAGAAGAAGCTGGAAAATAGGAAAAAGAGAAATTGATAATGATAATGAACTGGTTAAAACCTGCAAACCTCCTTCACTATACAGGCGTTTTTGCATTAATAGCAGAATAGTTGGCACGCTGTTCCCTCTGGAGTCAAATGATAGCTGCATGGATTCTGTTGAAACTCCAAAGACAGTGGCACTATATGGGACAATTCAAAGAAATAGTTGGAGTGCTTGCGTGAAGAATCAGCAAAAACAGATTATCTATAAAGGAATCATAATTTAATCAACATTCAGAAGTAAACAGTCTTATACGACCCCCGGGGGGGGGGGGGGGGACGAAATGGAGTCATTAGTTTACTTGTATAGGCAAGATCAAGCATGGAAGATATACGTGAAGTATGGAAAGCGAAAGGAAATGGGGATGCGGGTGACTATCACAAGACTCTTCACAATCATTTAAAATATTACTCTAAAAGAACTATTTGTAAATATTTAAAAAAGAAAGATTTATTTATTATACTCCTCCTGTCCTTAATATAAGACTCACTTAACTAATTTGATTAGATTAAAGAAGTTAGGTAAGTTAGTTAATTATAAAAAATGTGACACATTTTTCCTAAAATACCATAATCATCTTTCTTAATACCCCATCTCCCTCTTCTGCTTGATTATGGTTGAGGGAGTATCTATAGGGGTAATTTAGAGAAAATTGATAAATATGAGAAATGGGTCTTATATTTAAGACCAAAACCAATTCAATAATTGGGTCCTATATTAAGGACCGGGAGAGTATCAGATATATAATTAGATGTGTTTAATAAATAATATATATAATTAAATTCCAAAATACATTACAAGCATTAGGACAAATATAAGAGACAGATAGCAGAAAGGACTAAGCAGTAAAAAATAACGAAGACTAATGACAAAAATGAGTTTTTTTGCTATTCATGAGTATTCTTCTGTTAGAAACAATTCAATTTGAAGTATTGTTGGGTACTTAAATATCAGTACCTTTTGTAATGAGGATTTTAATCTTAGTTTATCATGAAAAAAATGTCTTCTACTAGACTTAATCGGGGTTGCTCAGCGGACAAAAATGAAATGGAAGGCGAAATAACAAAGAAAGTGAGAAAGAAAGAGAGTAAACAATGGAAAGGTCAATTTGCTCAAACTTGGGTTTCCGATGAAAAAGTTATTCGGCCCAATACGAATCTAAATCTCACACAGATAGCTTTTTTGGGGTCATAACTCAGGTATTGGGATTGCGAATTTTTTGGTCCCATCATAGTTCGCCCAAAAAAATCAGGACAAGACTTAAGGGCCCAGAGGGGGAAAACCATCCTGTAATCCGTGGACAATTTGGAATATGTATGTTGAATTTTGTCACTAAATCGCCCTTTGCAACTTGGAAACTTGGATTTTTCTCTAAAAGGGAAATAAATCAAAGGCCCAATGGGTATACCAGTTAAAATAGATCGATTGCCTCATCAATTATTACATGGGGCACAAAATGATTTTCAAAGTCATTTATTAAACTCCCTGATCCAAATCATTAAGATTCAAGCCCGTGCGTATCCCAAACTAGAGATCACGTCTGCCAAAAAGTAAAACGAAAAAAAAAAAAAAAATCGTGGTCTCAAAACCATTGACCTCACACTTGTAATCCGTCCATTTCGAGTCTAACCCATATACCATACACGCTAGCTAGACACATTAACGTAACTCCACGGTCGCAAATTTTTCTTGCCATGAACAGAGGTAAAGATATTACTACCTAATTAGAAGATCTTATTTGTATACTATAAATAAAGTCTTATCATTAGGATTGTAGGTAGTAATACTTAAAAGCATGCATGATTATAAACATGTCAACGTCGGTTTGGAAACCGAATTTCATTAAGCTTGGCACTTGAGAAGAAGTAGAAGAAGGAGAAATGAACTCGGCGTGCGATGGTTATAAAAAGTTAGAAGAAGGAGAAGAAGTACCTAGCACTGGGAGGCCTTCTGGGCACTTCAGGTTCGAATTCGTCAGGCAAACCCAAGAAACCATTGAACCTATCAAATGTGACGTGCGCAACATGGCGCACGTTAGTCGGCCATCCGATCTCCATCTTGCAGAGCTCCCTCCTATTACTCTTACAGCCAATCAGTGGTTTCCTGAAAAGCGTCGCAACAAGTGCCAACACAGAAAGTTGTTCGCTCCGGTGCTTATTATCCCTGTCCTTCAGCTCCTGATCAGTGTCTGAATACGCCGTTGTATTATTATTACGATGCTCCTCGATCACAGAAGACGAGCGAGTCTGTGTTTCTTGGATGAAGAGAATGCCATTACTGGGAAGTGCTGTGGAAGAAAGTGAAGGAGGAGGAGGAGGAGAAGAGCTTCTGCTTGACGAGGAAGAAAAATGGGAATAAGGGCAATGAAGGACCTCGGTCATGGCTGGCAATGAAAGGGGACTTTTCTTAAAATATAAAAAACCCAAGAACCCAAAAACGCTTGAGAGATATTGTGGACTAAGAAAACAATAATGAAAGGGAAATATTTGTTGATTTGTGCAGCAATATGAGAATTTCACTGAGAGAGAGAGATTTGAAGATGGAGTTGATTTGAAGCAAAAGGGTAAGCAGAATGTGGGACGTGAGCATCATTAACTGAATTTTTTAAAGTAGTTATATGTGTTGTTGCGTGTTGTGGTGCGTTCAGCAAGCAAAGACGACTTAGAATACAGAAGGATGCGGAAGTGAGGGGAAAGACGGAAAGAGAAAGAAAATTTATTGGTGGGAAATGAATTGAGAGCTAGAAAATTTTAGAATAGGGATATTCAATCACGTCCAAAATCAGTGTTGTTGAAAGTTGCAGGTTGAAAGAGCAATAATAATATAATAATATACAGTTTGGTGGCGCTTCAGATTTGTCGCTTCATCTGCGGTACAGACCTTATTAGTAGTAATCTTTTATTAAAAGCTTCAAACCATTCGACAAAAAGGAGGGGAGGAAAAAAAAAAAGGTTTCAAGCCTTCAAGGTGAGGACCGAGGATCCTTGTATAATCTGCATAGTGGGTAGTACAGTAATCTGTTATGCGCGTCTCCAATTATGGCCAAAAAAAAGAAAACTATGCTGGAAAGTTTTGGTAAATATCCAAGGTGTTTATGATCTGACTCGTGACAAGTACAAGTTAGAGTACAATCTTAAAAGATTAGCATAGTCTTTTTTGGTCGGAAAACTCTCAATAAAAACACTAATTGCGATTAACACAAACTTAGAGAGAGAACTTGATTCTAAAAGACAAGACAGAAAAAACCCTTAAATTTATGAACTCTGCTATATTTGTGAAAATCTCCAAGTTGGGATGACTAAAATTTTTTATCGTTTGATGTCAAAGAAATATATAGTTAAAAAGCAAAGTAAAACATTTGAATTACATTTGTTTAATGAAACGAGTGAGAGAAAGAAGGGGTGAATCATGTGAAAACGGACTCACATAAAATTAAGAAGAATACATTTGCACTTCTTAATTTTGTTTCTGATCACTCGGAAAAATCTTGATTTGTCTTGGTCATAATATCTACAAAAATATGCTAACTACCATACATAGTACTCGATCTTTTTGAGTATTCTTTACATAAGAGTTATCCAAAAGTTATCAAGTAAACTTTGAGATTACCCCAAATCAAATACATATATAACAAAATGTAAAAATATACTGCTGCAAGTACATGTTTAATATATGCTTGTCAAATCTGGTTCTGTGTGACAAGCCATGCGTGATATATATATTGGCATATAAAATAATGGTGTTAAATAAAATTTAGAATTAAGTAATAGCTATAAGCTAAATGATGATAAAATAACAAAGCGAACTAGTATATGGTGATATGGCGGCGAGCCTCGCATTCCGCGTTTGAAAGAACATGAGGTGGATGGGAGTAAAAGCTGGTGAATTGTTGCAGATCGCAGATAGACAATATGATAACAAAAAGAAAATTGAACAACCACGGAGAAGAACAACACTATTGTTTCCTTTGGATAAAGAATTAGCATAGTGCGTTATTTCCCTTCCAAGTCAAGTTAGAAAATGTCAAAAGTAAGACAAGTAGACAAAAACGATGGCCACGGCACGGGATCGCCTCCTGTGAGCATCTCTACACTGCCTCACGATTCCGAAATTTTGAACCGTTGATCGCATCCAACGGCTCTCACCTCATTTGCCCCTCGCTTATCTCTATCTTATGTTGCAACTTGCATCCCAACTCCCACTATTAGTCTATTACCATCCGTTTTTTATTACTTTAAACTTTTGTAATTAAATAGTTTTTTTACTTATTGATAATAAATTCAGAAAAAACTTAGGTCGAGTTGTTTATATCTATTATATCAAGTTCTCTAATTACACATAGTCACATTTTTCTTTTGTTTTATGTGAATTTATAATTAAATACTAACATTTTAAAAATAGGATACATGAACATGTGTGATGGAAGAACCTGATATAATGAATATAAAAAACTTAGGGTACGTTGGGTATGAATAAAGTGAAGGGGAAGAGGGTGAGGAAAAATTTTAATGGGTTCATTTAAAAAAAATGAACAAGTGGGGTTAAAAGTTTTTAATTAATTTTTATTACTTTTTTATCTTATATTTTATCTTTACTAAAATTTTAAAATCCCCCTTCTCCTATATTTTAAATCAAACTCATTAAGATTTTTTCTTGTCCAAATTTTTAATATTTGATTTAAATCTCACTAAAAGTTTTTGATTGCAAACACTGTTGGGTATTTTTATACCTTACTTTCTTCATACATATATTATGAAAAGTTATTTATATCTGTGTAATCTTTTTCCTATTCGTTCGGTATTTGTATTTCAGTGCCAGTAGGAATCAAATGCAGTTGTGAATCTATCCCTCGTGTAACGTGTGAGAAAGAAAAGTAATCATAGTGCAAATAAAAACAAAACAATAAAATTTTTCATTGGAGTTGAATAAATAATTTAAAATTTTTTAAATTTAAAAAAAAAACCAAAAAGGAAACAAAAAAGAAAAAAAGAAAAAAGGGGGGGGGGAAAGAGAGGATGGATTCTGGAGTACGCTAGCTGTAGGCCTGTAGCTGTTGGATATAATTGACGGTCCATATATGCTCGCAATTGTGGCGCACTGCAGGTAACAGGATCAGGGGATCCACGTCCCGATGACAGGTCTTTCTCCCCCTCACTCGCTCTCCATTTTTATTTATTTATTTATTTATTCTTTACATGGACTCTCTCCACATAAACACGCGCACATTTACATTGATCATATTAAAATTGTGAATGAGGGGATGATTAAAAATCAGAAGTGGAATCGGTTGATATGCGTTTGGGCAGCCGAATCATTGGATGTTTGACGCGTATTAGGTTTTGGGCTCCTTGACGGCAATGATTATCCAAAGAAGCTAACCGTTAATTCGGAAGTTATGGAAATTTACAATTTACGCAGAAATTTCAATGCATAGGGAAGCAGAAGACATAAAAAAAATAACTAATAATAATAATAATACTCGTATCATTAATAACTGAACAAATTGCTCAGGTCGTTTACTCTCTCAAGGAACACACAGAGGTCGAGAGAATGTATGATTATGAATTTATGATTAACATGACTCCACTGGCAATACCAGCCAGGAGATCATTTTGGGTTCACTAAGGGTGTGTTTGGTATGAGGGATTTGGGGGGAGGGGAGAGAAGGGGAGGGGTTTTAATCATTTCTCCTTGTTTGGCAACACACAAATTTTAGGAGAGGAGGGAAAAATTTTTAAAATTTTCCCTCCCCTCCCCTCTTCAACCTCCCCTCCAAAATTGGGAAGATTTGGAAGGAAAGGGTAATATTTTGTCATATTATGACCATTATACCCATATTTTCATTATTTTGTCATGTTGTGACCATTATGTCTATATTTTGTCATGTTGTGACCATTATGCCCACACCTTAAATAAAATAAGAGCAAAATTGTCCATATTAAAATATTTTTTCCTCCCCTCCCCTCTTTTTTTATAAATCCAAACAAGATAATATTAAAATCCTTCCACTCCCTTCCCCTCCATTAAAATCCCTCCCCTTCCCTTCCTCTCATTGAGCCAAACATACCCTAAGGGTTCATTGCACGAAATCTCCCAACTAGCGTTCTCATTTATTCATTAAAAAAAATTGAAAAACGGGTTTTATTTTATTTATTATCTATTGTTCAAATAACAATGTTTATAAAATTGATACCGTTGAAGTAAACCAAAAAAAAAAAAGATAGTGTTGAAATGGTTCACTTCATCTGGCCAAAAAAAGAAAAAAAAAGAAATGGTTCACTTCATAGTCCTCTGCCCTAGCGAGACGATATTATCTCTTGAATTAGGATTCATCATCGTTGGGTGCGAGGCATGGATTAAGTTCTATGCGGGAACATACCCATACTAGTACATTGGATTCTAATTAAATGTACTTAACTAATAGCGGTACTATGATGGGTAACTTTCAGAAAATTCCTCATGTTCATCTCTTTTTCAAGTTAATTCTCCACATGTAAGCAATAGGTGGATGTTGATGGCGGTTAGATCGGTAAATCCCGAGTTAACTACTGTATTTTAGCCAGCAAATTGCGATTTAAGTATGATTTTTGAAATGCGACTCTCCCAAAAGGGAGAGAAGAAGGAAAAAAAAAAAGCATAGCATCGTGAACTTGTTAATTAAGAGCTTATCTGGAATCGTAGTTTTATAGAATACAATATAAATATGCAAAGAGAGTTTTGTTTCAATTTATTTAAAAATGTTTATAAACATTTAAGATGTTGGACTTAATGACCTGGACTGATGAGAGTCTCCCCCCTTCATGCTCTTATCAAACGCCTCTGCGCGGTGCCTCCAAGCATACCTGAGTGTTCATGCACGTCTTTGGTGATAAATTCCTTATTATTCCTTTCACTTAAGTTAGGATTTATTCGCTACATTCATAATTACCCGCTTCGATCAAAATCGAGTCCGGGTGAATGGCGAGATTTCACCTTTTTGGATAAATTACCAAGCTGTTGTCATCTCGTGATGGTATGGCTGATTTTCTGTAGATTTTATGGGCACATCACACGCAATTTTTTCTTTTGTGCATGACATAAAATTTTGAACTAACATTTAGCTTTTTATTAAAAAGGTATATTTTTTTTTTATTAGATATCATCAAACACTAAATATAAATATCTTTTTGAGATTCATACCTAACCTCTTTCACTACGTATGGAAAGTGTTTAGATAAAAATTGAACTATAATTTTAAAATTGATTTTATAGAGTTAGATGTGATTATGTAAAAAAAAAATTTTATGCTAATGTAAAAACATTTAAAAAAGTGCTTCTAAAAGCTCTCAAATTCTGCCATACTGTCATTCGCAGTGCACTTTTTTAATGGAGATGCTAATTATATACCCTCCCGACTACTGTTGAGGTGCCCCGTGGCCCGTGCCCTTATCATTTTGGGTCTTATTTGATGGCTCCTCGGCTCCCTATTGAAAACTATGTTTCCAATGGGCTGGTTTTGGTTAGTCTAACTAGGGGCATTTTAAGGACTTGATTGCTGTGAAGGAAATATGAAGAAGAGGAGGGGAATTTTGTTTTGTTGATAAACTCGATATAAAAAATTGAAAAAGTAAGATTTTAAAATTTTAAAAATTTAATTTTTTAAATCGAACTCATTTCCCTCCTCCCCCACTTTCTGTTTGAGAATGAGAAGTTTTAATAAGTTTAATATTTTTAAAATGGAAGTCATTAAAATCTTAAATTTTCTACTCTCCGGCCAATCCAGGGTTAATTTTTTCAAATAGAAAAAAAATTAAAAACCATAAAGGATAAGATTTGTTTATATATAATGACGATTAATGGGTAAAAAATTATTAAATTTTGATTGAAAATACTAGTGACCCGGGTGAACAATGCAAATTTTAATCGCATTTATAATTTTGACTTTCCTCTAACCCAGCTCAGCTTGACCATTTATCAGACGTGGCAGACTGTGAGTGGCACAACTTATGTGTCGAGTTCCACCTGGCCAAACCCGTTTTGCTTCTCGGGAAACCGAGCAACAAGAAGAGCAGGAAAGGAAAACGAAGTTTCAGAATACTGAAGTGACAGATCGGACGATCGAGTCCCGTACAGTCTGCTTACATTGAGCAATCTGCATTTCTCGCTCCCTCGAATCCATGGCAGTGAGGGCAACAGTCTTGCATTTCCCAATTGACCCTGACGCCCAGGAGGGCTCGGGTTTGCCGTGGGGAGTGACGGTGACGCCCTTCGCGGCCAAGGACGAAAACGGTCAAGCTCCGGTGTATGGATCTGACGGACACCTCTTGCCCCGATGCGAGAATTGTTGGGCATACTTCAATACTTACTGCGAGCTCGAACAGTGGTCATGGAGTTGCTCGCTCTGCGGCACCCTCAATGGCCTTTCATCCAAGGCTATTACTCGATACTCTCACCCACAGTCTTGTGCCGAGATGATGTCTTCCTTCATAGATCTTGAATTACCGGGTAGGTGACTTTATGGCTATTTTCACCCATCGGCTTACTTGGAGGATGGTTGCTGTTTATATTATTTTTTGGCAGCACAGCTAAACATTCAACTTGAAGTGAATTGTTCCCCTCAGTTTTCTGTCTTGTCCATTGGCAAATGTTTATAGCGCACTATGAGACTTCACGCTGTTCAGATTGCTTACTCGTTATTAATTGCAGAAGAATCATCAGAGGATGCAGTAATGCAAGCTCGTCCAGTCTATGTTGCTGCTGTTGACTTGTCCGGTAAGATTTTAGTGGTTAATAAATATTTTATTTTGTAATATTTACATCACAGCGTATTTAGATTCCGATGGTAATAATTTTCAACGGAACCTTCGTGATTGAATGTTAAGAGTGGGGTTGGTTCAACATGATTGCTTGGTTAAGAAATTCGCACCTTATGTATTTAACTGCAATTTTTTGCATTGCCTTGGATGGATTGATTTTCATTCAACACGTCAATAGGTAGTCCTGGTACCTGAATATGCAAGTATGATGAATACTGAACTCAGTTAATTGTTGAAGTTCTAATTTAAATGATTGTACTGATATAGCGGTCAGTAAAGTGGTGGAGGTTATGTAGAATGAAAAAGCTATATCTGAAGAATTCTGGCTTAACTTCTGAAATTGCTTAGAGGGGAATTTAATATGACTTTGATTGCCCCCTCATATCCTCTTCTTGTCTGTTTCTTATCTATCTGATTCTCCAGAGAAGTCTTCAACGATCAATAAAAAACTAGTTTCCCTATGTATTTTTCTTATTGTGTTAATAATATAGTATTCTATGTTCACCTGCAGCTTCAGAGGAGTTTCTAGATCTCATTAAAAGCGCCTTGCTGGCAGCTTTGGAAGGTTAATATCTGGATCTAACTGTATGGTCCTTTCCTGCATAAAATTGAACCTTCAGAAGTTGGTTCTCAATTATTATTTTTGGTTCGCAGCTCTTGCTCCTGGTTCACTTTTTGGGCTTGCTACCTTCAGCCACAAATTAGGGTTGTATGATGTTCAAGGTCCTATACCTGTGGTAAAAAATGTCTTCATTCCTCCTGATACAGAGGGAACCTTAGCAATTGAGCTTGAAGATGTCATGCCTTTGTTACAGTTTTTGGCTCCTGTAGGTTAATAATATGGATTTCCCCTCACATTTCTCTGTGTTTTCTCATTCTGAAATGCAACTATTATATATGGATAAATTTTGATTCCAATATAAAATCTATAATTTTATTGCAGGTGGAAACTTGTAAGGAGCGTATTGCATCTGCCCTTGAAACACTGAGACCAACAACTTCATGGGAGAGAACCACAGCAGCAGGTCAAGGACTGGATGGTGTTCTGATAGGCGGGCGTGGTTTTGGGGTGGCAATGGAAGCTCTTTTCAATTACCTTGGATCTGAATATGGAAACACCTTTGCTTTAGGTGTGCATGACCAAACTCAAAGCTCACCATCTATGTTTAACATGTTGTTTTCATATTCGTTATACTGTACTCTTAAAGGCTCCAAGTAATTCTTGTTTCTATCACTGCCGCAGCTAGAGTTTTTGCCTTCTTGTCTGGTCCTCCTGATTATGGAGCTGGACAATTGGATACAAGAAGATATGGTGAGCAATATGCCAGCAAAGGAGAAGATGCAGACCGTGCCTTGCTCCCTGAGCAGACACCATTCTATAAAGATCTGGTATTATACTTATGTTATTTTTATTTTTATCTTGTTTTTGTGAGAAGTTGAAGAATTGACCTGTGTACTACAGGCTGCTGTTGCTGTTCAAGCAGGTGTCTGTGTGGACATATTTGCTGTAACAAATGAGTACACAGATTTGGCATCCCTAAAGTTCCTGAGCATTGAAAGTGGGGGTTCTTTATTATTATATACAAGTACAGAGGATTCAACTTTGCCCCAGGACATGTAAGTCCCGGTCTCTTCTGGTAGCGTAATAGTCACACCCATTAGTTGCCATGGCTGTAAAATTATCTTAGTCGCTTAATTGGTAGAGTTCCTCCTATCACTCACGTTTACTCTAGAAAGCATAAGGGTGCCAGGATAGGGGATATATGAAGAATTAGTCTTTGGGACTAGTTTTTAAATAGCATTTATATAAAACTAGCTTTTGCTTGTACTGATGGATTAGATAGTTATGAATATCTCTCCAGATGTGAAGTAGCAGTCCATGTATTACCCAAATGTCAGGTATTTGTGTTGTAGAGCTGCGTCTAATACCTAGAAGGCAGTTAGTAGCTTATGTGTCAGATTATTCTGGTTGATGTGGAAGTATATATGACTGTGACGTATTGTGAAGTAAACTGTGACGAGTTATTCAGGAACTTCCTTTGGCATTCCCCTTGGCTTTGTTGATTATGAGGTTAGATTCTAATTTCATAGATTAATAAAGAATTCCCTCCTCTTTTATCATTTCCCACTTCACCAATCCTTCGTTCTACATTTCTACTGGACCCTCAAAACAACAACCACCACCCTATACAATAATCCTAGATTTTCCCGTTAGTTCCCAACCAGTTCTGAATTACTCATAATTTAGATACTCTTTTTGGAAATTTAATAATAGTTAGTTTTGCTGAGACCAAATTGATAGCTTGTAGTTTCTTGGAATGTTTGACTTTGGGTGACTATATGTGGTCTCCTTATTTTGCAGGTTTCGGATGCTGAGTCGGCCATATGCTTTTGGTTGTATTCTACGATTAAGAACATCAACTGAATTTAAACCTGGCCATTCTGTAAGTCTGTGATATTGGATAAAATTTTCAAATTACAATTTTTTCATCTACATGTAGATTAATGCATTTTTTATTGCAGTATGGTCATTTTTTCCCAGATCCGCAATATGAAAATGTTCAGCACATCATTTGTTGTGACTCTTATGCCACATATGCTTATGACTTTGAGTTTGAGAACAACGTTGGATTTTCAAGGTACTAATACATCCGACTACTATCATGGCATGGTACTTACAGGCTTGAAAGCTTGCAAACTTTCAAAATGCTCATTCAAGTGATATAAAATCTTGCATTAATAATTTGCCTAAATTGCAAACTTAAGTCTATGATGTGATATTAATGTGATGTTAGCGGGATTTAGGTGATTTTAGATGCCCTTTTTGGCCTATAAATTGCATGCCAGAGAAAACTTATGAAAGATAAAAGCTGAATATTTGCCTTAAATTACACACTTCAGTCTATGACGTGATATTAGTTCTGCACCCTCTTGCCATTTTAATTGACTGCTCAAGTTATAGGACGTAAGAGAACGTAATGCTTTCTCTAGATACATTTCTTGTTCTGATTAAGGTCTATTGTCACTTTTTGACAGGCATGCATCAGAAGTTCCTACACTTCAGATTGCATTTCAGTACACAGTAGTGGTTCCTCCTGAAGAACTTTCCAGTTCAGGAACGGCCTCTACTAGTAGGTGTGGTAAATCCAGCATAGAATATGTTTTCTTTTGTTGTTTACATCTCCTATTGAAATGAATTGATGTTTTTCATGCTATCTAAAATAGGCGTAGTCCAATTAAATCTTGTAGCCAAGTCATTTTCTTAGTTTGTTCTTGTGATTAAAACAGTTATGTATCTTCTGAGTTTGTACCTTATTCCTTGAAGCTTTAGTTTATCCTCCAAGGCTTTCAAATATTTATCAATTACCAAGATCTTATCAAACGGAGATGTTGAAGTTTACAGTCTAGCTGACAGGGATAGTTGATGGACATTTTGCCTATTTTGTCGTTTCTATAAAATCTGCTAGTTGAATATGTTGAAAATGGAACTTCTGACAATTCATAATATA
This sequence comes from Neltuma alba, assembly GCF_004799145.2. NCBI lineage: Eukaryota > Viridiplantae > Streptophyta > Magnoliopsida > Fabales > Fabaceae > Neltuma > Neltuma alba. Next base: position 339,664 of record NW_021635961.1, on the reverse strand, counting down.
ATCTTATCTCTTTTCTGGCTTCGTTGAATCTCCACACACACGCAACTGCACAATACACACACATCATTAGGTGAACATAATCAATAAGTCGGTTTTTTTTTTTTTTGGGTCGGAATCAAAGACTCTGCATTTTGAACATTTTGAAGGAAGTTGAAATGAATGTGTTGGGATACTATGAAGGAAAGATATCGTGTCATCTCTCACTTCCTAGGATTCATGAGATCATTAGTGTTATATATGTAAAGCCGTATATAATATTCAGTGGATGGTTGTAACTTCTTATCCATTCTTTTTTGATCATAAATCTGATAGAACTTTCTATTATTCAACACAAAATTGCGCAATAGATTTGCAGTGTTCAGTATCAAATCGTGATTAACAGATTAGTTGGCGTGCTTTTTCACTTGGGAGATCTTCATAAGTTGTAGCTTCATTCCATGATATACCCTTTCCAAAATGTTTATTCCTTTCTCTTTTTTGATGCTTTTGTTTGGGCAGCATATCCTGTGTTCCTTCATTGCTCATAGTTAAGCTTTCAGTCCTCCTTTTCTACCACTGTCTGTAAATAATTTTCTTTCTGCAAGATGGATTTCAGCATGTGTTGGCAATTGATGCAGGACCAAGCATTCCCTTAAACGTCGACTCAGGATCCGGACTTTGCAGTTCAATGCTGCTCAGAACATGGATGAACTTTATGATGGTGTTGATTCTGAAGTTGTGCTATCTTTGCTTGTTCACAAGGTGAATTTTAACTTACCCAACTCTCTTGCCCTTTGATTAACACTTACAGCCCCCTTCCCACTTTCTTGAAAAGCTAAGTTGTGCGAACTTTGCTTGTTCACAAGGTGAACTTTTTACTTAACCAACTTCCTCGTCCTTTCCCACCCCAAAAGAATGAACCAAAGTTCCCCTCCCCCAAGTTAATATTGTGTATTTGATAATTTCTCAAATTGTTTTCCATCTATCTACAAACTGTTTTCAGTAATAATAAGTGGTCTTCCTTGTTTCTTCTACTGTTTAAATATATGATTCCCCTTGTCTTCTTGGGCTTGAATCAGTAGAATAGATCTATAAAAAATAATTGTATGGGCATAGTTAAAAGAAAAGACAACTAGATTATTAATTATTCCTCAACTCTGGCACTGAGCAAGCAAGCTACGTGGGACATTGTATCAATAATGTTCCCGTGCTTGTTTTGTACCCTTGAGAAACAAATCTTAATCAGACCAATATTTTTACAATGGATACAATTATTCTGCAGGTCATATTAGCTTCTTTGAAGGAAGGAGTTCGAGAGGGCAGGATGTTACTTCAAGACTGGCTTGTGCTCCTTACAGCCCAGTACAATGATGCTTATAAACTTGTTCAGTATGGGACTGGAAGCTCCGTAAGTTCTCAGATTGATGTTTCGTTCTCCCAATGTCCACAACTGCAGCCTCTTCCCCGCCTAATTTTTGCTCTTCTTCGTAATCCTCTTCTCCGCTTTCATGAGGAAGGCGTTCATCCAGACTACCGAATCTATCTGCAATGTCTCTTCAGGTAGTCAATTCTCACAAATCTATTTGAACAGTGAAAATTGCAAAATCATACCATAAATGTCTGGATGATGGGAGACGAATGCATCTGCAATGTTAGAAATAGTGCTTGACCTCTATTTTGATAATTGTCCATTTATATGTAGTGAAAAGTATATTTCTTTTTAGAAATAACACAAAATAACAGTTTTGCTCACAGTCAGTCTTTTTTTTTTGGTGATGTAGTGCTCTGGAACCAAGTTCCCTTCACCGAGCTGTGTATCCAGTGTTGAGTTCATATACTACTCCAGATAAACAAGCATACCCACGCCATTCCTTGAGTCGTGCCGCACTAATTACTAGTGGCAGCCCAATATTTTTCCTTGATGCGTTCACAACTCTGATTGTATTTTACTCTTCAACTGCAGATCCATCACTTCCTTTCCCTCCCCCCCATGATTGTAAGCCTTCTTTTGCTATTCAAGTTGATCGAAATATAAGTCAATGATTCTGCCTAATCTATCTTGTGTAATCCCTTGTTAGGTTTGTTAAGGAATACAATCAATAAGTTGAAGCAAGAGAGATGCATCACTCCCAAGCTCATATTTATACGAGGTGGACAGGATGATGCCTCAATTTTTGAGAACTTTCTGATCGAGGAACAGGATGTTGATGGAAGCGGTCTCGCAAGTGTAATGGGTTTTGTTTCCTTCCTTGAAGGAATTACGCGTGATGTGTTAGAATACATGAAATAGAGCTCTTTCCGCAATATATAGTGGCTGATCATGAGTGCAAGAAATATTTCCCCCTAGGCAGCTTTCATTTTTGCCAGGATGGAATTTAGCCGTTGTATCTGTTTCTATCAGCCCAAAAGTCCCTTTCAAATGGCATAGATGATAGTTGCTGTAAATTATGATATATCTTCATCTTTTTGTTCTCAGAGAGTAATGTTTTCGGACCGAGAATCCATTTTGAAGGGCACACCAATAAGACCAGACATGCCAGTGCCTCATTCGCTTTTGTTGATCTTGTATACATTTAATTTGCTTTTATTAAATCGATGTCCAAAAAATGAATTTATTTTAAATAATCCGAATGTTTAATAACAACATAAAAACGAAATTAACAGTTAATTAATTTTATATTTTTTTTGAAATTTAATAAGCTCCAATTTAAATCTGAGGGCAACTCGTGCTAAAAGAAGAAAACTATACAAGCAAGCAAAATCAGCTGCCTTTGCATAAGCCAGAAGGAGTGTTTGAGAAGCCTCATGCCTAATTAAAAAAATATTTTTACATAAGCTGAGACAATACTTACAGTGAAAAGCCATTCCAATTTTCATGGGGTGTTTAAGTGTTTAACTAACCTAAAAGGCATTTTTAAAAAGTAATTTTATGTAAATCGAGATAAATTTTTTTTTACATACTTATTTCATATATTATAAAATTATTTTTAAAATTATGATTTGTTTCCATCTAAATATCTCTTAAATACTGAAAAATGAATGCTAATGGCGTTTATAACTTCCCAGGCTATTGTGCATTTCATTTACCGTCATTCATTCTCTGCTTTTTATTTATTTATTTTTTTCCGGCAGCCGCATCAAAATTTTCTGTGGGGGCTGAAGACACCTGGATTGTACAGATCCATTATTGTGCTTATCAGTTTATCTAACATCTCGACGCGTTGAATCTAGAGACAACGTCACCCATCGCTACTAATTTGAAAAAAATTAATAAAACTAAAAAATTATTTAATTAAAGTATATATATTACATATTTTTTAAAAATATTTATAAATATTATTAGATTATATATCAGTTTATAAATTTAAAAAATTATTTAAAAAACAATATATATAATATTTTAAAATAATTTATTTAATTTTTGTAATTCTTCCGAACTTGATTATATCAAGGATAAGTAATAATAATAATAGTGTTAATATAATAGTGTATAGGGAAAATTACACTCAGATCCCATAGAAGATAATTAATTTCAAAAAATCTCTAAAAATCCCGAAATGATTCCTAAATCTCCAGGGACCTGTGTGTAATTAATTGTAATTGTGAAATTACCTATTTGTCCCCATCAATTTGAACCCAATGTAATTCATTTACAACCTCAATAGGGGCTGTTGACAACCCGAGGAGAGGTGGTTAACAACCTCGGCAATGCCCCTAGTATCTTACAGAGTGAGTTGTCAGGAACACTGCCAATGTTGTCAACTACTTCTTCTCGGGTTGTCAACAGCCACTGTTGAGGTCATAAGTGAGACCTGAATTTAATTTTCCCTAGTGTATACTGTAGAGAAGGGGATCGAGTTGTGATTCCAACGCTTTCCATGCTAAAGCCTCGAACTTTCCCAGGGCGTCATCATTGCATATCCTCCCGCCGCTATTGATTGTTGACCACCGACCAAACTCCCTCTCTTATTCGTGATTGCGTTCGTAATTTAGCAAACTCCTTCGAGGTCAAGATCCCAGAACCGCCACAGATATCTGTGTTTCTTTCGGGAACGGAAATTAAATTCCTCCGATGTCTTCCTACGGCAGATACAGTTCTCAATCCTATGCTCCATCCGCTCCATCCCTTCCTGAGGAGCCCTCTTATAATAATGCTCCTACGACTAGCGAGGTGCGTCCTAGTTACTACCCCGCACAAGGTCACGGACAGACCACAGCTTCTCCAAGTTATCATCAACATGGGGGTGGTTACCAGCAAAGTTCATCTGCCCCTTCAAATTATCCCTATGGCAGTAGTTATGGACAAGGTTCGGCCAACACTACTTATGCGAACTACTATCAGGGGAGCGGTTATGGACAAGTTTCGTCGTCGTCCGGGTATCCTAGTTTTCCTCCAGGGACGCACCCTGATGTAATAAGGAGCTTTCAGGCGGTCGATAGGGATCGAAGTGGGTTTATTGAAGAGAGAGAGTTGCAGCAAGCTCTATCTTCTGGGTTTCAGAAATTTGATCTTCGGACTATTCGTTTTCTTATGTTCCTTTTCAAGAATCCTAATGACCCTCTCGGAATTGGTAAGTTCTGCGCAGTCCTTTTCCTTCCCTCTCTTGCCGATTAAATTTTACTTGAAATAAGTAGATTAGGAGACTAGAATATCTGATTTAGGGGGTTTAGGGTATTCAGGTTGATATTGAATCTAGTTTTTTCCGCATGTAATCATGGTGTTGCTTGAAAAGGTCTTTTCCTTTCCTGTCTTTATCCGTTGTCAGGCTGCTCTGGTTTTCCTTTATTGTGAATTAGAATCTTTGACTTTTATTGAGGAGTTATTCGATATGTTGATGCCAGCTGCTTTTGCTGTTACAGGGCCCAAAGAATTTGCAGCTCTCTGGAGTTGCCTTGGTGATTGGCGAGTGAGTTTCATTTTAATTGTTCAACTACTTGCTTGAGATAAATAATTATGTTCTTGTGTTGTTACCTTATCTTCTTTGTTAACTGCTGTTCTTGTTGTTTTGGTGGTGTATAGACATGGACTAAATAAATATTTGTGAATCTCAGTATAAAGTATACAATCTGCATTCGCCTTTCTCCTTATGCTTTGACCAGCCTTCATCTAAGAGCATCCAGCCATCCATGCCTAAGCTTATTGAAAGTTGTCTGCTTTGCTTTCAACTTGTGTAAAATTTTATTTAGAATGAAACAACGTCGCGAATATCTCCAATCCTGAGCTTCATTCTCTTGCATCTTAGGGAAGACACTTAAATGCATCAGCTAAAATGATCTTCTGGAACTTGGTATCCTCATCCTGTATGAAGTACATGTAGAATTGTAGATTATACTATTTCATCTGTATTGTGTGACTAGTTTCAATCATCTTTACCTTAACTACTGCGAATTGGCATGGTTTTCTGCATGCCTTGAGCTTTGGAGAATTTTAACGCAAAGTTTGAAGTTTGTGTTTTACATCAGAACTTCACTGCATAGATTCCTGTTAATGCCTCTGATCTTGTTTTGCTACATTGGCAGGCCATATTTGAGAGATATGATAGAGATCGGAGTGGGAAAATTGACCCATTAGAACTAAGAGATGCACTATATGGTATTGGCTATGCAGTACCAGCTTCAGTTCTTCAACTCCTGCTTTCCAAATACGGTAGTGGAAGTGGTGGAAGAGTTGAACTTGGATTCGACAGTTTTGTTGAGTAAGGCCCATGGATCTTTGAAGTGATTTTGTCTTTGCTCTTATTTCCTTCGGGAGATCTTATATATCGTTGTATGTCTGGTGTTTTATTACTGCATGTGCAGGTGCGGGATGATTATCAAGGTGAAATTTAAAGCTCTCCAAGTTCTGGATATGCCCTCTGCTTCTGTTTGTTCTTTCTGTTCTATATTCTGCTCTAGCCGTTGTAATAGGCATATTTTGCTTCTGTTTTTCAAATCTGGCTGGAATATTTCTGGGCAATGGCTTTTTCAATTCAGTTGTTTTTAAGTTTCCTCCTTCCCCTCAATCCATTCCCCCCCCCCCCCCCCCCAAAAAAAAAACACCAGAAAAGGGGAGAAATTTAGTGGCTTACATAACAAGAACTAAACAAGAAGGAAGGTGTTATAGCTTTAAGTCTAGAAAAGCATGGTTGCTCATGCATCCACAAATTAATGAATTATAGATTTTCATGAAGTTCAAAATTACACGTCAGAACTGTTATAATCATGAATCTCATGGGGAAGAACACTCTGGAGGACTAGATATTGTAGGGTTTCACTAGTTGGGTTACTGGTCAATGAGTTCACATTGCTAGAACTAGTGTTATTTCTCTTATATAAATATGCTTTTAGTTATAAGCTAACGTGTTGAAATTTTCAGGGCCTGACTGACAAATTTAAGGAGAAGGATACGCGTTATACTGGTTCAGCGACACTTTCATATGACGCCTTCATGTCTATGGTTATTCCTTTCCTCGTGTCATATGATTGAGAAGCTGTGGCGATATTCATTTCAAGGATTTATTTGTTTTTGGTGTTACCTTCAATTCTTTGATTCATGAATTTCCTTGACTATAAACGTTTGAGGGTGTAATAATTTTCCATACTTTTGTGTAATAAGCTTCATGTAAATATTATGCTAAAGCGGATATGCAGATATGAATAATAAATACTGGTTTATGTTTATGTATCGTTATTCCCTAGTCCCTGCATGGGCCAGCACTGCAAGTGGTGTTGTTTTCTTCTTTGTCTATTGCTGATTTGACTTTCAAATGAGAGATATGGCATTGAATTAAGAGAGTACATGTCTTCAATAATAGCAGCTAGGGGGGCTCTTTTGTGCATGGTAGATCCTTTGAGAATAGGTAGCACTGGGCTGTATATTTTATATTTAAGACGTTGGTTTTATTTTGATTGGAAAGTGGAAATGAAGATAAATGATTTATTTATTTGGTACATAAACTTAAGAGACTTTCTAATAAGCTGCTCAACACTCTCAGCTTCAAAGCACAATTTTATTCATTAACGAAATATCATCATACGAAGCTTACTATGTACAATGACAACTAGAAATTTATTTAAACAAACTGACTATATACAATATCAGAGATGAAGGTTAAAAAGAAAAAAGAGGATAAATATGAAGAGGGATGATTAATCGGTATTTATACATGTATTGTTGAAATGTGAGGTGTGAGAAAAAGTTTATAAGATATGGGGGTGTTTGGGTACATATAGAAGTGTTTTTAAAAAGTATTTTTTTGTAAAACAAGACAAATCTTTTCACATATTTACTTCGTATACTATAAAAGTACTTTTAAAATTATGACTTGGTTTCTATCCAAACACCCTAATATTTGGGCTTAAAGAATATATAAATAAATGTGAAAGAAGATGTAAACTTATAATGAGATTTTTGAGTTTTGATGTGTTGGTTCAAACTTTTTTTTTTTTGGGGTCAAAAGATTCAAACTCTTTTTTCCCCATTTGTATTTTTCTCCCATGTATATGAACTTTTTTCTTCTTGATCTCGAAATTCAACTGATAAATAATACATGAAATCTCATCATAAATTAAATTATTCTGTTTACTGATAACTTTTTAATATTTTTATTAGAATAAAAAAGAAACCTTAAAACCCATTAACCTTATCTAAAAACTAAATGAGTTTCCTTATTTGCCCATACAAAATACATCATTAAAAATGTTTCTTACCTTCCTGCATTAACATTAAAAAGGAAAAAACTGATTATGCATTAACATCGAATACGGATAAAGGAAAAAATTGTAATAAATAGTCAATATGATACCTTATGAAAAAAAAATTACAAAACTCCTCCCCTAGTACCTTAGAAGGATACGAGGGAGCATGTGACTGCAAATCACATAACATATATCCGTAGTCAATATATTCCCAGATAGAAAGATCGATGGGTGAAAATAAAAAGAGCCATAAGTCCAAAAGCCGTTGATGCTTTCTGTTTAATTCTGCGTGCAATTATATGAAGATTCCACTACTTTGCGTGCAATACATCTCTCAAATTATTAGACTTATCTTCATCTCCAAGCCACTCCTCTTTAGTCTTTATGCTCACCCTCCATTTGACCATATTATATACTTGTTGTTTGCTATGTGTTTTGTGTTGGTGTGGCTAATATGAGATTCACTAAAGAGCATGGGGTCGCATCCAAGTTTAATTTTTTTGACCAGCACATCGAAGTTTGATGCAAATATGAATACCAGAAGCATAACCATGAATTCGACCTTTTTTTTTTTTTTTTAAAGGAAACTTTACAAAAGACATAGTATTAAAAACATCGAATCCAACCTTTTAGACGTTAAATGAAGTATAAACAAGAAAGTGCATTTTATATTTTTTTTTTAATAGAAGCACATAAATAATGCAATAATCATCATTGAACGAGGGAAAGTGAGATAGATGGCTTGTTTTTTTGGGACCATTTTTTACGTGGAAAGCAAGATGTAATCAAGCCAACAGCCATGTGAAAGGGAAAAAAAAAAAATCTTTGTTGGTAGATGCAGGCCACCTTCATTATGGAGAGGATTAATTTATTCATTATATGTAGAATATCTCAAAATTAATTTTGACGTGTTTATTTCGTCACCTAACTACAGTACATCCTCTTTTTTTTTTTTTTAATGTTAGTACACTATATTCTAGCATGTATGAACACAATGCTCTTCGATCTTGATAAAACCACTCAAATAAGGAAGGAAACAAAAGACATGTTTGCGTGTTAATTTTGATGATTATTATGGCTTACTATTATCGCGTGATGAATAATGATAAGACAAAAAAGGTCCTTGTCCCCTGTCATCGTTGCTTGCACGACTAGTTTTTTTTTTTTTTATCACTTCTCTCATTTATAAAAATGACGTTATATAGAAGTTGGCTTCATTGTGGATGTTAATAAATCAATTTTATGTACGTAATTACATATTATCTCTTTAATCATATGTTGATGACCATTCAATTTTCCAATATAGTATAAGTTTGCACGCGGCATTGTTTCAAATGATTAAAGACTAATAACTCAACAGAATAATCACTCTTTACAAAATGCACACAACAAGTATCTCAATCACATCACATTTGAAAAGCCAACAAATTCTTTCCACCTCCACACGAAAACACTACCAAATCAATGTTACAATCAACTAACGGTAATAATGTTTAATTTCTAACTATCTGTGAGAAACTAGAAAGGAACAAAAAAAAAAAGAGGGCAAAAAAGGAAAGAAGAGGATATATATGATCTATAAAACTATTACTGACTTTCTATAAAAGAATCACATCACTACCACTAATTACTAAAATATCCCCATCTTTCTTGGCTTTCTCATGTTATTAAATATGATAATTAAAGCGTAAGAATAATAGTGAGGGGTTGAGGCGTTGAGCTATGGGATCTGCGAATGACAAGAATGAAGGAAGACGAGGCAATTATTTGGTTATGGTGGCGAAGCTGTCAACTTGCAAGCGAAGCATCTATGCCAACCAAGAAAAAAAGTTGTGTTGCTTTTGGTCTACCTGCAAAATAAATAAATAAATAAATAAAGAAAATCCATCCAAATGAATTTAATTCAGCAACATATATAATAAAAAAATAAAATAAAGCAAGATATTCCCACAAAATAATAATTAGCCTCATTGATTGACAATAGCCCCCCACCTTCCTTATCAATAGTAGCCTTTCTTCATAACAGGAATATCTCTTTAAATCGTTAAATCCTTTGTCAAAACTGGCCACCCAGATCCCACATGCACCTTACACACACACTTGCATCATGCGTGTGTGTATATATGCAGTAGGTTTAAGTTGCTTTCTTTCTTTCTTTATCATTTAATTTGATCAGGTACTCAGCAAATTGCAGCACAAGTAGTATTAAAATAAGCTCACATATCAAGTGGATTTTTTCCTTAAACATCTATATCATCATATTGACACAAATATTTTGCAATAAAATTCTATTTATTTATGATTTAACATTACACCATTGACTGGTTTTGAAAGGTCTAAAAAAGCATGCAGTTGTTTTGGAGTTTGTATGTGCAAAATAGGGTGAGAGATCACGGGAAAGGAATAAAGGGACTGATCTTTTAATGCACCAAAAGGCGTGTGAAGGCATGAAGCAGCTAACTAGTTGGCAACTAAAGGGACACTATTTGACCTTAAAAAAAAAAAAAATGATCAAGTGGATGAATGTATTCTTTCGTCAACCTTATCCTAGGTGGGGCCATGATGAGGTCACAGAGTTTTGTGACTCTCGTGTGTCATCTTTTTGAATTTCTCCCCCCTGATTTTTTTAATCAGGTTCATGTTCTGGATTTCCAAAACCATGTTCCTTCATACCAAGATGTTTCCTTCTACATTCAGATGCTCACAAGTAGGACTACGAGGTTGCACAAATTCCTCGTGATATATGTGGCCGTGAAATTCAAAAAGACAAATTAACCAAAGAGAGTAGCAGAGAAGATACTCGTAGCAGCTTGATATACGTGGCTGTGAAATGGTATGGGGAATTAGCGATGTAATGTGAAAAGGAGTCATCAATGCACTGTAGCCTAGTCACAGGAAACTTCCCTGTAACTGGGAGGTCGCAAGGTCGATCTCATTTATAATCTTAGGTTGTCCCTTTAGTTCATAAGATTGCTGTTAACTGGTACGATGATCACGGGGATGTATGACAAACAGAGAAGGAGGCTGAAGATAAGGTTGAGAAGGAGAGACAAAACACTGTGAGGTTTTGAAACCCTGAAGATCTGGCAAAGAGATCCTGACGACATATTTCTCATCTGATGCAATACTCTTTTGGACTTTTGTACTGCTTAAGACAAGGGGGATTTATTCACTGGCATGCCTTATTACATGTGGGATGATGAGGAAGATGGAGACCCATTACCAAATTTTGCTTTTATATATATATATATATATATATATATAAAACGTCCACTTAGTGCAAGCATGAAATGGACAGCATTTGACAGTTTTTGCTTTATTAGATACCATTGAGCAATAAGCACAACCTTTGCACACCATGGTTCCAAAAACTTTCCCATCATTTGATTTCACGATGAACTCATGGAAAATTGAATATATATAGTGGCAGGAAAAACGCTTTCCCTTTTGCTTCTTATACTCTACTTTTCTCCTATACACTTTCCATTCCTTATTTCTGTTTTGCATGATCATTAGCTCATTTGATATTATTATTCATTCCCGAAAATTTCATTTGTTTCTCCTATTTATGATATGCAAAAAGTAAAATTTTTTTCCCCGGAACAAATGCAGGAATGGAGGATCAAGTTTACTGACCTTATATGGCTTCCTCTTGCAAAATGAATCCTCTGTTTACCTTGATCTCTTCCTACTTGTGATCAAGACCTTGAAATCTCAAAAACAAAAACTAAACATGTAATGACATAGACAAGAAAGCCCACGAACAAGCCCTGCAGAACAACACAGAAAACCAGAAAACCTGAGAAATGAAAAAAATATAGAGAATAATAGATTTAATGTCTTTGATTTCAATGTATGTCCACTTACGTTGGACTTGGATACAGATTGAACTACCATCTCTGGTAAACGACCTTGTAATCCAGCATCATAAACAGGAGTACCATCAGGATAATAGAGACCGTAGTTTCTCTCGGAAGTAGGACCAGGTTTCATGTTTTCGTTGAAAAGTGCAAACACATAGATATCAATAGGAACCGAAGGTTTCGCTGGAGTCCCTTGTCTCATCTCCATCCTCTTCAACAAATTCCCGTTGTACAACATTGCATTTTCAAGTGAAGCCCCTACTTCATCAGGATCACCCTTAGAAGGCCAACCTGTCTCAGAAATCTTAACCTCAATGTCACTGTGACCCAATGCTTTGATGGCTGCGTACACAGCATCAATCTGAGCATAAAGCATGTTATCGTAGTGAAGATTCGTCTTTGGATCAACCATTCCTGCGTTTGGCTGAAACAATACGTAGTCTAATGAAATCTCATTGGGGCTTCCCTTGTACGCAAAAAATGGATATGTGTTAATCAGAAAAGGGGATTTCACTTGAGCATGAAAACTCAAAAGGGGCTGGATATATGGAATCAAATCTGCTCTAAAAGCTCCAGAGGAAGGAGGGTAAGAATTGGATAAAATATTGAAAGAATGAGCACTGGTGACAGCAACTTTTTGATCCAACCCAAGATTGACAAGGGCATGGTACACTGTTTGCATTGCGGGGGCGAGGTTTTGGTTTAGTTGTGTGTCGTTGTTGGTGAAAACCTCGTTTCCAACGACAATGGTGGTGATTTTGGTCTGTGAGAGGTATGGTTGCACATTTTGTTGAATCCAGGATTGTGCTTGTGATACGTCTTTCATGTTCTCCAGATCCCCGTTTCCTAGTCCAATGACGAATTCGACATCGGAATTGGAGAAGGCAACCAGAACGTTTGGATCGGCATCGTAGAGTTTGATTCTACTGACGTTGAGGGACTTTAAGAGACCAGCCACGCGAGAAGGAGATGGGAGATTGTTGGCTATTTGGCCGTAGTTTATTCCAAACTCTGAGCCTCGAATTTGCAGACAAATATCTGGAAAAACAGAGTACAAAGCAGATTCAGAATAATGAGAAACGTCTTACAGCAGTTTCAATAAGGATTTCATAATAAACAATTACTAAAAAACTGCAACCAGTGGAAATCTAAATTAACTGTGAGAACAGAGTGAGACACGTCATAAGATAGATGTAAGTTAGTCTTCGAAATGTCTAATGAAGTGAGTTACTTTCAAATGAAGCTAATGAAGATTGAGAATGAAGATTGAGGGGAAAACTATGCATAAATGAAGATGACATGTAGATTATTTGGCATAGAATTGGATTTCCATAACAAAAGAAGAAGATGAAGATCGTTCTAGGAAGCAATTCACAAAATGAGAAAGAGAAATTCAAAGCGAATTGCTGAGAAAACACATTGCAGCTGGAAGTTGTATCAGAGAGAAAATATGAAGTACATGGAATTTAGGAGGAAAATCTTGATGGAGGAATGGGAGGAAGTAGATAACGAACCAGGAAGGGTGAGAAGCAGGAATATGGCAATGATGGAGGAGGAAGAAGCAGAGAACATGGATGTGATGTTGGCCATGGCTTTCAAAATGAGAAGAGGAGAAGAGCAACCAAAATTTTCCAGAAAACGCGTGTCTTCATGGAATATATAGAAATAGAGGGAGGAACAGAGCAGAGAGTGAGACGAGAAGCTCTGTTTTTTCTGTAGTTGAAACTGGTTTCCTCTGTTTTACTTGTGAAATCTGCAGGCTCAAGCTTTTTATTTTATTCATTTAATATTTAGAGTTATATATATTTATGGTGATTATTTGTTGGAGAATTAATTTATAGAATTATAGGCGGTGGGGGATTAATAATTAATAATGAATAGTATTATAAAGAGAGAAAAAATCGGAGGATTTTCTCAAGCAGCAGACGCGTTTCAGATCAAACTCGTCCTCTTCCTCAGTATAGCCCAGCTCAAATTACCGACATGGCCGTTCTTAAATTACTATATTGTCCCTCCCATGCTTAATTGTTTCGTGCTAAGAATAACAAATACTAATAAATAAAATGTGAACGCGTCAAAATTTTTAATGTGTAATCAATTGTAATCTTCAGAAATATATATATTATTTTTAATGTGTAATAATTGTGGACAAATTTTAATTTTTTGTTGACACGCCTCTTTGATATTTTTGAATCCAAAACTGTCTAAATTTTAAGTTTTTGTTGACACGCCTCTTTGATATTTTTGAATCCAAAACTGTCTACCTCTACCAATTGGGAAAATTTAAGAAGTAAATGCAATTTATCTTTTTTTAATTTAGGGCATAAACAATAAAAAATGCTTATTAAAGAAAACAAAGCAAATAATTTAGACTTCGAGATATCATTATTTAAATTTATACTTAGATGAAAAATATTTATTTCTTAAAATTAAAATAAAATTTTATTAGTATTATTAGTTAGTAATTAGCATGATTTTATTTATATTTATATGGGCTTTGTGAACATTAAAAAAGAAGGCGGCACAATTTTTGTGAAAATAAATAGGAAAAATCTTTAAAAACATAGCTCCAAAATTTCAAAATTTCAAATCAAAAATCAATACAAAAATATATTATCATTTACTTTTTAGATGTTGTTATTAGGATTTTTTTAAAAAAAAATTCTTTAAAACATTTTGCCTGAAAAAGTATGCATAATTTTTTTTTAAAAAAAAAAAATAATTCGAAGCCTTGGAGACAGCGAGCTGCCGCGATCCTACAAAAAGCCTGAAAAAGAGATTTGTTTTTGTGAAAATAATTAGTTTGGGAAAATCCCTATAAAAAGGCTAAATTTTTAATATTTAGGTAATCACAAATGATTGGATCGTGATCAAATATATAATAAGAGAGAATTAACAAAAGAAAAAAAAAGAAAGAAAGCGGTATTAATAATAAGAAAAGGAATGTAAGCAAAGCAGCCACACGACCTGCCCATTAATATCTCCTCTTATTATTTTTATTATTTATTTCAAAAAAGGGCCCGCTTTTTTTTTTTTTTAATACAGCTATATGTTATGATCTCACAATCCCTATTTATCAATATTATCTCTGGTATCTATTTATTTTTGGGAGCGTGCTCCTCTCATTTTATCTCATATGGCGTGATTCTACATTTTCTGACCAATTCTAGCATTTAATTTATGTATCAATCCATTTGACGCAAATAATAATTAAACAACATGAAATAAAATAAAATTATAATTAACGTGCGAGTTCTCTCTCTCATGTATTCTGTCCGTGAATCACAGGTGATAATACTATATGATACTGACCCACAATATGATAATGTAAACCATTATCTCATTCTTTTAGTTTAATAATAACGTTTTATTGCCACATTTTACTGAAAACAATCATTAACAATAATATATTTAGGACCACACTTTTTTATTTAATATTAAAAAAATTGATTTTCACACAAAAACATCGCCTTCTTCATATTCCGAATTTAATTCAATTAATAACATGAGAAATTGATGAGCCGTTCAAGCATCATTCGTAATCCACAAGTGGGAATCCAACTTTTTTATTTTATTCTTTTTTTGGAAAAGAAGACAGCAAATCAATATGATCAACAGTTATAATTCTAATTCCTTTTGATTATAATAGTGATTATATCATAATGACCATATCGATTGACTCAGGCGTTAGGTTCAAGCAATCCCTCTGCAGTTAAGAGCGTCAACATCAAACCAGATAGATACACATAATAACAAAAAGTGGTCGTAAAACACATAAGAGAAAGTTAATTTAGAGGTAATAAGGTCAATAATTTGATTCCTTTTAAACACTTTAACACAAGCACATAGAGATGGCTTGGGAAACTAAATAAAAATATTTCACGAATATATTTTTCTCAATACAAAAGAAGTCAGAGTTTGGAATTGTCACGTAAGGAGAAAATGCAACCTGTGTTCAAATTAGGCGAGTCGTGTAAGGCTGAAGATAGAATTTGATTCCAATACCTGGAATTCAAAAGCAATAAAATTATTATTAATCTCATTTCATTTGACCCCATGGCAACACCGGAGCCGTCACGTTTCAACTACATCCAATGGGCTCCTTATAGGCGAAATATTTTCAATATTTGATCCACGACCAATGCTATGATCACTAAATGAACATTTGAATTGGCTGGCTTGTAACGTTGATATATAATATTCCTCCGATCTTAAATACTCCTCCAGTCCTTAATATAAGACCCATTTAACTAATTTGATTAGATTAAGGAAGTTAGGTAAGTTAGTTAATTATAAGAAATGTGACACGTTTCTTTTTAAAATACCATAATCATCTTTCTTAATACCTCATCTTCCTCTTCTACTTGATTATCGTTGAGAGAGTATCTATAGGGGTAATTTAGAGAAAATTGATAAATATGAGAAATAGGTCTTATATTTAGGACTAAAACCAACTCAACAATTAGGTTCTATATTAAGAACAGAAGGAGTATAAGACTTTTTTTGTATTTAAAACCGGAGGAGGATTAAAAGTGATGTTAGTTAATCTTAATAAACCCATTGTGAAAAGAGGAAATCTTTTGTATGAGGGCCAAGCTAATGGGCACATGAATGTATTGGTGTGTAGGGTTTTCTAAAACTTTTGGATTTATAGTGAGTGGGGCTTATACACAAATGTCCAAAGGGGAGAGAGGAAACGGGAAAAAGTGGATATTGCTTAGGAACCAAAAGAAAGGGAGGGACCAAATTTGTATGGTTGCACCGTCCACCGGAAGCGTGTGCGCTTCACAAACAAAGACGCATCATTTCTCTCAAAATCCACCTTTTGATTTGGCACGTAGTAATCATGGATGAAAAGATAGATCCGCGCCCACGCTGTGCAAAAATCCTTAGGCGGTGTTTGGTCGGAGCGTTATTGGGGAGGGCTGGTGTCTCTATTGTACTGCATGATGTGAGGCCTTCCTCCATTCCTTGCCGCCATGCTTTATCACTAATTATTAATTTAATTACACCTTGGTTAGCTCCCACCAACCTTTGTTGTTACCTACCTCACCAAACATTATCCCAAAACCGAGTTGACCCTAACACATTGTTATACTCCTCTTTTCATCATGTTTCTGTTAATTATAGAAATTTATAGTGCTAAACATACAGTAAAATTGGTCTATTGATTGTACAAATGTCTTGATGCGCTTTGAATCTTTATGTGGGATCCATTTTGGAGAATGTAGCATTGTCATTTGTACTTTTGTAAACGCAATGTTTTTAACGTAAAACTCATCTAATTTAATTATATTGATAAAGTTAGATAAATTAGTTAATTATAAAAAATGTTATATATTTTTCCTACAACATCATAATCATTTTCCTTAATATCCTTTCTTTTTTTTCTACCTGATTATGGTTGACGCATTACAAATATAAGTAATTTAAAAAATAATAATAAATATGAGAAATAGATTTTACATTTAAAACTAAAATCAATTTAACAATTAGGTTTTAAAAGAAAGAGTATGTTTTCTTCTCATTTGAGATCGCACAATCAATCTCTATTTCCTGGCATGCCTTCTGATTAGAAACCCTGCCTATTCTCCGTATTCAGGCCCAATCAATGCCAACAACATTCTCAATATAACATTGAGAGTAAAATATCAACATTGGCTCATATACCAATTTGACCGCGGTCTAGCTTTTCTATATTCCCAAGGAAGGTAATTTCTATCAGCACCTAATTTACAAGAGCATATTTCGACTTCACGTTTCTGTTTTCCGGCTGAACAATACCGTATCAATAACGACTCCCGATGAACAGATTTCGAAAGCCATTTATTGGGACGCGATACTAGCTCAAACTGGGTCAGGCTTGTTCGAAATTTTCTAACATCTAAAACTAAAAGTGACATTCGTTCAATATCGGTCATTCAGAAAGCAACACCATCTCAATGAAATAATGCCTAGCGAAAAAGCTTACCATATTAAAATCACAATGGTTCCTAGCACCAACAGAGGCATAATCCATCAAATCCTAAATTACTGGCAACCCCATAACGTTCATTTTAAACAACTTGATAACAACCATTGACTGTGCACGGAACAAAACAACGACAGGAAAATAGGAAAGAACAAGTTCAGTTGGCCTCAAGGTCTCCTTAAAATCCTGACTTTACTCCTGACAGCTCCATTTTACTGGTCTCAGTAGAGATCAGTTTCCTTGTGAGTGTGAATTACACAATCTGAAGTTGGGTAGGAGACACAGGTTAGAACATACCCATCCTTCATTTGATTGTCATCAAGGAATGAGCCATCCGACTGATCCACAGAACCAGATACTATCTTCCCAGCACAGGTAGAGCATGCTCCAGCTCGGCATGAATAAGGGAGCTCAATTCCAGCATTTTCTGCAGCATCTAGGATGTAGGAATCATCAGGGGCCTCAAACTCATTCTCTTGTCCTTCAGGACCAATCAACTTAATCTTGTAGGCAGCCATGGTAGTTGTCCTAAACGAGAGTGATGACTTCAAGCCAAGTGTTTTGGGAACACACCTCACAAATTCAACTGAGGATGGGCACTTAACTACGGCACTGGTGAGTTGGTTTTGGCATGAAACTCGGAACTCACAATTTGGGGAAAACTTCACACTTGACAAGGTTGACATGATTACTCTGACAAGGTCAACAAAAAGGCATCAAGAGAGGATGTCATATACAATGGAAAAGAGCCAATAATAAAAAGTGAGAGTTGGATTCAGACAACTGCATATAAGACTAAAATTGCTGGACAAATACCCTCATTCTTAACACCTTGATTAGAATGTAAAGTATGTTAAAGATTGCGAAGAATAACATTTCAAGTAACACAAAACTGCTGATTTAATACATCACAAGCCATGGCACATTTCAGAAACATCAAACAACTCATTCATGGGATACCGTGCTATTCATTTACACCATAGAGCCCGGCACGGTCCATACAGACAAAGATTAAACAAACAAGAGAAACTATTACTGTTCTCTGAACTGAGTCCTTCGTAACTGAATTCCTTAAGACTGCATTTCCCTTTCTTACAGAACATTCAGCAAAGGACTCAAGCTACCACCGATCTCATCACCTCCTTGACCAGGTCTAACTAGGTGAAACTCTAATCCACTGTATTGAAGTCAAATCTTGGCCGAATGAAAGGTATTCTGGGAAACAAATTGCCCACAACCTAATAAGATTTGAATGAGAAAAGGAGAGGTATCCATTTCAACATTGCTCGTAGCCTAAAGCTAGATAAGTAATGGAGTTCAGTCCAAACAACTTGCCTGCACAATCATAGTTCAGAAATATATGCCTTTAAAATTTGCAAATAATGGAACTGTTTCCATTCCTTGTTCGGTTAAGAACGTTGGTTTATCAAGCACTATGGAGAGAAGCAAACTAATAGCTCTGCTCTTCACAAGAGGCTCCACTTTTATTCATTTCTATAACATCCTCGCAATATGGTCTTGCTCTATCCTCACAAATGACTATGAAGCAAGGAAGGAACCGCATAAGCTTAAAATTGAAAAAAGTAAACATGTAAGCATATGCAATTATAATACATCCAATGTACTTTCCCATGATCAAATTAAGAACAGAGCCAGTAACTATGGCTGTTGCACTGCATTTCAAGAAAGAATAAATAGAGTTAAAGTCAGCACAGAATACAAGTATCTTTCATTTTATGAAAAATCTCCCACATCACTAAACTTCTCCTTCCTTTGTGGCAGTTTTCAAAAGGCACCGCATGATGGATAGATTGGACAAGAGACTCAAACATAGAAACATTGCCATCGACATCACTGTATGAGCTCCCATTTGGTAATGATTGTCTTTCCCCATCCTCTTGTTTTAGAGTGAAATATCAGAAATAACTAATATTTATGACAAAAATAACTTAAAAGCACCGTGGAGTTGGTTATAAATGAGTAAGAAACAGTGATTTGGTCATCATAAGGAGAAAAATCTTCAGTAACTCTGTTACTTATCCACACCACGCTGACATGTTATGGAGGATGTATATCATATAACTATCGAACTCGGTGAGCATGGCTGAACAAAGCTCAAAAAGGACTCAGATGACTCCAATAGAAAAACTTTTTAACACTTCCCCTGATTTCCCACCCCCCAACCCAAAAAAAAAAAAAGACAGACACGAACACCAGCTCCGCCGTCTTACTACTCGTTAGTAGCCATCACATAAATGACTCTGGGGAATAATTTTTGATTAGATGCGCATTACTACTTACAACTAAGCTATAACATTATTTTCGGAGCGTAAGGGGGGAACCATTAGAAAGGACTTAATTTGTCGGACAAATGAAACTGATCAATAAACAAAACAACCACCAAGCAATAAAGTTCCAACCACGCTAAACAAATCACTCAGCACACATAAATATCGAGAACATGCAGCAAACTTTAGAAATCCAGAGATTAAAATCATAATCATAATCATAATTTATAGACAGGGAGCAATCTTCACTGCATGAAAATAAAGCATCGGGAAAGAAGAAAAAAGGAGGAGGGAAGAGGAAATCTAGAGCCGAAAACAGGATCTAGGAGTTCTAGGTGGTGATAAAAGCAAACGGCGCACACCGGACCTAAGCCAGGTAAAAAGCAAGAATACAAGCAACTAGAGAAATATATAAAATTCCATGATAATGGCAGAGAAGGACAGAGAATGAAAAGGCTTACAGAGAAAGTGTTGGTGACGCAGGAGTGGAGGCAAGAGCGGAGAGAACGATGAGGAATCACGACAAGAGTACAGTGTATGAAGCGAGGAACCCTTGTTTATTTATCGATAGAGAGAGGGTTGGGTTGGTAGACGTAGTCAAACATCGAAAAGGATCCGAATGAGGATCCATTTTCATCCAACGCAAGATCCACCAAATCGCCCATCGTTTTCTTCTCTCCCCTTTTGTCCCTCTCACTCATTCATCTCCCGGCCATAATTTCTCTTCTTTACCTGTCTTTCTTTTCTTTTTCTTTTCGTTTTTTTAAGGAACTAATGCCTGGTTGCTTTAGAAGGCAAAAGCCTTATCATGCAAATTAATACTACTTCCGGTCCTTATTATAAGACTCCATTTGATTTTTTGTTTGATTCTAATTATAAGACCTCAATCCATTTTGTCTCTCATATTTATGCATTTTTTTCTAAAATAATCCTTCTAATAATAATAGTTCTAGCCAATATACTTAATTAGCAAGGATATTTTAGGAATGACAACACTTATTTATTACAAATAACTAACTTAACTTACTTCCTTAATCTTCTCAAATAAATCAACTGGGTCTTATAATTAGGACCGGAGGTAGTATAAAACCTTTTTTTACCCGCTTGTTTCATGCTATCTCTGCTTCTAATTATAAGAGTCAGTTGACTAATTTAGAAAAATTAAGAAAGTAAGTTGAGTTAGTTATTTGTCATAAATAAGTGTTGTCTTTCCTAAAATATCCTTACTAATCAAGTGTATTGACTAGAACTATCATTGTCAGAAGGGCTACTTTGAAAAAAAAATGTATAAATATGAGAGACAAAATGGATTGGGGTCTTATATTTAGGATCAAAATAAAAGTCAAACAAGATCTTATATTAAAGATAGGAGGTAGTATATCATAAAATTATTTTAAAATTATGATATAATTTTTATCTAAACACTCATTATATTATAAAGAAATAATTTTGCAATATATGAAAAAAAAGAGTTAAGGTACATCTAACACTTCGAATTATTTTCTCAGTACATCTAGTACTCTAGAATATTTTGCGATATATCTAACATCCTGAGATATTTTTTAAATACATTCAACACCCTGAAGTATTTTTTTTGTCTGGGTGTTAGATGTACAAAAAAATATTTTTAGATGTTTGACTCATTAAAAAAATACTTTGAGGTAATGAATGTACTAAAAAATATTTCACATGAACACACCTAAAAAAATATTTTAAAATGTTACATGTGTTTGAGAAAATATTTGAGGGTACAACTTGACCCCCCAAAAAAAAAATTCTGTTTCGTAAAAGATAAAATTACTAATTTTAATATTTTTTTTTTCCTTCACTTCAAGTCCGCTACATACCCACACCTCACGCATGCACCCACTCTAATTCTAGTTGTGGAACCCATGACCTCTTCTTAAGAAGAGGTGTGATGTGCCGTATAATTAAGAGATTTTTTTATCATAATTTATATTAACCCAGACTATTGACAAAAAAAAACCCAGACTATAAAATATGTAAAAGCATATTATTTTAGCACTTAAAACTGTATACTTATCTTAAATCGTTTCACCTCATCTTAGATTTTAATTTTATATAGAGTAGGAATCACGACTATGAAATATTACAGGGTATATATAGAATCATACTACTTCCGATCCTAATTATAAGAGTTAGATAACTAATTTGAGAAAATTAAGGAAAGAAATTAAGTTAGTTATTTGTAATAAATATGTGTTGTTTTTCCTAAAATATCCTTGCTAATTAAGTGTGTTAGTTAGAATTATAATTATTAGAAGGATTACATTGGAAAAAAATATATAAATATAAAAGACAAAATGGATTGAGGTTTTATATTTAGGACCAAAATAAAAGTCAAACAAGATCTTATATTAAGGACCGGAGGAAGTATTATTCATAATATGAACTGCTCACTTTGTCTAAAATTTTATATAAAGTAAGGGAAATATGGTCATTGAAAATCATTTAAAATAAAAAGGAAAGCAATACTGTATAAATAGAAAAAAGATTAGGTCTAGCTTCTATTTACAATTTTTTGCATTCAGTAACCACTTTGAGTCAATGGCTTATCATTGTAAATAATAAATTTAAATTCACCCACCCGCCCACACGCATATGTTGTCAAAGTCTTCCATTCAACCATAGAAAATACATAATTTTTATATGAGTAGAAATTGCAGGCAGGAGATCATTAAAAATTAAAAAATAAAATAAAATAATATCTTTCGCTTAAAAACTTAAAAGAAGGTGGGGCAGGTATTTTCATTATTATTGATTCTTATTCTTGTTGGTTCTTATTCAAATATCCAACTTGCCCATGTTTTTCCAGCCCTCATCAATAGTCAATGCGTACTCTCCATTTATGATTCCAATTAAGCCATTGCTTTAGATTTGACGATGCTAATTAATACTACCTCTGGTCTTTAATATAAGACCTTGTTTATTTTTTATTTTAATTTTAAATATAAAATCTCAATCTACTTTATCTCTAATATTTATGTTTTTTTTTCCCAAGATAGTCATTCTCACAGGTCACAATGGTAATTCTAACCAATACACTTGATTAGTAATGATATTTTATAAAAGACAACATCTATTTATGACAAATAACTAACTTAATTTTTTTTTAATCTCTTCAAATTAATCAACTAACTCTTATAATTAGGACCGGAGATAGTATCATATCTATGGTTCTCCCTTGTATCGTTCATTGACTTCCCTGTTTTAAAGCTTCAACGTCAGAGCCGCCCTCCCTCAACTTGAGTCTCTGACCTTATGCCTTTTAAATCATAGTCTTATTATTATTTTATTTTTACTTATCACTATCAATTTGATTTGCTCAAAAATTCATATGACTTTTATTTAAAAAGTCATATTCCCGTGGAAAAATATGAGAGTAGAAAATAGTTAATTTTATATTTTAAAAATAGCACAGAATTTTAAAAATAAATCATCAACGACATCAATAAAAAGTACACCAAAAAACTATTTATCTATCTAATACAATCACTAATAGAGTAAATATTCAAGCATTAATATTACTTTTCCTAATAAAAGGCTAACCAATGTTAAAAAAAAACTGTTATAATGCAAAATAACACTTCACATGGCAAAACAATGAAATGCTAGATATATATATATATATTGGATATATTTTTTATACCTTCCTTCTCTCTAAAATCAAAGAATCCATTTTTATTTACTATCCATTTCCCATCCCTCGCTAATCTCTAGTATGTTTTTGTAGATATGATTCTTGACATCCTAGTTTGATATGCTATGCCTTATCTTAATTGTTGTTTGGAAATTGTCTATTTCTCAATCATAAATTCCTTATCCTGCTAGCTTTATTATTCTTGCTCTTAACTGGTTTATTGATTTGATAAGGGCTGTTTCCTGTGTTGCGAGCTTGTGGGCGTAGTACTGTCATGATGTGAATGTGAACCTAATTCTTCGTATATTACTCTTGATTTCGGTGATTGATGAATTCTCACATGGGTCTTGTTTGGAAATATGTTGAAGGATATGTGCATGTGTAAGAAATTAATGCCTTCACATGGCAATTCACATGCATTTTCGTTGCACTTACAAATTCTTAGTTTCTTCTCCTCCCACTTAACGACTCTTTTTTATCTTCCATGTCTTGTATCAATCATTTAGCACCTTCTATACCATCCTTTTCTGTCTTAAAAACTTAATATTATCCTCAACATTTGATAACTCATTATTTTGAATATTTTGAGTGATTTTTGGAGAGTTATCAATAGAATTTTGGATGATTTAAAAGGGATTTGAAAAACAAAAATTCGTTGTGAGCATTATTTGGGGGATTTATTATAAATATCTTAGTTTGATATAAATAAAAATAATTAATATTAGGTTTAAGATTTAGTTGATTTTATCTTATCTTATTTTAATTTCCTATAGTTTATTTCCTTTCCTTTTATTTTATTTTTCAGCTTTTCCTTTTTATTTGTTTTATTTTATTTTTCTCCCTTCCATCAGCTTACACGTGCTGCACGAGAGGAGCATGGGGGGCAGAGGTCAACACACTGTTTGGAGGATGAAGTTTTGGGAATTCCACAGATCAAGACGGCCGCGTTTAGGGAGAGACCACTTTGGGGGGGAGACCTGGAGATCGCTGTTCATTATCGGGTGTGTTTGGATTGGCGGTGGAGAAGTAACTTTTTTTTCAATCTGACTTTTCCAAAAGTCAGATTGAGTAAAAGTCAGATTGGGTAATGTGATTTATGTTTGGATTGAGTTTTAGAAAAAAGTCAGTTTGAGAAGCTGAAAGTTGTTTGGATGATAAATGTAAAAGTAAGTTTGAATGTAAAATGACTTAAAAGGACATGAATTCTTAAATGTGACTATTTGTCATAAATAAAGTAATGAAAATAAAATTATTAAAAATAAGGAAATTTAATTTATTGTTATAAAGAAATTATATATATAATGTGACTATTTTAAAAGAAGTATTGAAAAAATTTTTATTAAAAATAAAAAAAATTAAGTTATTACTAGAAGGAAATTGAAAAATAATAAAAAACTTAATTAAATATATGTAATGGATAAATATGTAAATTAGAGGTCATACATACGTAGCATTTTTAAACTAAATACATCAAATAACTAATTGGATGCCATGCTCAATACAATTTGGTCTCTGATTGTGTCACGCACATGATTCATTTGTCTTGATCTAGGTAAATTTGAAGAGGATGTCTCACCAGCTTCATCATGATTGTCTTCGTCAATTGTACCTTCAGATTGAGCTTCTATGAAATCTTTATCAGTTTCAGAATTTCTTCGGAGGAAATTATGTATAGCCATTGTAGCACAAACTACTTGGACTTGAGTTTTATACTTGTAACTTGGCATCTTCTCTAAGATGCGAAACTTATTCTTCCACACCCCGAAAGTCCTTTCTATAGTGCACCTCAAACTTGAATGGTAGTAATTGAAGACTTCGTTATAATTTTCAAATCCCGGTTGTCGCCTGAAGTCTGGAAGGTGATAGCGCTCACATCTGTACGGACCAAGATATCCTGGTGGAGTTGGATAGCCAGCATCGACCAAATAATACTTCCCTAATAAATCATGAAATTATGTTGACATTGTGAAATTAATGAAAATATCAAATGAATTTGATATAATTAAAACTGAAGCTACTGAAAATATACCTGGAGGTGGATGAGGGAAATCCAAGGCTGGAGTTGAGACAGCAGTGTTAAACACACGAGCATCATGTGCAGTACCTTCCCATCCCGCTAACACAAAAGTGAAGCACATGTCCCAATCACATACAGCCATGACATTCTGTGTCGGATATCCCTTTCTCCCGATATATTTGTCTTGCTTCGAAAGACTCACCACACATCGTACATGAGTGCCATCAATTGCTCCAATTGCATCATTGAAATATGGCGAATATCGTTTATCGTTTTTTATTTTTGGGTGAGTTACAGAAAACGTAGGATCGAGTGGTTTGATGTATTCCCTGGAAAGACTAAGGCAAGCCTGTAATACTCTATGAAAATGCCTGCTTACAGTTTCTCCTGAATGTTGAAACCTTTCTTGAATCATCCTATTACATTGTCCATGACCTACCGTGTTCAAAAACATACCAACAATTTCTTCCACTCCCAGATACTTAGAATTTTTTAAACCATGTTCGACCAGTTTAGAACATAATCGCATGAACATTTCTTTTTCCATTCGAAACATGTCATAACACCGAATTTCATGATCTCGCAAAATTTCTTGCACCCATAAATTACCTGTTTGCTGACTAGTTCTTCGTGGCTCTTTGCACACATAAGGCATCACATATTGACTCACCAATACAGCTACCTCTTCATATTGTGTTATCTCTTCATCTAGAAGGGAAATCAATTGAGACTGTTCATCTTCCTCCGACTCCTCTTCAGACTGTTCATCTTCCTCCATCCACTCAAACGTAAATTGATTGTTCCAATTTGCCATAGATAATGTCACCTGTGAGTGTGGTTAAATTCAACTGTAAGAATTTTTTTAAACGACAAATAAATTTTTTAGGTATGTGCAAATAAATATTTCTTTCTGTTAAACATGCAAAGACATAAAAATTAGTCTAAAAACATTCATAAGCTGCAATTACCATTATAAATAACACATGTAACTTAAAAACATTCATAGTCAGTTAACAAGTTACATAATTTCATAGTTCCACAAACATTAACTTAAAAACATATAATAACAACTCTGGTCCGAGTTAGACAAAATAAAATCATAACATGCGTCCTAAAATATAGTTCAAGCAGGCGGGGGTTTCAGCCATGATGGTGGATTGTATGCCATATCCTGTAGCCATGCAACCAAGTATTCCGGCTGTCCTTTTAGTGAAACAACCATTTCCCGAACACTCTTGTGCAACAGAAGTCTTAAGCACCGGTTCCGGAAATCAGAGTCACTTGTAATTTCCTCAAGGCAGAGCACTTCAGCCGTAACCTCAGAAATTGATACCTCTTTTATTTTCTTAAGAGTTGCAGCTCTATCCTTAGATGCAGTAGCTATTTCACTAACTGAATCCGCTATTTGTCTTGAGGCCGGAAGTTTTTGCTTTGTTTGCCTGCTAGACCCTTCACCTCTCTTCCTCTTCCCATGGCTTCCTGAACCACTAGGTCCAGTATTTGCTGTTAAGTTTACGCCTGCCATCTCATCCGTAACTCCTACACTAGCACCTCCAAGATCTTCTTCGCTATCCCCCGATCCTTCAAGGAGATCTGTATCAACTCTACACACATTCTCTTCATCATCCTCTTGTGTCTGAGGTTGGGTTAAAGACGGTGCCCACATATCCTCTCCAGATGCTATCACACCCTTGAATATCGTGTTTAATTCATAAGCAAACTTTAACCCCTGGTACCTAAACTTTTCATATTGGGGATTCTCCTGCAAGAATACAATCAACAAAAATAAAAAGCCTATAACAAGTAATAACACAGTTTATAACTCAAGATCAACAATTATATACCAGTTTTTTCTTCTCCCACCACTCATTTGTTGCCACCACTGTATTGTTTACAGGGTCCCAACCTACACCAGTCTCTTTGTTTAAATCAACCCATGTCCTCCAATCCTTCCTCAAGCTATCGAGCCTATTTTTCAATTGCTTCTTCTCATAAGATTTTCCTGTTTTTGCATTGAATGCAGAGTGAATGTTGTTCCACCCAGTCTTTGAAAATGATGTTCCTTGACGATTTTTCCGGTAGATTTGCTCCATGCATTCTTTAAGTAACACCTCTGTAGTGCTTGTATCCCATGTTGCCTTACTTTTTTCTTTGTTCATAGTTCTATTAAAAAATGTCAATCAAGAATGCAAAAGGGAGTTACAGTGAACCAGAACACTTTTCTTCCAACAATGCAGAAATATTATGTTTATTTTGTAAATAAATATGACAGGAAATATCTAATATATATATAATATGTATAAATTATAATATCACAATCATATATATTTAGGTTTGTAAAACATACTTATCAACAATAACCATTATTGATGAATATATACGCCACTTTTTACAAACACCGAGCTTCAGATTTTCGAACTAAAAAACGTATACTTTTCGGAGCTTGTGGCAAATAATTAACAGCAAAGGGGTAGTCAGTTTGCCAGAACCACAAATCATAAAATAGAAACATAGAACTACAAATAAATAGAAACACAGATCTTCCAATTTTCAAACTAAAATGCGCCTACGAGTCTGACATTGTCACAAATAATTAACAGGAAACACAGATAAAACACAGCCAAAAAACCACATTATTCCATACGTTCAAGTCAGTTCTTCCTACTACAGGCCACACTGATCGAAAGACCATCAGATTAATAGCAACAATATCATATTAAGGACTCCTATAACAATCGAAGAGCCAAGAACACTCCTATAACAGCCATGCATCCGCCGGCAGCCATATCACAATCGAAGAGCCAAGAACAATCGAAGACAACCAGATCTGGGACCAAAATTGCGTATCTCTTACCAGGCGTACAAAGGAGACTCTGAGCAGTGTGGATCTGGAGCAGATGCGATCCGGCGGCACCTCAAACGGACGGCGACGCTTGCAACCGAACAGGGGAAGAAGATCAACGGCGACGGTATTTGACGGATCTGAACGAACGACCAAGGTCCAGCCACTCCCACACAACAACCGCAACTGACGAGACGGCGGGACACGGCGGAGACGCGGCGGGAGACGGCGACGCTGGAACAACTCAACGAACAGAGGAAATAACTGACGAGACGCTGGAAGAACTGAACGACCGACCACACTTGAACCCGAACTGTTGAGACGGCGGGAGACGGCGGACGCACGGCGGGAGACGGCGGGAGACGGCGGGCGCACGGCGAGTTGGCAGCAGACGTCGGGAGGATTTTTTTTTAAGTTTCAGAGTGTGTTGTGGCTGAGTGCGTGTGTGCGTTTTTGTCTTTGAGCTGAGTGAGGTCAGAGAAAATACATGCAGAGAGGGTCAGTTAGGTAAAATAATTAAACACACTCCAACGGTTTCCTCACCCCAGCTGCACGTCCGAAAAAAAAGCTCAAAATATGAGCTTCTCTCAGAAGCCCATTTAAACCACAGAAGTCAGATTGGGCAATCGGGTATCCAAACACCCCAAATTATCAGCCACCCCACAAGTCCGTTTGGGACGCACGTTTGGGCCCCCAAACGTGATCCCAAACGGGCCCATCGTCTTGGAGAGAGGAGGCGCCGAACGGGTTTTTTAGTGCGCCCGCATTCGGTGCTCATCAGCTCGACGAGCACCGAGTGCTAAGCACTTAAAACGTCCCCGTTTTGAGTGCTGGGCAATAAACAAATTTTTTTCCCAACGTTTTTCTTTCTTTCTTTCTTTTTTTTCAATGTAACATTTTTTTAAGCACATGCAGCCTTCCAAAATTTCCCAATGTATTTGTATTTATCCATATTTTTTGCTTCACCCAAACATTACTGGAAGATATCCTCTTTAATTTAATTACTTTTTATTTTATTTATGTTTAATATATATTTCATCACAATGATAATTGATCTAACTATAATAAATGAAGAGTACAAAATTATATATTCATATAAAAAATTTAATGATTTAACTTATAAATAAGATCAAAATTTTTTCTCTAAATAAATAGGACCATATGAGTAGTTTATCATTTAATCACGAATATGATTATCTATTATTATTTTCAATTTTTAATATAAGAGCTAATTTGATATTTTTTTTTATTCTAAATATAAAACCTCAATCCTCTTTGTTTTCTATATTTATCTTTTTTTTTAGAGTAATTCTTATAATAGTTGCACATTTTAAATATTTCATCAAATTAGCTAATACACATGATTAATAAGGGTATTTAAGAAAGACAATACATATTTATTAAAAACAACTAACTTAACTAATTTTCTTAATCTACTCAAATTAATCAATTAGTTCTTATATCAAAGACCATGGATAGTATTTATTTTTATTCTTAACTCTTCTTCTTAATAAACGGATTGTAAATCTATAAATTTTTGGGTAAAGTAACATCCAACACCGATATTATTTGTAAATAGTATCCAATATTTTAATCTTATTTATGGCACATTTAATTTTTTTTATCCAGTACTTTTGAAATTATTTTTTCAGTTACATCCAAGACCACAATATTATTTATAATTTAAAGGTGCTAAATACATTATAAATAAGATTAGGGTGTTAGATACATTACATATAACATTAGGATACCGTATATACAAATGAAAAATAGTATAAGGATACTAAATATTATTTCTAGTCCTATTTATAAGAGCTAGTTGACTAATTTGAGGAGATTAGAAAAAGAAGTTAAGTTAGTTATTTGTAATAAATATATGTTGTCTTTCCTAAAATATTCTTACTAATTAAGTGTATTGGTTAGAATTATTATTATTAGAAGAACTATCTTGAAAAAAAATACATAAGTATGAGAGACAAAGTAGATTGAGATCTTATATTTAGAATCAAAATAAAAGTTAAACAAAGTTTTATATTAAGGACAGGAGGTAGTACTATTTTACTCTAAATTTTTTCACACATCAATACCATTTTATTTAGTTTGGGTACTCTTTTAATAATGTCTGATAAAGTGCAAAAAACTAAAGATAAATAGAATCAGGTTGAAAAATTATGGGAAATTGCTGCATCTTGCATGTGAGATGGGAAAAAAAAGTTGCAGTGAAAAAAAAATAAAAAAAAATTGGCCGCCCAGCACGCAAAACGTTTCTGTTTTGAGTGATGAGCACTGATGAGCACCGAATGTGGACGAGGTTTTTACAAGGGAACTGTTCATCATCTTCCTCCCTTGAATCATAGACGCCGAGACCAGTTCTGAGCAGGAAATTGGCGACAGCCACAACCTTGAGAGGACGAGTTCAGGCGACGGCTTGATGAGAGGAGGGACGAGGATTCGTGACTGGAACCAGAGGTGAACGCGATTTGAGTTAGAACCAGAGGAGCATCTGCAAGTTGGAGTTCTTCTTTGCTAGTCAAAAGGCCAGAGAAGATTCATTGTTGACTTGTTCTTCGGTTTCAATTGGTTGCCAGTGTTTATTTCCCCTGTTTCTTTTGATTTCTATTATGAATTTTGAATCTGGAATTATTGTTGCTGAGACTGATTATATTTATGTGTAGCTAATTTTCTTTATAGCATAGAGGAACTATAAACTTGTTAGTAGATTGAGCTTTGTTTTCACTGAATTGGGGATGCTTAATGTTAAAGTTTGGTTACTTGTTTTTTTTATTTGTTTATTTGATTGATGACTGGCCATCATTAATTGTGAATTTGAGAATTAAAATTTTTCTTAACAAACGAGATTTTAATTAACCTTAGATTAAGTAATATGGGATTAGATGATCGGAACTCACAATTTGGGGAAAACTTCACAGCTGACAAGGTTGACATGATTACTCTGGCAAGGTCAACAAAAAGGCATCAGGAGAGGATGTCATATACAATGGAAAAGAGCCAATAATAAAAAGTGAAGTTGGATTCAGACAACTGCATATAAGACTAAAATTGCTGGACAATTACACTCATTCTTAACACCTGGATTAGAATGTAAAGTGCATTAAAGATTGCGAAGAATAGCATTTCAAGTAACACAAAACTGCTGATTAAATACATCACAGCCATGGTACATTTCAGAAGCATCAAATAACTCATTCATGGGGTACCATGCTATTCATTTACAGCATAGAGCCCGGCATGGTCCATACAGACAGAGATTAAACAAAGAAGAGAAACTATGACTGTTCTCTGAACTGAGTCCTTCGTAACTGACTTTCTTAAGACTGCATTTCCCTTTCTTAAAGAACATTCGGCAAAGGACTCAAAGTACCACCGATCTCATCACCTCCTTGACCAGGTCTAACTAGGTGAAGCTTTTAATCCACTGTATTGAAGTCTAACCTTAGCTGAAATGAAAGGTATTCTGGGAAACAAATTGCCCACAACCTAATAAGATTTGAATGAGAAAAGGAGAGGTATCTATTTCAACATTGCTCGTAGCCTAAAGCTAGATAAGTAATGGAGTTCAGTCCAAATAACTTGCCTGCACAATCATAGTTCAGAAATTTATGCCTTTAAAATTTACGAATAATGGAACCGTTTCCATCCCTTGTTCAGTTAACAAAGCCCTAGGGAGAGAAGCAAACTAATTGCTCTGCTCTTCACAAGAGGCTCCACTTTTATTCATTTCTATGACAGCCTCACAATATGGTCTTGCTCTATCCTCACCAATGGCAATGTAGCAAGGAAGGAACCGCATAAGCTTAAAATTGAAAAAAGTACACATGTAATCATACGCAATTATGATACATCCAATGTACTTTCCCATGATCAAACTAAGAACAGAGCCAGTAACCATGGCTGTTGCACTGCATTTCAAGAAAGGATAAATAGAGTTAAAAGTCAGCACAGGATACAAGTATATTTCATCTTATGAAAAATCTCCCGCATCACTAAACTTCTGCTTCCTTTGTGGCTGTTTTCAAAAAGGCACCGCATGATGGATAGATTGGACAGGAGAGTCGAACAATTGTTATGCAAACACAGAAATGTTGCCATCGACATCACTGTATGAGCTCCCCTTTGGTAATGATTGTCTTTCCCCATCCTCTTGTTTTAGAGTGAAATATCAATTTTTGATATTTATAACAAGTGTTGAAAAGTTATTCACATAAGTTTTATCAAAAATTGGTATTATTTTTATAATTTAATTGCTAATAACAAGTCTACAATGAAAAATAATAAGTGTTGAAAAATTATTCGCAATAACTTAAATTTTAGGGAGAATTACAGTGAGGTCCCAAGTAATTAAAAAACCAAGTCCCAGAGGTTGTCATTCTCACTGTAGGACTTGTTATTTCATACTGCTCAGGTTGTTACTTGGGACTTTATAGTGATTATTTCTCTTATGTGGGACTTGAATGTAATTCTCCCTAAATTTTATCAGAAATTGATATTATTTTCACAATTTAATTACCAATGCAAATCTAGTATAAAAAATAATAAATATTGAAAAGCTATTTATATTAACTTGAGTTTTAGCAGAGCAACTCTTCTCAAAATAAAAACACTGATAAAAACAACCGTCCTTAGAATAATAAAAGCCAATCTGTACCAGTCATTTTTTCTCACCTTTTTCTTCTCTCAAAATAAAAACACGCAGCGTGAACATCACATTACTTTATCAAACCTAAGAGGTGAAGGAAAGGACAATGAGTCTAAAAGTGATCTTCATGCTCGAGCAACATTAGCTTGGGGAAAGGAGCTAGAAGAGCACTTTCATTCCCAAAAGACATAGAAAGCTTGACTCAACACGAGTCGGAGCTGCAACTTCAAAGTGAAGGCAAAGAAAATGAAGCCCAAGAGCTAAGTGCCAAAAACTAGCTGCTTTTGAAAGCGGCGCTAATAAACGCAGCATACAAGTCATCGGCACCATTGAGTTCTTAGCATCCATTTATACTCCATCACACAAATTTCGCCGCATCTGCTCGTGGCTAGAGGCGGCCTTGCTTGAAGTCTAATGATGAATGCCTCTCTCTCAGTATGTGTTCCAGCTCCAACTATCTTCCACGCGCCGCAACCCATCTACACGTTCCATGTTGGATTTTATTTCTTCATTAAATTTGGTTGTTTGGATAGCTATGATATATGGGTATGCTGGAAATAGACAACAATCAAATACCATCAAACTATTTCAGAGTACCGCAAAAGAACTTGTTTTCTTGGACAGCTTTGATTTCTTGGTTGATACAGAGTGGGAAGGAACGACAATCAAATAGTATCGAACTATTTCATGGAGTACAGCATTAGAACTCGTTTTCTTAGACATTTTTTTTTTCTTGGTTGATACCGAGTGGGAATGTAATTGATGGGGAGAGTTAGGGAAGAAAATAATAGAAAGAGAGAGAAGATACAAGTCTTCTGATATTTTTCCTAATTTTTCATTATTCACATTTAAAACCCAGTCTCTTGCAGCGACTTTATCAATTCAAATACTCATTTCACAACTTTACTATTTCAAGACTCCTTTTTTCCCATTTTCCCTTTATAAAACAGGAAAATCTAGCGTTTAAGATTTACAATGGGAACAAAACATCACACGCAAAACGCGAAAAAGAACAAATAAATTTAGAGCGTGATTGTGCTGACCATTCTTTCAAGATAACGGAGTTGACTAAACTGTATTCAGATACGATGAGAATGTGGGGTCCGAAGGGGTAGGCTTAAAGAAAAATATTATGAGATCGAAGAAAACAAAAACAACTGATGTTCTTAATGTGGCTAGTATTTAACTTGGGATAAAACGACGAACACCAAAATGTAAAGAGCATTACAACCAAAAATGTTGCACCAGAAAAGTAGTTCAACTACTAGGATTTAGGACGCTAGATATAACCACAGCAAACTCGAAAGAGGCAATTAAAACACGCGATATGATCTCCCCATTGTGCTCTTGAGATACAAGCACCTAACCTGAAAGCAACACAAACCAAGCTCATTAGGCGACCGGTCCAAGCATATATCAGGCACAAACTATACGGATATTCAGACTTCTAAGGCGCGAGGAGGAAAAATTCTAAGGTTGTGTTTTCTTTAGCCCCACAGTAGTCCTTTATATACTGATAATAAAAGAGAGGACAAAGCCAGCATTCAGCGATGCCACAATATATATCCAGCAGAATTGAAAATGGCATCACAAACAACCACAGTAGATATGCTGACAGACCCCAGAGATGAGCTTAACCATTAAGACAAGCATTGACACCTCAAGGGCAAAAACTGGGAGAATCGAATGATCTATAAAGCTAAGGGCAGGAAACATAGCGGGTAGCGCAGAGAGGATAACTTACATTCTGCCAGTTCTTCTTCAATAAGGAAACAAGGAAGTTGACGCTCATTTGTACATTCTGGAAGATTTGTTTTTCCTCCATACTAACATTCCCCACAGCAACTCCCATGCAAAGCACCTTCTTTAGCTGAAACTTCACCATGGCCTTGGTCTCATTAACCTTAGACTCAAGAGATTCTTGGTGAGTAACAAGTGTGGGGAATTTCCCTACATAATCAAGCAAAATAAAAAGATCAGTGAGAATTAATAATAAATAATTTAAAATAATCATAATAACTTGAACAACAATAAGTCATATCCGGCTAGGTATCAAAATAGTTACAATTAAAACAATAATAACCCATATGGCGCCACAGCATGTAACACAACTGCAAAGATACTCATGCAAACATACAATAGATACATGGTAAACTTGCCTGCCTTATTGAATATTTTTAGGCAAATCAAAGCAAACACAGTGAACAACGTGAATTTTTAGGCAAATAACACTTGCCTGCCTTATTGAGACCAGGGCCCAAAAGACGGGGAATCTGCTTAATGACGGATTCAGAAGCTAAAAAGGCATGGTATTTTTTGGCAAGCTTCTTAACCAATTTCTTGTTTTTGTTCAGCTTCTTCAGCCCTTCCACATCCATGTAGTCCAACCCCATCTTCTCAGCCTGCAGATTCCAGCAACTAACATTAATCCAGAACAAATCAACAATTAAGCGATTGTCAAAGAGAAAACAACACGAAATCTAGCAGAACCACAAGCATCAAACATAAAAAATCACCATTAACCAACGGAAAAACTGTGCATGTATGGACAAAGTGGAAATGGAAATGATAGTCAACTAGATGAGTTTCATTGTGCAAGCACGAGAGAGATTTGCTTTAGAGAAGGGGGGGCCGTGAAACAGATTGCTACACCGTATCAGAGTATGGGACAACAACTTCCACCAAAGGAACACTTAACAAATATCTAGCAACAATCAAATTCTGCTAAATCAAGTAAGATTTGCAGTAATATATGCAACCCAGTGCCAATCTTCTCATATAATTAGAGAAGAAAAAAATTTACAAAGCCACATTCAGGACTTAAAAGTCAACATGTCTCTCCAAAAACAAGAGAACTCGTATTCCATTTTATCACGAGATTAGTACCTCTTCAACGTGTTGAGCATCTCCCAGCATGCATATTTTCATCTTGGGGCGAGGAATGTGGGGCAACTTCACAGAACCGCTAAAACGCTTATCCTTCTGAGGATCATAGTTCTTCAGCCCAATCTGGAGTTCAATGGTCTCCACAAAATTACGCTTTTTCTCGCTGGAATCCCTCTTGATGTTTGAGATTGCTTCTCTCAACGCATCACTCTGAAGCTTACTGTACAAAAAAGAAAAGGTAAGAAGATGAGAATTTTCCCTTGAAAAGAAATACTTGACCGTCTAAACATGATAACTCACTCATTAATTCTGAGATTAAAAGGAGCAATATGATAGAAAACGAGGTTAAAACTACAACACTGCCTATGAATCCTCCAATAATGCAATTTTGACGAGCTTACATAGAAGTGATGGGCTAAATGAAAATGGGAATCAGCTTTTCAGCAACGGGACACTGCAACTAAATTACTTTTAAATATAGATACATAGTCCACCTCAGTGTTCAACAAAAAATAATCTGCGGCATCTTGATAATGTATAATAAACAGGACGATAGACTGGAAATCCACAAGACGAGCTAAAAACGGACAGTAGGCGTGCAGAAACTTGAACAAATACCTCATTATTTATCTTTGGCCTTTCCAACAAAGCGGATACAGATCTTCTCCTGTAAACAAAATCGAATCTGATTAAACGAAGAATCCATATCGCAACATACAAGTGAGAAACATTTTGACAGCAAGTAACTCGCAGAAAGTCCCCAAAAAAGTAATTTAGGAAGAAAAATTAAATAATGAAAGACAGATACAGTATCAAAATATCCTTTGTTTTGTGTGTTTGCTAGTATGGAATCTCAAAGACTGAGCAAGGAGCTGAGTGGATAGGGCTATGGAGATAGTACCAGCACAAGACGGCACGCTAGCGAGGCAGCGAAACTCGAAGCTCATCTGAAGTTAGGGTTTTCTGGCGGCAATATAATTTGCTATCTGTCCAGGAAACCCTTCTGAAGTTGGCTGAATCTGAACCGTTGACAAGTGAACGGCCACGATTATGTCACAACGTCGACGTGACTGTTTATAGTTCGCACGTGGCATTATCAGGGCTGTTAAATCATTCAATGGTCCAGATCAAACTTTATGGCCGGACAAATTTTCAGGGGAGGACAAGCCTGATACGTCCTCCATTATTTTCTGGCTTTTTTTTTTTACCTGGTATTATTTTCTGGCATTTGAATTTACAAATGAGGGAAAAGAATATAATCAATTGTATAATTAGAATCGTTAAATCAAGCCCGTAAAATCTATTTTTAACCCAAAAAAGCACATTATTTTTTTAAAAAAAATACGTTAAATTTCTATGCCTACGTTTTTTCTTTCATGCAACGGTGATCCTTGTAGAGGAGAGTAGATAGCGTCATTAAATATCTTTTTTTTTTTGCCAACGTTATTAGATGATATATCATTTTTACAAATCACAGTAAGCAGACCTTTTAAGACCTTGCACGAGGGCATTTTCAATGCAATCAATGTGTGCAATCTTCTAGTAAACTGATAAATTAGAATTCACGGCCATTCAAGTTTGGGGAAAAAAACAGTCACAGAAGTTTTATTTTTTCGATCCTAAATATAAGAACTATTTTATAAATTGTATAAGAACTAACTATTTTATAAATTGTATAAGAACTATTTTATTACAATTTATAAAATAGTTCTTATATTTAGGACTGGATTAGTACTATTTATCTTTCTACATGGTGATTTTTAGATTATTTTTTCAGCCTTTTAAGAATTAATTTTAAGTTATATATGTGTATTTTCTCATTCTCTGCTATCTGTGGTTATCAATTTATTGCATATTTAATGTGCTATTTCGAACGTGCATGAAGTGATTTTTTCATTCGTAGGGAATATTGATTTATCAATTAATTAGAATTCAAAGTTTAGGACTACGAGATGAGATAATCTTGACATGTACGCAGTTGCACTTAATGTCGACTTTAGTTGTATAATTTTTTTATTACACAATTGATGTTTTATTTATAAAAAAGTCCATAGTTACACGAATTGTCGTAAACTTTGTGGAAGAAAATTTTTTAAAAAAAATACTACCCCTGCAGTTTAATATAAAAACTAGATAATTAATTCTTGAATATTAAGAAAATTAGTTATAAGTTAGTTATTTTTAATCAGTATATGTTATCTTTTAAAAAATACTCTTACTGGTTATGTGTATCATAACTATCTTTTGAAGGAATTTTTAACATATGCAGCTACTATAAGAGCTATTTTGAAAAAAAATGAATATGAGAGATAAAATGAATTAGATTCTTATATTTATGATCAAATTAAATATCTAATTAGTTTTTATATTAAGTTCGGAGGCAATAACAAAGATGAATCCGCTGTGACTTGTTTGATAAAATGTGATGTAAAAACTAACTAAATATGTGGAGATTATAGGCTCGCAACGCACAGCCTATACAAGCATACACGTCTGAAGGAAATCAAAGGGCAAGGACTTATTTTGTTTAATGCGAAGTATTAAAAATGAGAAATAAGAATTATGATTGGGATTGAAAATACATATTAAAAAGATATTTAGTATGAGTGATTTCTTATCACATAGGATGAGATAATCCTATTTAGATAGAATTGGAGAATATCACCTCCTTCATAATATTTTCCAATCCTACATATATAGATTTGTCAAATCCCAACTATCAAATAACTAGTCATTTTAAACACTCTTTTAATAAATTTTTTCACTCTCAATCAAAATCTTTATCCCTCATTTTTAATATTTTGTACCAAACGGGACCTATAAGTGTTAAATAACCAAATACCAATAAACACCTAGATGATGTATATAACTAGTGAGAATCTTATGCAGGGCATAAATTAAAGTTTAGGAAACAAAATACATTGCTTATGGCTAGTAAACAATATTACATTTAAGATTTAGTTTGTAATGCAAACTCGAACTAATATCACATATATGTTAAGTATTTCAATATTCAGATCAATTCTCCAGAGGAACCTCTATTAACAATCATGAACATCACCAACACAATGATCGCATTAATTACTGTCTGTAAGAGAACCCAATTCTCCGTATACAAAACTCCATAAAGAGAATAACCTTAAATTCAACTCAACAATGTTTTTATTTGACTGATGTGAAAACTCCATACAATGCTACTCCAATTCTCATCGGCTTATAGTTTATTAAGATGATAGCTCATATTGAACAGTAAGATTCTCATATTGAACAGTAAGATCTAGTCAACCAAAAAAGTTGCCTAAAGAAGAAAACTCATATGTATACTGATGAATTAACAGTATATTAGTAGTACTATTCCAATACAATAGTAGATTAAAGTTGTTTCTGGCCAAAAACACCCGCGATAAAATTTTCGAACCGGTGATATGATATCTGCTCAAGAAACTCCACAAGAGAGATCAAACCAAACTAAACTAAAATGTAAAAATTATGAGAACATGCAGTTCACGGGACCATTTCTAGATTTCGAATAAAACTTGACTGCTTGAAGAAACTACGAACAAATATCTGATCTAAATAATAGCCATTCAGTAACGTCCATCCCATTCCTATTCCTATTCCATCGGAGATTAACTCATTTTGGGCGTAGATGAATTTTATATATTCATGGGTCTTAATAATAACTATACTAATGCTCTCGTTCACGTCTTTCCCCTTATTTTTGTGATGAAGAATCACAGGAAGCAAAACACAAAAAAAAACAAAGGAGAGAGTAGTTCAGAAACTGGGTCGATAGATGGGGAGAGGACAAGAGAGAGAAATTAATACAGGAATAACGCCATTTAAATTAGCAACTACTCTGTATCCTTAATCTGCGAGACTTGGCTTTCCTTGCATCGGCAATAAGCGCATCGCGAGCAGCAATAATCATTCGGTGAGAACCCAGGAGTGCATCGAAGGTAGAAAACTCGATCCAATCCTTCATCATCTGCTCCTGACCCCATTTATCTGGAATCTTCACCTTCCCTGCGACCTCGTCTCTGTGCCTCTTGAGCCTCTCGCGTCCTGCATCGTCTGATCCGGAACTCGACGTCGACGACAACTCACTCGGCTTCTTCGGCGCCGCCGGGGCAGTGTCTGGGAAAAGCGAAGCAGGAGGAGGAGGTGGAGGTGGAGGAGTGGGATTCCTGGTGGTAGATCTCGAGTCTTCCATGGATGAAAGAATGAATGAGGGAGATTATTGATGAGGGGGACGAGTGAGACGGAAAGAAATTTAAGAGGAGGGGAAGAGGAAGAGAACGAGTGGGGGTTTAAGAGCACACGTCATGGTAACATGTAAACAGCGTTTGTATGGCATGCGACGTCTCTACGTCTCGCGCCTGACTTCGATACACTATTTGTGTGGTTTACCTCCCAAGTTTCACAGATCTTCTCTCGCTTATTAGGGCTTTTATTTCTGAGGTGGGCGACCACCGTCACCGCACGTGATTTTTTCACCTTCACTTTTTAAGTGGGGAAAAACAAATTCTTACATATCAAATTGCCTATTTATTTTTCCTCATGAAAAGTTTCAATTCACAATCTCAGTTTAAGAAAAGTTTTTAACAACCTTGGATTACAAGGTCTTGACAAATTACCTATTAATGATCCCTTTTTTATTTACCTAAGAATATAATTTTTTGTTGTCATTTTGTTTTTTAAAAAATTAAGCTCTCATTTGTAGACATATATATATTTGTGTGTGTAGAAACTTTCTCAGTATGTGTTTTTTCGCATGTTAATATAGATTGATTAAAATGTGTAAAATAGATTTTAGTTTATTAAAAATCTAGAAAGCAGTGTAATAAATTATTAATATAAGTATATATTCATTTAAAAATATAATATACGTGTACATGTGTACAAACACATATATACAGAATCAACTTTTTCAGTGAACTTTATTTACTAAGAAAGAATTAACATATTGAAATCAATTTTAGAAAGATGTTTCAGCACAGATATCAATTGCGTGGCGGGATGCATTAACATAAAAGTATACTTGTTTGTCTTGTGGTTGCATTTATTATGAGCTTGATCTACTTTTCATCAGACCTGCTTAAACAGTAAATTAATTAATTAACTATAAATAGAACATGTCCAATAATGATTCATACATGACTGTAGTCCTGAGGTGTCAAAGGAAGCACTATCCAAATTTATTGTTGATGGGAGAGATGGGGGCCAGAATGAAACGAGTCGGGCAGATATTTTTTTAAAGGAATAAATGTACCAACGGCCAAACGAATTCATTAATGACAAATTCTATTATAAAAAATAAATCAAAGTTATAGTTGAGGTCTCTATATTTCAAAGGAAGATCAAAGATTACACGTAGATTAGTCATATTTTGGACTGGGGTTTAACCTTTGATCTTGAGCAACCACTTGACTAAGTAAAAATGGATCCCCCCCCCCCTCTCTGTACTGCCGTTCTCAACTATGCCCCATGGAAGTGCATATTTCATGTTTGTTAAATGCCATGCTTGATTGTATAATGAACATTTTTGAATAACCTTACAGGAATGAAACTTCATTTCTTGGTTGGTATCTCCATTTTTAACGTCTGGTTTCAAATTGATCGATATTACTCTTGGTTGTAGCAACTTATTTTGACTCTGCTAAAAATAGCTCATATTTCAACACTTGAGCTGACACCAAAGAGCAGGCATCTCATACTGTAATAATAATCAATACATGAATAATCCTGCCATTTCCGCATTTCATTCACAATGTTTCTTCAGCTCCAGCTGAATCCATTCAAATCCAGTTGTTTGCAGCTCATCGCAGCATCGTTTTCTTCACGGGTGTTCAGGTCGAGTCTTGATGCTGCAAAGTAAGGCAATCTATACTCCTGAGGGACCTTCTCTTGCAGTGGTTTTGTCGATTCTGGCTTACTTGTGTTTCGGTGTGGGAATTCACCATCTGATTCTCTCCCCATCATTAATCTCTCAGGAAACATGCTGCTTCCATTATTCTCACTTTCTCTTTCAAGTCCGATGCTCATAGATAAGTCACTGGGACTTCTTTCTGCAGCATAACCCCTTCTTTCGGCAGTTTTGCCCAATGGGTTGCTCAGAAATGTGCTGTTCTTTTTCACTTCATCACGCCACTTGAGCTCGGAGTTCCTCAAGATGGGTGCTTCCATGGCTTCCTTTCTTTCCATGAACGTATGGCCATTGAAGGATCTTAAACCCATCCCTGGATTTTGTATTTCTTGTTCCTTTTGAGATCCATCGCAGGATGTGAGGCAGCTGTCCATTGAGCAGTCGGTTGGCTGGTTGTTTTGTGTTTGCTGTGGGTAGAATCCTTGTAGCTCCTTCAGTTCTGAAAAAGCAGAACTCAAGCACTGAGAAGATACTTTGGATACAAGCTCTGAGAGTTGAACTTTTGCTGTTTCAAGTCCCACCATCCCTAAATTCTGTCTACCAAGTGTTTCTTGAGCTTTCTCAAGCACAGCCTGCAGGTATTTCCCTTGGGCCTCTATGCGAAGCTGCAAGTGTCTCTGTACCTGGATGGGTTCAGAATGATTTTGTCAGTTTTTCAAAGTCTGAAGAGACTTTAGAACTGTATAAAACAAGGAGCCAGGATAAATTATGATTCTCTCGACCACTCCACCTAATTTTTTGTT
This sequence comes from Neltuma alba, assembly GCF_004799145.2. Classification (NCBI taxonomy): domain Eukaryota; kingdom Viridiplantae; phylum Streptophyta; class Magnoliopsida; order Fabales; family Fabaceae; genus Neltuma; species Neltuma alba. The sequence continues at coordinate 297,154 of NW_021635961.1, read as the reverse complement.
TGACTTATTAAAAATATGAAATTGATATCTTATAATTTGATCTCTGTGATCAAAACACTTGTGTGTTATTAAGTTCTGCTAAACTAATTACGTGGCATGCATGTTATTCATATCAACTAAAAGGGATGAACTGGATAATAGATTTAATTGAGTTGTGTAATTTGTGATGTCATCCACGTTAAATAACATGTGTCAATTGGCAATCCCCTATCAAATAACCATCTTGTACGTTTTTCATAAAACAAGCTCATGAGCAGTAATAACTCAATTATTCACTCTTAGATTGTGGAAATGAAATTCAAAATTAAGTGAAAAACTATATGCACTAACGAATTGATTTAACAATGTCAGTGGAAGTTTTCGTTTAGAACTTTAATGGATAAAAGGAAAAAAAATCTTGCATGATAGTAGCGACTCACACCTCAAGTTGTTCATTTAGCCTTCTCTGCACCTCAATCTGCATCTGCAGGGCCTCGCTTATGTGTAAATCTCTGGGAAAAGAGCACTGGATGTTAGAACCCGAAGTGATTAAAAATTTCTGATTCATAGAAAAAGCATGTGAAAATGGTGAATTTTTCTCACTTGTTAGCCTGTGGCGAGAGGTTTAGATTATTCATATGAGTTCCACCTGTTTCAGGAAGTCTTTCCCCCGTTGCTGCACCTGCATTAATTGCTGGTAAGATACGTTTGTTCTTCATGAACAAAGTTTTGTTGTTCATAATTTGCTCGTCATCAAATTAAGAAGTGGAGGAGATTTTGTTCTCTTACTGATTTTGTGTGTCACGTTGTTACTTTGTCCATGCAGATTCTTGCTCAATCTATACTTCTGAAGATAAAAGGAAGGGATTAGCAATTGTTGTGCGAATTTCATGCCACACAACTTAAGGAGAAAAGGATGTTAATAGGTTTAGTGCAGACTATACAAAATATATGAGACGGGCGTTAAAATGGCGATTAAATTTGTTTTTTGGCCAACCAAACGGCAATTTAATTAGCGAAGCCATACAATATATTCCATACTAGTAATTTCATGACTAAATATGAAGCATCTGGAAGAATATGACAGATTATGGTGAATCATGGATGTGATAATGTTTCACACATAATTTATACATGCAATTTGTTCCTTCAATATGATCTGTGATGTAGATGTAATCACTTCTGAAATATTTGAGTTAGTTACTTAAAATGAAGGTGGAAAATATTCAACAACAAAAAAAAAAAGAAGAAGCTGGAAAAAGTTGGTGATTTTCAAAATTTAATCTATGAATAGAGGAACGAGGAGAACATAAGGACGCCAACCTTTTTAATTTGTATTAATGAACCTTTTCTTGCAGCTTTTAAGATCGAACTTATATTGATAATACAAAAGCCAGTTATTCCGTAAGTGGAGATTTTGGTTAGCATGAACTATAATTGATTAGCTGTGAATGCTACTTTCTCTTCTTGAGGGGGAGATTGAGGCTAAGATACCACTTGATGACTGATAAAAAATACATGCATTTGATATGGCAGATCTAAATTGACAATCTTGCAATTAAAAAAATTTATAATTCAGACACTTAAGATTATTACCTGAAGATGGCTCTTTAGATGATACAAAGTGAGCCCTGGAATCCCCATGAGCTTCATTACTGTCTTAGGAGTAGCCTCTGCAGGGAAAAGGATTGTACTCTGCATTAGTGAATCAAAAATTCTACAGAACATGACATTGTTATGACCATTCACTAGAAGATTGTGAGTACTCACTGTCAGCTCCGCCTAGCTGATTGACCGCTTCTATAAACCTGGCATGTAGATCTGCTGTCCATTTCAATCTGGGTTTAGCATCAGTGGAGAGGACAAGTCCAGAATCACCAGAGCCATTTCCAGTTTGAAGGAACATGTGCCTCTCAGCTGAGATTGGCATTCTGGAAGAAGAAGAATGGATGTTCTTTCCTTGGTGTTGGTGATGGTGATACATGATTCTATTCTCTGGGTTGCTCTGCTAACTATGGAATGTGGACGTGGAACTTGATAATTCTCTATTTTCAACTAGTATTGCTTGGCCTGACACAAACAAATTAACAAACTTCTTGTTGTGCTTGTCTTGTTTCTTTTCTTCCCATATGTCCTCACCAGGAGGCATGCCATACTGATATTTATATCTGAGAGAAGGTGAGGGAGTTAGTAAGTAACGCATGGAATCTTTGGATAGAACCAATTGAAAACCAAACTTAATCCTTTTTGTGTGGTGACCTGAGAAATAGAGATATTATTCCTTCCTACCTTTGCTAACTTGTGTGGGCCCTGTCCTCGTTCCATTTTCCATTCTCAGACTGCAAATACAAACTTCCTAAACACCTCAGACCTTGCATTAGGTTCCAGAATTGATCCTTCAAATTTTAACCCACTGACATTCTTATTCGTTTGCTAGACTAAAGTAGGAATCGTATTCCCAAATTTGAAAGAGGATCCCCCCCCTCCCATTTCTCTGACTCTGTTCCGGGGAAGCCGATATCCCTCTCGACTTGGAACCACCAAGGCTCATCCTTTTAACTTGTTTGGTTCTAATGGCGTTGGACTTGGAAATTAAAGATTAAATCTTCAGTTCCTTAATTTGATCTTGGGGTCATTTTATCAGTCCTTAACGTACTTAGCTCTTTGTTGGCATGATGAAGTGGGTTTTATTCTAGCTGAACAGTTATCTACGGTAAAGGAAGCAAACAAAGACATGAAAGAACGTATTAATTGGTTGAACACGGGAACCTTGAGGAAAGAATCCATTGGCTAAAGCATCTTGAAAATCTGCAGCAACCGATGCAAGAAAAAGATACAATAAAATAACATAAAATAAAAATTTGAGAAGATGCTTCCCATGGGACTGCTTGTGGAGGTAAGGAATAGAATAAGAATACGTTCTGTTTTGTCTGCTTCAATAAGTTTGGTACTTATTCAGCCCCCACCGTATAAAATAGGAGAAGGATGGGCCCTGAATTATTCATTCTTTGTTTGGCACAAAAACGCAGGACCCATCCTCTGGAATCCTAAGCAGGTGGGACCTGATTATAAAGAGAAAGCGAAGATTGTACTTTCTTCTATACTTGCTTTTGGTTAAATACAGTACTACAGCAAAAGACCACTCGCCTCTTCCCTTGACTTGTACCTCGGTTAATGAAGCAGATTCTCATATATGAATCCATCCATTTTTCCGTCTGTGCTTATCCTCTAGAACTCTTTACAAATTATAATAAAACCATTCTTAGCCCTTCACTTAACCGCTTAAACTTTTAAAGTCAGAGTACTAAATGACATGCTATCAGGAGTTTCTCTAACCAAATAATTTTAAGTTTGATCCATGAGTTTTGTGATCAAATGATTTGGAGTTCAATCCTCGTCATTTCTTTTTCTCTTAATTAAGTCTAAAGGATTTTTGATAGCGTGTTAGATCTTATAATAAAACCACTCATGGGCTTTTGTTTGACAATTTAAGCTTTTGAGTTAAAGCGCTTCTTGACGGAACTTTTACCAAAATCCTACTCAGAAATCATAATTGTGTAGTTAGATACAAATGATAAAAAAAATAAAGTTGTCCAAACAGATGCGTATCAGAGTGTTGGGCAATGGATGGATTAGTGTATGTGGAGCTGTGCATGTGGGAACAGTAAGTGCATGGCACATCCAATGCTAAACCACTTAAAATTTGTATTATAGAATCTGATTCAGTTTTAAGACAAACGCAATCCACAAGCAATTCATGTGTCAACTGCATGTATGTCTGCATTACTTAAATAGGAGAGATTATGTTTTACAATAATAGAAAGTAATGAAGTAATACATGACCAAAACGTCAGGAGTATAATATAATGATCACCAGCTAATGCAGAATAAGTTTGATTACCTATATATGTCATAAAAGACCAAACCACTTGTTGTTGGACACTAGTATAAAAGTAGAAGCTTATTCATAAACTGTATCTGATATTCCAGTACACATTCATCAGGCAATAAAGAGATCTGTGAGGCAAACATTTATTATTTATAGATAACTTAATAACCATAGAGAGAAATAAACTGAAGATTCCTTGAACAGTATCTTCGCATCACTTCTCCTCATTCTTGTTCTTGATTCTGATTTTTGGAATATTTAATGTGGCCGTAGGGAATCTGTGGGTAAAGTTAAAGCTGAGTTCCTAAGTAGTTTTCTGTCATGTGGATTGGAATAATTTGGGCAAGAGGATTGATTTGGTGCTCTCATATCTTGATATCGAATTTGCTCCCTCAGATGGACTTGATATAGCCACATGGCAAATTCTCTGTATCACAATAGGAGAAACCTTTCATGACAGCTTGAAGAATTTATGTTATCTGATCGTGTAATGAAATTACCTACTCTAGCCATCAGATGTCCAGCATTAGTTTTGTGCTGCAAAAATATACCAGTCTGATATATTATTAGGTCTGATGGCGTCATGCTGATCTAAGCATGAAGCAAGAAACAGGCTATTACTAGTTCTCAGAAAACATATTTTGAAGATGCTATCTTTGACACTATTTAAACCCCTACAAGATTTTAAAAGTGAACAGCAAACCCTTCTCTTTTATCAATGCAATTCAACTCAGTATGTCTCAGTCATTTAAGTATATTTAAGGTGTATTATCAGTTTATGACTTACTAAAACAGAGGATGGAAATGGAAGAGAATAAAGGAAATTAACTTTATGCCTACTTTTACCCATTGCATCTACCAATTAGCGTGTTGCTTGTTTATTTTATATCATTGTCGACCGTCCAAATAATAGGTTCTGCACTTGGCAGTGTCAATGATGTATTAGTGTGTGTGTGTGTGTTTTTTTTTTTTGATGCAGTCATAATTAACCATTTGCTGAATATTTGGCTTCTAAATCTTTCATAAGAGTATGTTTTGGTGCTGTTCAGGGGTGTTGATAATTTATAGAAACTGTAAAGCTGTGACATACGGAATAACTTTGCTCTGCAGCTTTCATATCAAGTTTCTAGAGGACCATCTTTCCCATATTGGCAGTCATCCTCAGTTGATGCTTTAAATCTGTCCTTATTACTTTCAAGTCTTGTGCTCCTTTATGAGTATGTCTTGTACAGTGGATTACTTAGCTTTTTTGGCTAGTAGTTTCCAATCCATCCGTCTTCCTTTACCTTCTTCAATATGGTGGGGGCCCCACCCATGCCAGTGGACATAGTTTTTATTCTTCTTCGTACTTAAATTTCTTTGTTATATTATCATAGATTGATTCACTTTTAAGTGCAAGGAAGAACTTCCAATGAGCAGCACAAAAGGGCATGTATGAGAATCAACTTGAAGGCTGCTGGTCAATTATAAGCTAAACTATTTGCAGGGACAGTAAATGGTGGCATTTTACTTCCTTTTTTCTTGCCCTTATTCTATATTTTCAAGTGTTGTGAAAGAAAGAAAAAAGGAAATTCAATGTGTCCTTACTCCAAGAAATTAGCTTAAATAAGATTCGATCTTAACTCTTAAGGCTGCATGGCCAATCATACATCACATACTCATCTCAACCGCTGGACTGTGATTTTGTTGTTACCATGATGGCATTGGATGAAATGCCAAGCGAGAAATGACCACGGAATGCTATTCTCACGGGGAAAAGAAGAAAGGGAAAAAAAAGTAGAGAAAATGAAAGTTTCAAAGATGCTGGGGAATAAAAAGATGAGAATCTTAACTCAGACTAAAGCCTATAGGTCATATTCTCAAGCAAAGAATATGGTTATTCTTCTTCTCCGAAAGCCACAAAAAATGGATTCTCACATCCCCACACCATCTTTTTACCTGATGTAATCAGATGCCCTTGAAGAAGCATTCAATATTATAACTTATGACTGCCATCTCCTTAAGTTTAATAATACTGTTATCTTTTTCAGGGGGATTGCTATTTTTATGGATTGTTTAATGTTCTTATAAGATTTGGGCTTGCCTTCTGCTTTTTACCCATCATGCTTCTAGGAAGTGACCTGGTTGACATTTGCACTTCTCTCCATTGTGATTCCTGTCTATCTGTCTCTTCATTGGGATGATTCCAGTACCTTTTTCCACTTGCTTCTTCCCACTTTGTTTCTCATAGTTGGAATAAGGATCCATCTGTCCAAGTCTGTGATCAACTTTTTTTTTTTTTTAATTTATTTATCAACTAGCTATATCCTGTTAGACTGTCTTTTTTCTTTTGTGAAGATTTACTGTATTTGATTGCGGTAATTCTTCCAATGAGACCATGCATGTTAGATCTGATTGGATGATTTAAGGGACTTTGGATGAAATTTCATGATATGCAGATATCAAAAACATTTTGAGAAAGAAATCAAAGAATAGGATTCGTTGGATAAAAAGGCACAAGGTAAAGAGTTCCCACTTCCTGGAAGATGATTCATACAGGTACATATACCATCAAATAAAATGACAGCAATTGTCCCCGAGGGGAAAAAGGAATTAAATGCTCAAACCATTAAATTTGAGAACTTCCATTTTAAAATCTGTATATTTCATTCTTGTCAGAAGAGGAAGGAAGAATGTCTTTATGAGTCAGAGGAAAGAGCTACCATAATCTTGCATGGCCACCGTTCACCAAAATTTCTTGTCTTTGCTTTTGGTTAAATAGGCTTGGACTGATATTTAAATCTAGATTCTTCCACTTCAGAAATGCCATCTAGCCAAAAGCTAGTGATAGCATTTACTAAGTTTGAGAGATGAGATTATTTGTGTTGTGATCTGATGAAGTGATATTCAAGTTTACATATGCGTGTTCTAAGAAAATTAGATCTATGATCACACACACACACAAACAGAATTTTTTTTATAGTGAAGCTTATTCTCCACGTTAGCAAGTGATGTGCTTGATCCATAAAAATGCAGAAATAATGAAACAGAAGAACACAACCAAAAAGAACCTAAAACCCAAAGACAAAGTTGCGATGTTACAGTGTGTGGGGTCACTTTATTCCCCACTTTCTGTTTGTTTCTTATTGGAAACAGAGTTACAGCATCTATACAATGCATTGCGCTGCATGTATCTATCAGTTTTGCGCTTGTGTTGCACACACATATGCCAGAATATGTGGGATAGGATGGGCATTGATAGATATTTGATAACTCTTATCCTCCTATCCTTATTGTGAGAGTTTGAGTTGTAAAAAGTGCTCATAGTATGACACTACAGTTCCCCATTCTTATCATCATCTCCCCTTTACTGAGAGGGCCTCAAATAGGTCTCTTTAAAGAAACCAAATTATTCATTTTATATGCATAAAAGACAAAAAGTAGTTTGTGTTTCCAACTTCTTTTAATTTTCATTTACTTGTCACGGTTTTCTTTTTTTCTAAAAAAAAAGGACTTTTTTCTTTTTAGAAATAATCATATATATAATGTTTTAACTTATTTGGAATATCTATAGATGGATTATAATAATTGTTTAAACGTTGTTGTGAGTGACAGACTTTTTGTTCGGTCAAAAATGACAATTTCTTTGAATTTAAGCATCAACTAAACTTATGAATTATGAATTATTTGATACAAAAATAAATGAATAAATAAATAATAAGCTGAAGTATACATTTAATCAACTAATTTCATGTAAGTTTTTGAATTAGTTTTTTAATTTTAAAAGGTATATTTTCTGATCGGATTTTTTTTCCCTACGTATCATATCAATTCATATGTTTTATTGAGAATCGATTTAAGCATTCTTTTAAATTATGAAACATTTTTTTGTTTTTTATTTTAAAATATAAAATATTTCTGCTTTTTATTTTCATCCTCCTCCTCTCACGTACATGTAGCATGCATAGTCACAGAGTAGAATGTCTCTATTGCACGTTGTCTCTACTTCCTCTCTATTTAAATAAAACGACACCGTCTTCTGGCTTTTCAGCAATCCAACGTCTTTTATATATGCAGTGACGCCGTTTTACTGCAGAATGCTATCCTCTTACGTTAAAAGAAAAAAAAAACAATTTAGCGCCGTCGCTCATATCTCATCGTCATTTGGGCAGGCAAGATTCCTTTCATGAGACATGGTATTCACTTTTCACCTTCGCTTGCTTTCACCCTTCCGTTGTCACATGCCTTCTCTGCTCAATCCTCATCTAATAAAATCACTCCCCTAACGTTCAGATGTGTGCGTCTATACATATATCTCTCTCCAAGTTCCTTCTCCTTCTCCGCTTAAGGCTGTTTGATGAGTCTCTATTAAAGTTATGCTGGATGCTAGTTCTTGGGTAGCTAAATTCTAGTTTAATTTTTGCATTTTAAAACTTGACACTAAAGATAGTTAATTATTCAAGGCAACTTCCATTCAAATACCTCTTCACATGATATTAGGGGGTTTTTCAATATATTATCACTGCAATTTTTTTTTTGGGGTTGGGCTTGTTGAAAGCTGTGTTTTTTTTTTTTTTATATCGTAGGAGAAAGAACTCAAATTTTGCGTACATAAAATATTCACCATGAAGTGAAGTGATACCCCGACATTTGATGGCCTTAACTTCCAGAGGAGAAATCAGATCTTTTTGCAGCAAAACGGGCCATTGCAAGAATAAAATATCCTGGACTGTTGAAAGGAGACAAAACGGCGTCGTTTTATGTAAATGAAGAGGAAGTAGAGACAATTTGCACTGCGGACATTCTTTGTTCTGCTTACTCAGGTGCTCAGTCGCCAAAATGGATATGACTTAAACCCCCTTAAATGGTGAAATCGTGACCGTCTATTTTTAAGCGTGATCTCATCCGTCCACGTCTTTCTCTGCTTTCGTCCTGAATTAGAGTCCACCCGCCGTTTTGCTTTTCTCCCTCCTTTCGGCGGTGCGCTCTTCTTCATTTTCCTTCTTTCCGATCATCCTTTTCTCTGGTTGTCGTCAAATCGTTGCAGGAAGCAAGTGACGCATGGCGTTGGATATACGTTCGGAATCGGTCTCCAGAAGGAAAAGATTTGTCTTATAGTGATGTGCAGTATTCGAGACATTTGTGTGCATTGCGTTCAAGAGGTACTTTATTTTGTTGCTTCGTCTGCAGCAATCGTTTGGTTCTTTCTCACTTCTCCGAATCCACTGCGGAACTAAGGACTTATTGAAAATTGGAGAATGTATATTTTGATTTGTGAAGTTAGTTTTTGGTTGTGTTAATTTTCTAGTTACATTCTTGGGGAGAATCCCAAATTTGCTGCTGCTATGTATTACAAAGGTTTCTGTTATATATAGCATGGATTTGTTTTGTGTTTTCTTGAAGCATTGCAAAACGATGTAATATCATTGTGGTATAGGGGGAATAGCAATTGCGGATGATGGTAAGATTTATGGTATGACTTATTTAGTTGCTATGCTTGATCAAAGGTTTCCGTCTTTTGAAGACCCACACAATATGATTGTTAACTCATTAGTATATAGTTTTCTTCCTATATATTCCTTTAAACTGGTTTTTCTTTTTATTTCATCTTTTTAGCTATGAATGCAACATTGACTTCATAAAGTGTTTTGGGAACAACAGGACTAGTTCTGTGTTGCCATGGTATGGTTGCTCGTCAATCACGTTAACATTTCCACGGCGAACTTCTCCTGATTGCGCCATTTTCAACCTCATTCATGCTGTAACGCTCTGCTGTCCACCGCCGTCTGAACCCCCCCCCCCCAAATGGAGTCTCTCTTCGACACTATCAATGTCCGAGATCTTCTATCCACCCAAGACCTCTCTGACCCTACCTCCCCTCTCTCTGCGCCTGATCTCCGCCTCCTCATCCAGCGTCTAGAGTCCCATTCTCTGCACATTAAATCGAAAGTTCAGTCTTATCTCGTCTCTCACAACGAGGACTTTGCCAACCTGTTCTCACTCTGCAACGACTCCGTTTCACAGTCCCATCAGATCTCAGATGGCGTTTCCAACATCTTGCGGTTACTTTCTGATTCTCCGGCTGACACTGCAGTACGCGAGGTGTTGGAGGAGATGAAGAGTAAGAGAGAGGAGCTGAAGGTAAAGAGGGAGCTGCTGGGACTGGTGAAAACCATTGTGGAAGTGAATGGGAGGTTGAAGGGTGTGAGGGATGGATTGACGAATGGCAGACTAAAATTTGCTGCTGAGGGTTTGAGAGACTTGAAAATGGGTTTGGGGATTGCTGATGATGATAATCATGGGGTTGATGGTAAGGAGCCAGTGGTATATGGTTTATTGAGGAAGGAGTGGTCTCAATCCTTTGAAGAGGTACTCAATTCTCTTTCCTTATGTTTTTTTTTCCCAGCTATTCTTTAATTGTGCTTAAGTTTTAAGCTCTGAGATTATTGCTGAGAATGTAGAGTTAAGGAAAATTTCTTTGACACATGATGCTCTAAATTCTTAAATAGGAGAGCCGAGGTTTACTGCAGGTTTTAGCTTCAGAAATAAATTGATACAACACTTTGACACCTCTCTCGAATATGGAACCTTAAATCATTAGGTACTTAGAAATGTTGGTACTTTTGATTAAATTTGTCTTTCAAGTGAAATCTTAGAGAATTTAAAGGAGAACTTGTCCGCAAGAAAAAGAAAGCATGGTTACGAAAATTTATTGAACATGATAAAAAGTATGCCTAGAATTTGTTTGCAAAATTGAGGTAGGTTATAGCAAATAAAATTGTTGGATGAACAAAGACAAGATGCACTGCAATATCACCATATATTTACATTCTATCTTTCTCAAATGTAGGTTACATGCTAAGCTATCTGGATGAGAAATGTTTTATATTCTACCTCTGTAATTAGCTTTGAATTCCGTTTTGCCTTTGGGTGTTCCTGCTTTTATTTCATTCCTTTCTCTTTCCTCAGTCTGAGAGTTTGTCCATCAGTCTTTGAGGCCTGGATACCTTTTTCTTTCTTTCTTTCGAAATAATAATGAGCCCGGTATAGTAAACTTGTTTTTTACACTTTCTTATTAAAATCAACTCATATTTCTTTTTATGGCTATAATCAAATTGTATTGGCAGCATGATTAACAATATGTTGTGTTTTACACTTTCCCTTCATATGATGTGTTTGATTATTTCATAGTACTGATGATTAGATAGTTTGTGACTTTCACTGAATTTGTGATTGTATTTAGAGGAATTTGGTTTGTTTTGGGTTTGTAGATTCAAGAGGTCTTATTAAAATTAATGGAAAAGGCTGTGCAATTTGATGGGAAATCTAATCGAGTTCAAGTCAAGTATCATTTGGAAGTTGATGGTATTAATGGCATTGAACTCCTGACAGTTATGGAGGCAATGGAAGTAAGCTCATTCGTTTTGGTACTATACCCCGTATTTGATGGCCTAAATTGTATGAATTCATTCCTTTCCTAATTAAACACTGCTTATAGGTGGTTGGCATTCAAGAATATGGGCTCACTAAAATCGCTGATTTGATGATCAAGTATATCATTACTCCATTCCTCAATGCCGGACAGCCTGTTTCATTTCTAGAGGAATTGAATGAAGAGTCAGCAGTATTGAAGACCGTCCCATCTGAAGATGCTAAAGTAAGCGTTTCACTTTATGATTTCATAATTTTTGTGCTTTTATGCCTTTTAGGTCATTGGCTCATCGCAAAGCTGTCAGTAGTGATATATATGTCATAGAAAAAGGTAGGATGGGTTCTCTCCAGGTTATGTTGTTGAGCTTACCCCCGGCCTGAAAGAATGCCAATCTCATTTATTGATTACTGATTTCTTGAATGAACTGGCAAGCATTTCCAATCATTGATGTCTAAAAGGATCCAAGCATTTACAAGGTTTTAAAATACAATAGGTAGGTCCCAGTGCAGCTACATAGAGCTCAAGATTGAGCCAAACTGTACGCAACTTGTGAGAAGTGCATCTCCCTACCTATTTTGTAATTTATATTAATATTGATGATAATGATATTGATTATATGTTCACCTCTGCTTATGAGAAAATATTGTTTTTGTTAGAGTCAAATGTTGAACAGCATGTTGCTGGCATGACTTCGATCGATTTTCCTTTATATTGCATGATTTTTTTTTCTTTTGTTGACAGTAAGGGTTGACTTCATGTTCCTGTTACTTAACTGCCATGGACTTTTCCTAAATGTCTGCTTTTCCAATTGGCAGATTGAAAATTCGGATGGAGATTTCCTCTATTCAAGGATTCTACTAGTTATTAAATTTATTCACAGAAGCATTTGCTACCAAAATGCTTCTTGGATACAGTGTTTTGGACGTTTGATGTGGCCCAGAATATCAGAATTGATAATATCTAGCTTTCTTTCAAAGGTTTGCTTCTACGCACTGTGTCATAATTCTTTCCATGTAATTCTTCTAAAAAGACCTTTATCAAATCAATACTACATAGGTAAATTAAAATTTATTTGGGAGCTGCTGTTGCCTGCAAACTGGTGCAATGTCTGCCATTCCAGCCGGTGGATCTAATATTTATGTATAGATTTATTTTTAGAAAAACTATTTAAAGCTTGCAGATAAAATCACTTGAAATTTTTTATTTCAGGTTGTCCCCACAGATGCATCAAAACTTCCGGACTTTCAGAAGATAATCAAATGTACATCAGATTTTGAGACCGCCTTAAAAGAAATCATGTTTATTTCAGCATCTGATGACAAGGGTAATAGGCTGAGCAATTTTTCTGAGAATGTTGAGGTTCACTTTGCATCTAAGAAAAAGATTGAGATCTTGGCAAAGGCTAGAAATCTGCTGCTGGGTTGTGACTTTGCCATTCCTAAAGTGAGTTTTCCAGCTCTGGTTAATCATTCTGTTCTATGTCATGACATCATGGGTATTGACAATGAATGCTGCTTCAGGAGTATACAAGGGATGGCCCTAATTGGAAGAACCATGAAACTTCTAATCAGTCATCCAACCATGTTGTTGACTTATTATTCTTATCAGAAAGGTGTTTGGTGTCCGAGGCAGCTAAACAATTGATGGAACTAGTTCATCAGATACTGCAGGTACAAGCCAGAACAACAAACATTTTATGCGTTCTGCATTATGTTGAATATTGAATATTTTATGTGCATTGTATTGTTCCGTTGCCAGTGTATGTTTGAGCTCCTTTATTGCTATATAACCTATTTTTATGAGTGCTTTCGAATTCCATGCTGTTCAGTTAATTGACTTACAATATTTTGTAGAGACATTCATCTTGATAAATGGCAATGTCTTACAGGACGTTTGCCTATCATCTACAAGAGTTGCTTTGGAATTTTATCATGCGGCTAGAGATGCTATACTTCTTTATGAAGTTGTTGTCCCTGTCAAGGTTAGTTCATGTACGGCGGTGGCATACTGGACAGGTCTTGATACTGAATTTAGTATTTTTATATTTTTGGAGTAGTTTTGTTGGCTAAAATATATTGAAGTGACTCAAAATTGAAAGTCACATTGATGTTGATTATTCTCAAGTAATGTCTTTTCCAGTATTACTTGTATGTTTTCAGGCCTTTAGCCGAGATGAATCTCTAGTTTATTCTTAATATGGATGGCGGTGGTGCTCTTTGGAGCTTTATTTTATTTTATATTATTTTTTACGGAGCTGAGGTGCTTCTTGGATCTTGGAGAGCTAATATTAATATACCATAATGGAGCACATTACGGACTTTACAACCAACTACTTAGAGGACAGTTCCTTGCAAACTCGATTATACATGCATGTTTTATAGAAGATATTCTAATGTAGCATGGGAATGGATGAGACTGGAATATATACAATGTGGTATTAATACTTGTAAATTCTAATTACCCGGTGTTGGGAATTTATCATAAATAAGTTATGCATTTGTATTTTGGATGACTGGGATATCTAATAACCTATCAGGATAAGAAAATCAGGATTATTAGGCAAAGATAGATGCTTGGATGGGATAGTTAAAGCTATGGCCAACTCAATTCACGTTTATTGCTGCACTTAGATGTCATGTGACTGTTCTGCTTTTATTAATAATTCTATGTTTGACTTGTGAAGCTAGAAAGGCAGCTTGATAGCATTAATCAAGTAGCTGTACTGATGCACAATGACTGTCTTTATTTATCCCAAGAGATACTTGGACTTGCATTTGAGGTAAGCTTCAATAATTGAGAATAAGTAAATTCTGATTACAAACTAGTTTTGTATTTTTTAATCATGGAATTTTTTTTAACTTTATTATGGATTAATTTAAAGTAAAAGAGTTTATTTAATGTGAGATTGTAGCATTTACTCAAGTCACATTATTCTCCATTTTATCTATCGGATTTTCAAGAAAGGAAAAATTCAAAGAAATATTGAATGTAAATTGTCTTGCTGATATTATGTTCTTTGTATTTTCTTTTGGCTCATGGATTTGGACTCTCTTGTCTCAGTATCGTACAGATTTCCCAGATTCCATCAAGGAGCACGCTGTGTTTGTCGATCTAGCTCCAAGATTTCAGCTCATGGCAGAAGAAATACTACAAAGACAAATACATCTGGTTATCTTTAACTTGAAGGAGGTACTCTTTCCTAAAGTATTTTCATCATAAGTAGAGTATCACCTCATCACATGGCATGAAGTTTTGGTTTGCACTCTGCCTTGACATCCTGTCACTTTCTCCTATTTTTATCTTTATTCTTGCAGGCTATAGATGGTGCTGGCGGATTCCAGAATACTCATCAGATGCAGCAATTTGAATCAGCGAAATTTAGCATAGATCAAGTAACTTGTCAAAAACACTTGCATACTGTAATCTGTTTTGTGGAAGTTGTTTAATCATTTTTTTACTTCATCTTTTATCTGTCTACTCTCTGTTGTCATGTACACTGGTTTGTTGCCATTGTTTACTTGCATTAGTTGAAGTGTTTTTAATTTCGTGGATGAATTGGAGCTGAATATGGTTGATCAGGTTGTATTCGTTCTGGAGAAAGTACACATCATATGGGAGCCACTTTTGATGCCCTCAACTTACAGGAAAAGCATGTGTGCTGTTTTAGAGTCAGTTTTCTTAAGAATTACAAGAGATATACTTTTCTTAGATGACATGGCAGCAGATGAGACATTGCAGGTAGAGTTCAGACCAGAAGTTAGCATAGCTATCATTTTGGTTTTAGAAGTCATTCTAATACATTCCACTCATATTCAGCTACAAAGACTTATTCATATGATGCTGGAAAATCTGTCATCTTTATTTGAGTCCCTGCTTGCTGTGGATCGGAAGTCATATGATTTCTCTCTAGAGTCTCTTGATGATCTTATCCCATCATTACGTAAAATTCGCAAACTATCAGGCATGTCCCATCACCTACCAATTTTCTGTATAAGATGGTTGTTAGATCATCACTTATCTGTTAACTAATATTTTCATATTAACATGCATCAGAATTATTAGATATGCCTTTAAAATCCATCACAGCAGCTTGGGAGAATAAAGAATTGCTGTCTTGTGGCTTTACAATAACTGAGGTATTGTTTGATTCATATTGACTTTGTTTGGACATCATATTTCTTTCACTACCCTTCCATCTCGTAATTAGTTTGGGATTTGAAACATTCTCTGAGGAGACTCTTTCACTTTTTGCCCTTACGGATTACTTCTGTGCTACCATTGTAGTATACCTTCCTTTCTCTTCGAATTGAATGTTTGAATATATTTAATTATGTAAAACTTAATTTTTGATTTTTTTTTTACTGGGATATGCTAAAATTTCACTTAGCATCTAATTTATCACCCAAACCATCTTCTTGGTTTACTCTCTCAGATCCAAGGTTCACGCTTCATTGGGACCCACCATTCCCACTTTTTCCTTTATATGGTTTCAAATTTCTTCCTCTGCAATTTTTTTTTGGGACGAAGTCGTCTCCAAAATCAGACACTTCCTAATTTATTTACTTTAATGTTTTTGTATTCAAAATTGCTTGCATTACTAACAAACGAACAGGTTATGCTAGCAAATTGCATTTATGTTAGTAAATTAACGTGTACTCTATGCCCTAAGAAAAATTATGCTGCATGTTCATTTCCCTTCTTCCTGATTTTGCTTTCTTACTGATTCGCATGGGGGTAAGATTACAATATGGGAATGGAACCAAGGTTCATGAACGTTTGCATTCTTATCGATTACATCTTTTGCAGGTGGAAGATTTTATCAAGGCTATATTCGCAGACTCACCTCTGAGAGAAGATTGTTTATGGAGGATAGAAAATGCTAACCTATAAGATTCACGTAATTTAGTACAAATCTCACAAGGATATAAAGTTTTCATTAAGCAAGAGGGTGGAACATTGAAGTGATGATCCCTCGATGGGGGAATCATGTGGATGACATGCTCTCACTCGAAACATTATGGTTTTGGCTAGAAAAAACTAAGTGCAACTTTGGCTGCATGAGTAGAGATGGTAGATTTCTTGAAGAGAGGGATTCCCCGAGAAAATTTTCTTGCTGCAAATCTTTGCCGAGAAACTATTTATCGTCTTCTATTTAGTCCTTTTCCCCCTGTAGATCAAATGATCAATGTATATCCGTCATACGCTTCTTAAATGCCGCAGGAATCCCGGCCAAAAAAAAACAAAAAAGCATTCTGCCGGAAGAAAGCAGACTACGCGGAACTTTATTAAAATTCTGTGCTGACAAGATTTGCAGCCCTTTTAGGTCCTGGTTTTTGCAGGTTAGAGCATGTCAAAAAATCAGGGAGTGTAGGCATTTTCCAAGTTCATTTACTTGTATTTTGTGTTAAATAGCTATCGAACAATTATTGTTATGTAATATATATATATAAAACTGTGAGCAGCACTTATTAAATATAATTCATATCCCGATGATCCCTATTTTTATCTCCTTTATGCATGTACGCCGAAATACGCAAGAGGGGTTCAAATGAGTCGCTTCAATGACGAGATTATTCGATTTTATTTGTATAAAAACAATGAATGCGGTAATTTTTCCAACGTCTTAGTGTCCAATTATTTATCACACTTTTTTAAAATAAGAATCCATCGTTTCTTTAAAATAACCATTAAAAAATTATCTGTAATATTAGAAATTATTTGGAATATCTATAAATAGATTATAGTTCACGGCAAAGTCAAGAAAAGATCATAGTTCGTTGAGTGACTGACAGTTCGGTGGATAATGATAATTTGTTAAAATTTAAGCCTTAATCGAAATAAAATTTTGCTGGTGAAAAAATCGAAATAATATTTTAAAAAATATATAGGTAATAATTTTTTAATAAAATAATAAGCGGGAAAAATTAAACATTTCATTTTAGCGCATTTTTCTTCCCCCGTCCCTTGTCAAGAACAAGTGCGCCAGCGCCGAGTTTTAATATTTGGCGGCGGAACCCCTTGCCATGCATCCACATCAGCATTGTGCTGCTGATGTGGACGTTGTAGGGGCCCATTTTTAATTTTCGGGCGTGAATTGGAAATTTTTGGAACTACAGGAATGAAAAATTACAAGCTGATCTGAACGGTGAATAATCAATCAATAAGAATCCACAATAAAAAATGACGTGGTCATATTTTCTTCCCTTGGTCTCACGTAACTAAATCTCAGGCGTCCACTAAATCCTGCCCGAAGCCAGTGTAACGAGAGAGAGACTCTTTGAGGGTTCTTGTCTGGCTCTGATCAACAGAGGGCTCAGCCATGGCAGCCTCCAATCGGAGTAGCAGGGGCTCCGCTTCTTCCAATACTAAAAACATCCGATGCCATCACTGTGCGGGACCCCTTTCGAAAGAGATGGTATTTCTCAACTTTTCTTACTTCCCTGAATTGTTTTCGGTTTCAGACAATTGTTAAATTTCTGCCCTTTATCTGCAGGAAACCAGTGATTGGACCGTTTCTCCCCTCATCAGGGATAGCTTTTCTATGGTGAATTATTCGTTCTTGGTGGCTTGCTTAATTTTATTATCCAAGTTAGTTTGATTCAGATATGTGCTTTGGGAAAAAAATGTTGACCATCTGTTTACAGTTGAGCACTTAATTTATCTGAGTTTTATGGGCGTTTGAACTTTCACTGATCATTTTTTGGGTTCAAATTTTGTGCAGATTGGTTCTGCGGTTGGCGGCACGGCAAGTGCATTTTATGGATTTAACCACGGTATATAACATTACTATGCATCAATTTGTGCTCACGTAGTCGAGCTTCACTAGTGAATTTCATTATTGATCATCCTCTATTGCTTCCTACTATTTGACAATCGGTGCACCTGGTATGCTTGTTGCATGAAATTTGTAACTATTAACGTCATATGCCCAGATTTGATTGTTCTGTATTCACTCTTTCTGCCCATAATAATATAAAGAGCACATCAATTGCAATTTTTCTTGTAGATTGGTTTGAATAACGTGATGAATGAGATCATAACTGTTTTAATAATTTGTTCATGGTATTTGTAGAAGACATTTGATGTTTCAAAGCGAAAGAATGAGCATTTAATTTTCATGTTAACAACCAAGACAGTTAATTTCAAACAAGAAACCCATAAACACAATATTTTGCTTCTTTTTATGGATTATTGCACGATGTCATTTAATTGATTTCTGCCACAGATTTCCTGAAGTCCATGGATTCACATGTTATTTACGTGTGTAGAATATGAATAATTTATTTGAAGAGATTTTCTTCCGTAATGCAGTTATGCCTGTTGTTCGAAGATGGGTGAAAGGACCCATGTGGTTGCATTTTCTCGTTGGTGTAAGTGACTCAATTCTTCTTTTTAAATATGTTTTGTTCATACTGTAGTATGGAATAAAAGCACCACGATAGAAGTTTTGAAATCATTGCCAATTATATGGCCATGGTGATGTACTTGACCAAGAATTTGGGCCTCTTTCTTCTTTCCTTAACATGGATTGTTGAGTGCACAGAGTAGCCACAAACTCCTAAAATCATTCTTGTTCGGTGAAATAATTAGACCATGTTTGCCTTTCTTCTACATGATAGTTGAAACTTTTAACAAACAGCTCCTTTTTATCGGATTGCCTGACTCTCTTTATTGCATTTAGCCATTCATATGGTGTCAACGGAAGAGCCCCCATGACCTTGACGTCTTTTTGGACAACTGCTTTATAAATCATTTTGCTCTTGAAATCTGTTGCAGAAGAAAACCAATATCTCATTCCTAAGTTAATAATTATTGCTGCTGTAGAACTTTAAAATCAAATAGCTTTTTCTTGAGATTATCAATTTGTGGTGACCGTGATTGCTACTTACGCACTCTCTTGATGGGGATGATTGTCATTGGGATATTTGCCTTGCTTTATTTTGGGTTGGGGGGTAGCGCATTTTTTTTCATATTCTTGAACTGGCCGTTTTATTAGGTGCTTTAACATAATCCCTGAACTTGGTTTCAGTGAGCAGAATCACAATCCGAAACACCAAATTCTGTGGAGTCATTTCTTCTTGGTTTAATTTTTTAATTTTTATTATGGTAGGCCGAGGTTGTTAATGCTATTATATAATATTTTGTGGCCTGGTTTGGAATGCAGTTTCTCGTGTGCTGATTTATATGGTGATTGTGCTTGTTCATAATGATGCATTCGGGGCATCTTTTGTACTACCTCCTATCCTAAATGTGGGAGTTGGATAGCTAATTTACACATATTTAAGAAATTAGTTTAGTTAGTTATTTATAAATAATATGCATTGGTTTCCTGCAAATACCCCTCAGTTTTAATCGTTTACATTGAAAGCTACTCATATTGATGTGTGCAGTTAATGGAGATAGGTTTTTTTTTTTGGGGGGGGGGGTTAGATGAGGGCAATAAAAGAAGATTGAGGGCTTACTTTTAAGATCAAAACAAATTCCTTATGTAGCTCCTAGCCTCCTACGTTTAGAACTAAGAGTATATTGGTGTATTTGAAGCTGAGAACTTGTGTGTGGAAGCATTACAGAACTTGTACATGTATACTATGCGCCGCAGTACTTTTACGACTATACTTCCTGCCTGCTCAATATTTTGAATGCTACTGTGTTAGTGAGCATCTTATTGACATAAACCTCTGTGCATTTCAGACACCACCTGTGATTGTATTCTCTTCAGCCTGTGCGGGTCTGACAGGTAAATTTCTAAATGTGTTGTTTTGCTTGATTTACACGTTCTAAATGATCCTTAGTTTTTAGTTTGAGCTTGTGTTATTTATGCTTTATAATGTCCATTTTGAAGTCTTAGACTGAAATCTATGCGCATCTTTTAAAAAAAAAAAAAAAAAATTACTTAGACCTACCCACAATATTAATTTTTTGGTTACATCACTTCTTTGAGCCATAAACGTAATTTGAAGTTTCAAGTCGGTCCCTTAAGTTTCAAATAATGCCAAAATGGTTCCTTGTCGTTTATTCCGTCCCACAAATGCTTTAAATAGTCAAATTGATGAACTTGGTTGATAAGTTAATGGGGAGATGACTGTATCAAGGTAGTTAGCTTTCTGGTCGTCCAATTTCTGAAAATCCTACATCAAGATCAAAACTAATTTTGGGGAAAAGGTCATGAACAACTGCAAAGGTAACAATCATTCGGGGCTTATCTTAATAGTGACTTGTTTGATAGACCTCACTCTTCAGGTTACTTGTGGGATGAAATAAAATAAGGAAATAGTATCCATTTTAGCACATTTTAAATTTAAAAATCATTTAGGCCACCCAAGAGTACGTGGAAAGATTAGGGATACCCTTTAAAAATCATTTTGGTGTGGATTTACCAATTACTGTGTTCAGTTAATAATACCATCGCTTGAAAAATTGCAGGTGGGGCTGTTCCCGCCATAGCACAGCTCGTTTCTTCGTCTTACCATGCAGCACGATCATCCCAGACCTTACCGCCACCTGCAAATGATGATAAGCTTCACAAGTCTAGAACTTCCTCCACTCTTTAATTCAGCATATACAATGGCTTTCTTACCTCAAGCAGGCATACTCACTGGTTGTGCAAAGAAAGCTCTGTTTTCCTCTTGTAAATGACGCCCCTTCAGTTTTGTCCGGTTCTCCGCGATGTAGCACTCCTGTGAGGTGCGAACCGTGTATTGAGACCACAGAGGCTAATCTTATGTGGTTCATAAGTTTTGTAACTTTTTGGGTTAAAAATCTCGTTATATTTTTATTATCCCTCAGTTTTATGTGAAATTTGGCCCATTGTTTATACTTTTCTAGTGGCTAATTAGAATGTGCTAATGGTGCATTGTAGAGAATTCTTCTTCCGCCAAAGAATTATGATATTTCAATATTAATATCTGCCGGGACATGGTTGATAATTTGAGATTACTCTTCAAAAAGTTCTCCCCAGGTTAATCACTGCTATGTTGCAAGGCACTACTCTGTTTCACCTAATTTGGGATATAATAGACCCAACTCCGTTTTAAGGTCGGGCTTGAACTTGAGTTTTGTGCAAAATAATTCGCTGGTGTATTGTTTGGAAACCAGACGATTGGAGGAGGAAGTAATTCATCATGGAGAATTATAATGAGTTCTAAAAAAATAATAATTATTATCAATGACAAGTGAATAGTTATTATTTATTATTTTCAAACTTTTCATTGTAAACTGTTATCACTAAAACTTTTTAATAATTATATTTTTTATTTAAAATTTCATTGCAATTCACTCATTCATCATTTTCAGAGGCCCCAAAGAAACTTTTACCGAAAAGAAGAGGAAGAGAGTGGGAAAAAGAAGAAAATTATGTATAAACCTCAATAAGAAAATTAATTATTAATAAGTTGCTCAAAAAGTTATACCGTTCTAAATATAAAATTTATTGGGTTTTATATTTAAAATTATAAAGTTTAGCACGCACGAGAATAAGAGATTTTCATATAAGCACTAGCCATGGAATTAGGGGGAAACACGCCTCTTTAATTAGACCCAGGAGCCGGGGGTAATTGGGGGATTCTGAAAAAGAACCCCCGAAGAGCCTACATAAGGCAAGCGCAAACCCTAATGCGGTGTAAACACTACTTGATCTTATCTGAGCAGGGAACACTGGCTTGGTCGATGCCTTCTCAAAGCTCTCTGTGCTGCTCGCGCTGGTGACGGTGGAGCCACCCTTCTTTCTCCATGTGAACGGTGCCGGAGGCTCCACCCCCAGCGGCAGGGCTGCTGAGACTTTGTGGCATAAAGGCAAGGCCTTTGCCGTCGGACCCTGCGGTGAAGACTGCTCGCGGTCAGAGCCCTTCGATTTACTTTGTATCGGTTGGGCGGTGATGGCCTCGCGGGCTTGCCTATACATATAAATCTTTAATTTCTATTTGTTTTGTTTACTTGTGTTTCTTTTTTCTGTTAGTTGATCTTTTCTTTTGATTTCAGTCCAACTCATTTTTCTGTGCTCTTGTTTCTTCGTGTTTCTTTTTAGACTCTGGTTTTGTCATGCTCCGTGAACTCTGATTCGTGGTCTTAGGGGAAGTGTTATGTGTTTTAACCAACTTCTTTAACGTAGGTTTCCTTTTCTGCAAATACATCTTTGCTGACCATGACATTAGCGTAAATTAGAATTTTGGCTCTTCTTGCTAACATGGTAATGTGGTCTGTCTATTTTTTTTTTTTTGGCTGGTATGAATAACTTGTGGAGATGATTGATGTCAACACCACTTCACTCATGAATGATTAGTTGGAAACATTTATGTTAATGGACAATTATGTGTCGACTTGTACTTTAATAAAGCATTTTTTAGGCAGTTTTCTTGTGGATTGATTGGTTTGTGTCTCTGGAAGGGTGTCTTTGTTTGAGTCAGAATAATTGCAGCTTCAACTCACTTTATGGTTGACATGAATTCAAGCAGAGATCTTTCCCAGGAGAAATCAAAATGGTGACTGTCCGAAGTAGAGCACCTGGTGATAAAGTCGAAAGTCTGCTAGGAGATTACGCGATGGTCTCACGTTCGAGGAGTTTACATTATTTTCTCTCGTCAAGGAGTTAACTTTTCACTGTGACCGAACAAGTTGTTCTTTCATTGGTTTTGTTATATTTATTTCTTCTACATACATATTCATACTGATTATGCCATGTTCGCTCAGTACTCACCAGATTATGCTATGATAGATCGCTAACCTAATACCATAAAATAAAGATCTTGCCAGGAAATTGCACAGTGAATTTGAATGGTTATTAACGAAGAAGCTCAAATTTCTGTGGGAGTTGTGGTGAGCGAGGTGTGCTAGGACTAACAAAGCCACGATCGTTCTTGACTAATGTCTTCATCTCCTTTTACATCAGAATACCGATTTTGTTAACTTATCTCTTAATCTCATTTCACATACGAGTGTCAAATTTGCAGATGAAAATTTAGTATTGTGCTCCTCTAGAATTATGAATAAAGAATGGACTTAACTTGAGAAATAATTCTTCAGATGCAGCATCTGAAGCTGGACAAGCCCGTCCATTCAGAGTGAAAGGATGACAATTGATGAGCTGGTGAATTAAAATGAATAGCCTTTGATAGACTGGAGCTCGAGTGATTGCTAGTGGCTTTCCAGATATAAAATAAGGGAAATTAACGTTGATTTGGCACTCCTCTGTTATACCCTGTGCATGGTAAATTGCCATGTACACTTTGATTCGGTTCCCACAGCATAGAACACAAAATTCAAAATACAATATCATCACAAATTAACAATACATCTCGAAGTAGAAGTTCGTCAACTTAAGGCCTGCTTGTGTGCCCAGCAAATTCAACTAAGACCGTTTCTCCAAAATCAGTCAGAAGGTAACCCGTGGAGTTCAGAATTTCCTTCCTTATTTGTAATTAAATCAAATCAGATATAGAGGCTTGTTACGTGAAGTTAAATGAAGTTAGACGTTTAGAGAGGTGTATGTTCGTTTGACAGATTTTAATCTTTCGACAGGGTGCGGCTTCTTTTCTCGGGGTTGAGCGATCTGCAAAAACATTCTTAAATTTGAACTTTAAATTCGCCGAAGTTAAACCAATCAATTTGTCGCAGAACTTGAATGATTTTTCAGTCTCTGCATGAATGAACCAATGGAATTATCGGAGAACGCAAGAGGTCCCACCGAGTGAGAGGGATATTCCATAAACCCAGTTGTTAAGAAACAGAAAATGGAACGAAAACTAACCAAGTCATTCAATTTATGAAGAGAACATCAGGACAATGGTATAACAGTGACCATATCTGGAAAAGTGCAGCTCATGAAGATAAGACAATAAGGAGTTAGTTCACTCTTGCTAATATCTTTTGCTCGAATCGTTCACGGGAGAAAGTTAGTTGAAAATATTGGCAGAGGGATTGAGGAGAGTGCGAAATGATGGGAAAAAGAAGTTGGGCTTGTAACAACGCTAACACTTAGAAACTTTACTTCATAAAATTTTTCCCCTTCTTTTTGCGACAGGAGTTAAGTTTTAATTTTGGTAAAAAAAAAAAAATTGTCATCAATCAAATCAAAAGATAAAATACTTTTATACAGGGACAAGTTGAGCTACGCATCACTGACTGTAATATTAGCAATGAAGGGAGAAAACACATGTTAGAAACATAAGAAAAAGGCAATCTTTAATTTATAATTTATAATCAAATTTCTCTATCAGAAGTCTGGCGTGCCTGCGTACGTGTCATGGGTTTTTTTGCTAAAAAAACAAAATTAATGTTTGGAACATCCAAGTTATTGATTGATTGATTGATTATGGGGTCCATTTCCATTGATAATTGATTTTCTTTTCTCAAACAGTGAAAATGTTAGTGCCATGGTCTATTCATCAGTTTAAAAAAAAAAAATCCTTTTAATTTATTGCTTAGGTATCAAGAAATGAATTAACATAGTCCAGCAACGTCTTCCTCGTATAGCAATCGATTGTAGGATTTTTGATCCAAGCGAATCAATCACCTTTCTACGCCAACATAGGAGAAAAAGGAAAACTCGAGAGAATTAATGCTCTGGTTTTCCGAAGAAGCAAAAGCTACAAATATATCGGAAATATTTGCTGAGGTGAGAACATGTTTTAACTTGTAAGGAATATTGGGAACAAAAATACAAATAATAAACCTAATCCATATTGTAGAAGGCTCTCTATAATATAATATTATATGAACCTAACCACTTGTTTTGTTTTATTTTATTTTAAAAGGCCAATCATTGGCATCATGAAAGAATAATTTGGTTGGAGAGAGGGCATATTACCTGCAAAAAAAGTGCTAGATGAGAACAAAAATTTATTATATTTGCATTCAGCCTGGCTCTCTTTGTTGAGATAGATCATCGATCCATTACCTAAAAGTCTGTCTCATCTCTCTTTGTTCTTTTTTCTGTACAGATATATTAATATATTTTTAATATATTTTTATGATCCCAATAATGATCATGGACTTGAGTATTAAAAACCTTGATGTTGTCTGCAAATATATATTACTTAATCTCTCCCTCCTTTCCGTCTTTTAATTAAGATTGATTGATTTTGATTACTATAAATAAGGATAGCAAACTAATTGTAAAAAAATAGAAACATTAAAGAGGATTTCTATTCAAAAACAAACATTGACAAGCTTAATTTTATGTCTTAGCTAACCTATCCACTATTCTAGACGAAGTCTGATTACAATTTTTTTAATAAGACAGAGCTGACATGTAATTTTTAAAATTTTTTATTAATTGTATTAAACTACTATATGACTAATCTTCCAAAAATTATTTTTCATATATCATATTTCCATTGAAGACCTTGGAGGTTATCAGAATAGTTGTAGTTGGTACACACCGTAAAAATGAACCAAAAAAAAAAGTATTATATATCTTTACTTAAAATATATATATAAAAAGAGAGAACAATTATTAAATACTATCTCTTATCCCTAATATAAAATTTAATTGAGGATTATATTTGGTTTGAAATAAAACCTCAATCCATTTTATTTTTCGTACTTAAGAGGATATTTTAGAATAATTAACACATATTTTTAACAAATAACTAATTTAACTAATTTTATTAATTCACTTAAATTAGTTAAATAGATCTCATGTTAAGTACAAGAGTCACCACCAATTATAATAAAATAATATAAGTTAAAAAATAAATAACTAATAAATCCTTAATTTCTTCCTCGACAGCAATTGGCTACTTAAAATTTCATTTTATTTATGAGAGTCTATAGAGATAATGTGCTTATGGATATAGTCTGTATGTCTCTTGAGGCAGGAGGCTGGAGGATTAATTAGCAGTTAAACATACACTCAAGAAACAACGTTTGAGCTAAAGAGACAACACATGTAATGATGGGGGTATGATAATTATGGGAGAGTTCAATGATTTTATTTTCCAAAAGCCGATGATTACTCTGTGAAACAAGGGAGCAAGAATGCTCATCAATCTGAAAATTAACATGTAATTGCTATAAGTAGAATGGAATCTGAACGTGGTATTGCTTTAGGTGATGACAAGGAATGGATGTTGACCCCTCAACAAAGGGGATAATACCAACCAAATCCATCCCTCAATACTTTCATTAATTACACAAAGAAAGTGCCTGTCCCTTCCTTCCATCCCTTCCTTCTGTTTCTCTACTATTCTATATTTTATATTCTCTCATGCTCTTTGTTCTGATGCATGCTCTTCTTCATCCCCACAAGCTTATGCCAACCACTCTCATGTATATATTTGTTTTCCCCACGTTGTGTTCTTCCTATGTCAAACTAATAGAATACTTTCTCCTTAGTTTTTGCTGTGAGATGTTAAAAAAAAAAAAAAAAAAAGCCCCTCAGATCAAGTTAAACTAATCTCAAATGTTTTAGTTCTATTGTTTCTTGGCTTCAAGTTTGGGGTAAATGATAATTGAAGACCGGATAAGGACATTAATTACAATCAAGAACCACAATTTTGAAGTTTTAAAGAAGGACCAAATAACCTCATATGATTTTTTTTTTTTTTAAAAGGATGGACAAGATGGTTTCTAGAACCCCATCTTTGTGGCCAGTCCTACAGATGGTCATTTTTCTGGTTGTCCGCGATGATCTCCAGCGCAGGCAGCTGGTAGGCGGGCCCTCGGCCGGTGGCTAATTTTCCCAAAAAAAAAAAGTTTTAATTTAGAATCTAGGAGATGAATCAATAATTGAGACCAAATTTGAGAAATAATTAAAAATTAGATAGTTCTTTAATAATTTAATAGGGAAGCTTAAATTGACTAATCAAAATATAAAAAAATTGAAGAGATTTAAAGATAATATAACTGAAGAGATTAAAATTACACAAGTCACAGCTCACAAGTATATATGACTTTGTTGTGCAAGTACATGCAGCTCAGAACAGAACCAATAAGAAAGCACAGGCGGTTAGAGAGAGTGGAGCAGGAGGAGTCAGTGATTCCAGTGGCTTCTTTCAT
Organism: Neltuma alba; assembly: GCF_004799145.2. Lineage (NCBI taxonomy): Eukaryota > Viridiplantae > Streptophyta > Magnoliopsida > Fabales > Fabaceae > Neltuma > Neltuma alba. The sequence continues at coordinate 269,882 of NW_021635961.1, read as the reverse complement.
ATGTCCCTACCCCTCCCTTTTCTTTTCTACTAATATAAATTTGTTTGTATCTTTCACACTTTTTATTATATTTCTGCTCTCTTTCATGCCCCACAATTTCAAATACAGCCCAGACCCAGAGACAAAGTCTGCCATGACAACATTTTTGAAACCATTAAACTCAAATATTCATGCCACTAGACGCTGATCATAAACCCGCTTGCTTCACAGAGAAGGAGAAGAAAGTTGCAAAGGAGGAGCATTTCTGAGAAAAAGACCTCATGAACCTCTTTCTCTGGCCACTTAAATATCTGACAAGAAAGCTTTGATTTTTCGTTCCTCTGTGACCATCTCCGTATTGGGTTCTATTCATACCTTGCGAATTTCAAGGGAAAAAACAAGAGGTAAACAGATTTGATTTGCTGGATAAACCTTTCAAATTGTTCAGGTTCTGGTTTTTCAGAGTTCAGCTCCGGGAAATTAAAGATGATTAGAATGGTCTGAGAAGGAAGAAGCTATAGCTAGCTTTATTTGCATGGCGAGTCACAGAATAGGACAGACTGGTTTGTCTGAGTCATCGCCTTCAGGTCATCACTATGGAGTAGTTCACGGAATTAATAATACTGCTGCAGCATCCACCAGCTTAATGTATTCTTCCTTCAATAATTTCTCCTTCTGCTCTGTTGAAGCATACTTGAAAAAGTTCATACTTTTTTCATACATCTGACTTGGGTGTTTTATTTTCATTATGATTTATATCTTTTCTGTTTCAAAGCAATCAAGGGACTGCTTTTGATTTTGGAGAGCTGGAAGAGGCAATTGTTCTGCAAGGAGTAGAGATTAGAAATGATGAAGGCAGAGCACGTACGGTTCCCTTTTTCTACGATTTTTCTTCTTTTTCTCTGACGTTAGCGAAGTATACAACCAAAACCAACTCCTTGAAAAAGCGAAGAGAGAAGAAAAGAGAGGATGAGAGCTTTTGAATATGTCTTACCATATCAGATACAGTAATGATTCCGAGGCAACAGAAATGGATGGCGTGGGGGTTACAATCTTAGAAACACGTCTTATAACTGCTGAAAAAAGAGGATTAGGTTCCTCCTCCTATACGCCTTCCCATATATATTTACGACTATTATTATTATTATTCCAGTATATAATTGAAGATCCTCAGAGGTTTTGTTTTCGTTTTGATGATTCTGTGAGATGTGAGATTTTGCTTTTATGATTCGTGCAGCTTTATTCACGTCCAGGCCAGCAGCTACTACTCTGGAAATGTTCCCCTCTTGGCCAATCAAATTTCAGCAAACCCATAGAGTAGCAGTATTACTCTTCTCTACCTTGCTTTCCTTCTTTGACTGTTTTGCCTTCCAAATTCAACAAAAATCCACCGATATATACATATATATTGGGTTGTGAACTGATTCTTGGGAAGACGATATCTTTATCTTTATGTATGATAAGATGAAAATGGATTTTGTATGACTTTTTGATACAGGGAGGATCAAAGTCAGGAGGAGAAAGCACTGATTCTGGGTCAGGTGTTAACACCATATCGAGCAAAAGTGAGCATCAGTTCGAATTTGAACCAGAATCTCCCATTAGTAAGAAAGCTTCTTCATCTTCAGACCTTCATCATCATCAGAAGCAACAGCAACTTCAACACGAGATGGCAGGTGATGCCTCAAGAGCAGGCCCATCACAGAATCAATCACCTGCCAAATCACCGCAGGAAAAGGTCTCCTTTTTTTTCTTCTTTTTCTTTTTCATGGTTTCTGACTACTGTTTTCTACTATTGATCTCTTAGTTTTTTTTCTCTTTCCATGATCCCCAAAACCCAGGAAAAGTTTCCCTCTTTGATGCAATTATTACTGTTTTTACGATCCTGTTGCCTCTCTCCCCTTCTGGGCATATCTTCACAAAAGAACAGCACAGATCCCAACAGCTCTCAGAAAATCAAAAGAACACAGAGTTTTCCTGATTCCTGAACGATTTTCTGATGAATGTCTGACATGAAACATCAGAGAGAAACAAACAGCAAGAGATAAAGAAAGGGAGAGACATGTAGTACAACACAAGAAAACAAATCGAGAATCTTTTCGGTACTTATCAACGGTTCTCATTATCATAGTGACCCACTTCTCTCAATCCCTCTACATAAACCTCATTTTCCTCTCTCTCTCTCTCCCCCCACCTCCTCAACTCCAAGTCGATTCTCGAGTTAAAGAAAGCTAAACAACCACCGTTTAATAGCCTCAAGAAAGAAGAATGGCAGAAAATGATGCCTTTTGTTATCCATATCATATTGAAGAATGCTTGTCTCCTCCAAAATGGCCCAACGGCCAGCTTCATCCAGAAATGCTTCCCAGAAATTCTGTAAACCGGCTACCCCTCTCATCATCTCTTCTTGTTCCTCCGGATTGAAACCATAGTTTTTCTATTCCGCTTTTCTGAGATCAAACAGCTAAAAAGCACATTTTTTCCTAGTCTTCGTCATTCCCCCTCAGAAATCATTCTTCTCTCTTATTTCTTTTCCTGAGTTGAATTTTTTTGGGTTTTTTTTTTCTCTCTCTTGCAGAGGAAGGGAGCCGGTTCTTCATCCGAAAAACAACTTGATGCAAAGGTTTTTAAAGTGACATTACATTATATGCACGTATCTCATCCCCCACAAAACTTCGATGTTTTTATTAAAGGAGCTAAGATTTTCTTTTCTTGATTCTGGTTTTCCTGCAGACACTGAGACGTCTAGCTCAAAACAGAGAGGCTGCTCGGAAGAGCCGTTTGAGAAAGAAGGTATTATTTGGTGTGGCCCATTAAATCGTACAGTTAGTTGGTGAAGATCATAACAGTTACTGTGTTGGAAAGTATTGTAATATGTCTTTCTCTGCACTTTCTTTTTCATTTTCCCTCTATCCAAACAGGCCTACGTGCAGCAGCTAGAGTCCAGTAGGATAAAGCTCACTCAGCTTGAGCAAGACCTTCAAAGAGCTCGCTCACAGGTTTCCAAATCATACTTCCACGCTCACAATAATTGAAAAGTGAAATTAAACTGAATAATGCAGCAGTTAGTAATTATATATTTCAATTTTAATTATGTGGGTTTGTTTAAAATATAGGGACTGTTCTTGGGCTGTGCTGGTGCCGGGGGCAACATAAGCTCTGGTGAGTTTATCTGTTCATTCCACTGCTTCTTTTCATATTGCAATATCATAATTTTCTTGTTACTAATTGCTAAAATAAAAAACTGTCATGAAATGAATTAAGGCGTAAAGCCGATTTCTTGCAAATGTGACTATGATATAGATAATTGCCGGGTCAAGAAAAAAATCAGGATAATCAACATAGTTGAAAGATCTTGTCTGTGTTTATTTGCTAATATTATTTTGTCATAATTTGCACGGAACTATGACTGATGAAGCTTATATTAAAACAAGTGATAAAAGTCAAATTTGGGTAACCCCATTTTAAAATTTTAGTTGAAGTCGTTGATTTGACCAAAATCTTTTGGCTAAATTCACGTGTCATTCTTAACTAATTATAGAGGAATGATAATAGATGAAAGATACAGTAAAAAGATGCCAATGTTAAGTGAGATCGCACTAATTGTTTGAGCTATATGTACTAGTACTTTTTCTAAACATTTAAGACAGTCCATCGACTTTAACTTTTCAGCGAATTCTTAATGAATAATGATGCTATTCTTTTTCACTTTTTGGTAAAATGTTAGGGTTCTAAGAGGAAATGACACGTAGAAACGCCACTTTTTGGTGAAAAAGAGGATTATTGCTAATTTTTAATTAATTAAGAAAGACGGTGCTGGGTCTCTTTCATTAATTGCATGCCACCATAACCAAACAATCTTTTAATATGAATTTAAGGAAAAAAATCCCAAAATTTAGGGACTACTCACATTTACCTTCGAAGTTTTTCAATATATATAATTAACATGTATGCAGAAATGCTTATTTTTACAATGCAGTACGCCATATCCTTATTTTTAAGAAAACAATTGTTTTAGAATTATACACTTATCAGACAACTTAAACTCTAATTATCGGTTGCTAATTTTGCAATACATATTTTTCTTTCTAAGAAAGAATCATCGTAAAAATAGCAATATTTGATTAAAGAAATGTTGGTGAGCATGCAAAGTTTATCATAGCAATAACCACATAACATGTATACTGAGAAGCAGGAGCTGCAATATTTGATATGGAATACGCAAGATGGATAGAGGAAGACCACCGGCACATGATGGAGTTGAGAGCGGCGCTGCAGGCGGCGTTATCGGACAGCGAGTTAAGAATAATGGTGGATGGATATCTGTCGCATTACGATGAGATCTTCAGGCTCAAAGGCGTCGCTGCAAAAACAGACGTGTTTCATCTTATTACTGGCATGTGGACTTCTCCTGCTGAACGCTGCTTCCTTTGGATGGGCGGTTTCCGACCCTCTGAGCTCATCACGGTACAAAACTAACCACTTTGATTTAATTAATTCGTTTGTGTGTGTAAGAGAGAGAGAGATTTATCATTAATATCCCATATTATAAAACTGAGAAGTATTTTAGAGGCCTAAAGCGATGTTTTTGGTGAGATCAGATGTTGATACAGCAGTTAGAGCCACTGGCTGAGCAGCAGATTATGGGAATGTATGGCCTCAGACATTCCTCACAGCAAGCAGAAGAGGCTCTCTCTCAAGGCCATGAACAACTCCAGCAGTCCCTTGTTGACACCATTGCCGGTGGCCCGGTCGGCGACGGCGTTCAACAGATGGTCATCGCCATGAGCAAGCTCTCCAATCTCGAAGGATTCGTCCGCCAGGTAACACATTTATACTCGTAACCATAGATATATATTCATAATACAATCCTGAGCACGTAGTTTCATATTGTTCGGGAAGTTGTCTGGGATAATCTTTCATTCGAATGGAAAGACAAAAGAAAGAACATATCTTTTTGAGTTGTACATATTCGTGTTGATATATGAGGGTAATTATGTATACATAATATGTGGAGAGTCAAAAAAGGAGAAAAGGAAGCTTGCTAGGGCTTTTTGAAAGGTTGATTCTTTTTTTCTTTTCATTTGGTGGGGGGAGGTTTGGTTGACACAAAGCCGATCAGGTGACATCTTTTGTGTCAAACTTATTTGGAGCAATTTTCTCTTTTGACTATAATGATAGGGGGGGGGGGGGAGAGAGAGAGAGCTTAAGTCTTACTAATACATGATTAGTCAAATTTTATATTTGATTCATACTTATTTTTCATCTCATAAGCTTATATGTTTCAAATACCCATTTGTTCAGAAACTTACTGGTCGAAAACGGAATCTGTTAGCCTTAAGCTGTTATGATTAAATTCCTTAGCTTCTTTTAGACCGCTCCTAATTCATACTAAAGTTTTAGTAAAGTCAATTTCGTATTTGTTTCCATGTTATTTTAATCAATATGACGTGTGAAAATAAAAATGCTCGTTTTGTCTTATTAATTAGCACCGTCCTTAATACGTTTTTTCTCATCAAGGTTAATTGACTTCTGTAATAAAATTGGAAAAATTATCTTTTGGCTGGGGCGAACAATTCAAAACCAACCTGCCCAGTAATTAATATGCGCGTTAAGGTCTTGATAATTATCACGGCATCGTTGACCCTGTTGTTTTTAATTTTTTTATCATATGAAACCTGTCGCTATATTTTTCCTGTATATAAGTTGAATAAAAGTTCATAATTATTTCATGTTATTAAATCCCCAATACTTGCTCGGGACGTCTCTATAAACAATGTTTTGTTTATTGTTGCCGGGTACTTAAGTTTATTGGTGATACCTGTTGCTTTGTTGCTAAGTTGTGCGTTAAAATGTTGGGTGATTATAAGCATTTGATGTCGTTTTCGCATCTTAAAATGTCGCAATCAGAAGTTGGTTTTGAAAGTAATGGCTGTTGAATCGTGAACCGTAGGTGGATTATATTAAACATGAAGAATTCAGAAAAACAAGAGAGATCAATATGAAAAGTTATTTCTATTATTATACTCAACTACTTGTGGTATTATAGTATTAATAATCAATTAATGGTATGAAAAGGGAATACAATATTATTCTAGACTTCGAATAAGACAAAGTCATCATGCATGTCAATTGTTTTGAACCATGTGCTCCCTCCTGGATTAAGACGCATTGAAATTCTTATGCGGTGGTTGGAGAGTTTGCTTCTGTGTTTTGATATGTATACAAACATATATATATTACTACCTCCGGTCCTAATTATAAGATCTCGTTTATGAATAAGATCTTATAATTAGGACCGGAGGTAGTAAATAATAAACGAATGTCTTGGTGATTTTGTTGACTTGATGAACTAATGAATATGGTTCCGGTACGTTTGATGAAGGCGGATAATTTGAGGCAACAGACACTGCACCAGTTATGCAGATTGCTGACAATTCGACAAGCCGCAAGATGTTTCCTTGTAATGGGAGAGTACTATGGTCGCCTTCGTGCCCTTAGTTCTCTCTGGGCTTCAAGACCTCGAGAGTAATTAACCTTCTTTTATCTCTTTCTCATTGCAAGCTACAACCTTCATCTCTAACTTTAATCATGTGTGTTTTCTGTCTCTGGGGAGTCATATATAATAATGTTGGTGGTGTTGTATATATTATAGGACGTTGATGAACGAGGATAACCCGTGCCAAACGACAACGACGGACTTGCAAATGGTGCAACCTCATCATCACCATCATCAGAATCATTTTGCTGGTTTCTGAGGTAGAATTAGATAGATCCGACTCTTTAGTTTGAACTTAAAGCTCCTCTATATATATATATATATATATATATATATATATTGCTTGTCAATTGCTTTCTCCTGCTTTACAAGGAAGGGTAGTGACGTCTAGAAGAAATATATATTCCTTTTTTTTATTTATTTTTTTCCTTTATATAACGTGTCTGTACCCCATTTGATCATATTCCCTTGTGTTGTATCGTCTGTGTTTTTATTGTAAATGTAAATTAATCTCGATTGCATATGATTATATATGAAAAGAGGGAAGTCTGTGAGTAGGCGCATAAGAAGAAACGACGAAAAAGTGTGACACAGACAGATAACCGTTCTGCTCTACAGCAGACGTAATATAATATCAAATGTTGGAACAATGATGAAGTTGGTCATAAGCGAAACGAAATGGTGGCAGAAATTAAGGAATGGATAGGATACTGAGTTGATAAGAGAAGACACAGAGTGGGAAACAGATGGGTGCGTGTGTGTGTATCCTGTGCGTCTTGTTTGAACCAAGAAAGTTGTCAGGTTCTGGGGTGGTTACTGCATAACATGCATGCATAGCCATGCAGCTCTTTTTTCCCCCTTAATAAACCCTAATTAACTACTTTACGTAACATAAGAACATAACTTGAAATTAGTTATTTCTCATGAAATCTTAATAATATCAAAAAAGAGGGGATAATGTAGTAAAAGAAGTAATAAGTGGAAGAAGTGGGTGTGGGGAATGAACATGAATAATAAGGAAGGAGAAAAGAAGAGGAGGGAATGGCGGTTTGGGGTGTCCGTGCATGTGCTGGAAATGAGCGTACTTTGTTTTTGTTATTTTATTATATATATATATATATATATAATATGAAGACACAAAGGACAAACATTAATATTAATAATATCATGAAAGTGAAAGTATGTGGGGGAATTGCACGTAGTGGAAGTGACACGCCAGAGAATCCCGCCTACTATTGTAGTAGTATTGTACAACGCAACAACTCTTCCTTTTTGTGTCCTTTTCTAATTAACCTGAGCTGTCTCTTCAAAATGAGACTCCATCAGTCATCTATATACACACACTAATTGAGACAAGCACAGACGTATGTACATAGACAAGCTTCACAATCATGTGTTCCCTTTTTCTTTATATACTCTTCCAATTCTAAATATAAGATCCTTATACATACTGCTATAAGGGTTGAAGAAGTATATCCACAATAAGAGACGGTTTCCAGGAAATGATATTGTTTTCCCTTTTTTCAACGTCCAAAAGATAAAAATAATCTTTTCAATTGTAGTCTTTCTTGAATAAAGCATTAAAAATGAAATTATAGTATACTACCTCCGGTCCTAATTATAAGTCTCTGTTCATAGAATATAAATGGGGTCTTATAATTAGGACTAGAGGTAGTAGAAGATAAAAAACTGGTCTAATGGACAGTAGAGATGGAGCATTAGAATTAGAAGGGACAGAGCATGCATCTAATAATCTCATATCGATCCCTAAAAATCTTCTTCCCAATAATGCTCGACATTGTCAACAGCAAGTTGTCTCAATAGCAACACTAATTAACAGCTTGGACGAGATCTCGAACTTAAGTCCAATCTTAACATGTTTGTGTGCACTTGTGTTTAAATTTTATGAAATAAAAATAATAATAATGCTCAACATTCAGTCAGCAAGATAATTAAGAGCTTGTTTTATCCAACAACCCCTAGTTGAGTATAGAATTGGATTCCAATTATTTATTTTTAATGCTCAAGCCATTTTTTGATAACTTTATTTAATTATTTAATTAATTAATTAGGCTTTCGAACGTTTTCTACTTTTGGATCCATTAAGGGCTATCGGAATTAAATTATTGGTAAGGATAGGCTTATAACATTAATCTAATCAAGTCATTATCATAAGAGTGCTACATCAAGCCTTTCCCCTTGACTTTTCCTTTCTTTAGTTTACTTTAATGCATACGTCCCTCTAGATTAGGTATTAAAAAATTGCTGGTTGTATCATTAGTTTTAGTGCATGAGGTTGAGAGAATAATTTAAATATTAACAACAATAATTAAGGAAAAAAGAGAAGATTTTACGGTTCAAATTCTCAAAATTGCCTCAGATTATGAAAATATTGATAATCCTTCCTGGCATTGACTATAATATGATGGTTAAATTTAAAGCCTTCGAGAGCAGGTTTATAATTAACTATTATTTTCAGTAAAATTTATTATCTTGTATATATAAAGAAGACATATCTTCTTCCACCTAAAAAATAAAACAAGAAGAAGAAGACATGTGGTTAATATTGTAGGTACGGAGTCAACAGTTTTGGTATTTTAAGCAACAAGGTTTTAAAGTCAGAATTGGCCTCCTTTGATTATGCAATTTGTATCAGGGCTTTCCAGAGCATATTATCATAATGAAAATAATTTCGTACCAACCCTTCACTTCACCACTTGAGCACCAGTTTCTAATAATACATCCAAATAAATCAAGCGAAAGATATGTTATCTGGGGAAAAAAAAACAAATGGGAATCCGAAAACTACTCGTGAAAAGATGGGGAAAATGGGAGGAAAGATTGGACAAAATAATAACAACAGCAACAATAATAAAAAATAATAATAATTCAATAAAGGTTAGTGCAAGATTTAATTTAAATGAATAATGATGAAAATAATTTATTAGTAAAAGCCCTTTATTTAGTTGACAATGAGTGGTTGATAATTTGAGGTACTCGGGAGCAAGTGGAATCATTATGATGGAAACAGGTAAATGCAGTGGACCTGCTCAGAAGTTTTCCTGTTTGTGAAGGGTGAATTTCTACTCAAAGCTTATTATATTATCATCCTATAAATTTTTAATGAAATTCAAACTTCTGGCGTATTTCTATAACCAATCAACTATTCACATCCCTGTCATGTTTTTATTTTCCACATGTATGAGAAATGGGCGAGTATTTGATTTCATTATAAAAAACCATAAAAATCGTATTTTGATGATTTTCAATATGAAACTAACATGCACCTAATCCTCAATTTCGAGAAGAAAAAAAATCAAGTCCTTTGTATGCCGCGGGTGAAGCAAAGAATTGCAGTTTAAACAAACATGTAACACACAAGACCGAATATATATATATATATATATATGTATGTATGTATGTAACACACAATGGCACAAGTGAACCGTAACAACTGAGGAAAGGAAAATCATTTGGGATCCAGCTTAGCTGAAGGAGAGTTGAAAAGTCAGTCCGTTTGCCTTCAAATAAACTCATTCGGTTAGATGTTGAATCTAACCTCTAAGGGCACATTTTAGTTTGTCTTGCGTTGGCAGTGCAGGATAGGAGGAAAACTAGTTCTATATTTTAATGGCATTAATTAAAAACGTTACATTATAGACAAAGATTTTCAGACAAAAATTTTCAAACATAAATCACGATCATCCAGACTCAATCAAATTCATCCAACATCAAGTTTGCACAACTCCGGTCCCGGCGATACACATCTTTTAATTGAATGAAGCTGATTCCTGAATGCTAATAAAGGGCCAAACTTTGTTTGGACAAAGTGAATATTTTCAAGACACGCGTAGTCCTTGTATCTTGCTGAGCAAAAGAATGGAGAAGGACCAACAAACTTCCCGACAGCCATGAATCTCAGATCTCCCAATAAATCACTTGCTCTACAATTTCCAGCAGAAAGATCACTTGCGATTCAAGGTTTCTCTTCACCTCTTAGTTGAACCCCAAATGGAATGAAAATTCTTAGCCAGAACAATTAATGCCTAATCCATGAGGAAGAACATGATCTGAATGACGCATCATCCACCCAATCAGTTTCGAGGCCATCAGAAACGTGGTCATCGTGATCTGAATTGACCAACAACCAACAACAAAGATCTTGCTGCCCGCCAGGTTTGCCAAATACACCTGATATAACGAAGCTGCACAAGCAAGCAGTTTTCATAAGATGTATCACTTCACATAATCATATTTAACTCCGACAGGTCATCCATCGGTATTTCAAGCCCAACAGTATCATCTTCTGGCAAACCATCATCATCAAAGTTGAACCAAGAACTAAGATCTTGGTGGCCACCAAGTTCACCAGATACGCCTAATTCTTCCATTGAATCGAATTCATGTAGCTGCAAATTACCCAACTCGGCCGATTCCTTCTCCTTCAATGTGTCCTGGTTACTAGACAATGGATCAGTCTCCTTGCCATCATTAGTTCCTGCATTACCCACAAAGATATCTTGATGTCCACTTAGATTACTCTTCTGCTTGGGCTTTGTTTTAGGTTTGCACTCATTTCGGCTATTGTCCAATGACAGGTCTCGGGAGATGGATATGTGTCGACTCTGGTCCCTGCTTTGATTCCTCTCTCTCTCACTTCTCTTTCCCTTTACTCCACCGTGAGCAGTGCCATCAAGATTTGGTACTCTTGAGGAAGAACCAACACCATTAACCAGCATTTCCTTCTTTTTCTCCTTGACAAGCAGAGACCCATTTTTGGATGATCCTTGTTCTGATGAGTGAACTGAACCATGGAAAGAATCCTGCATACCTCTGTCTGCATTATCTCTATGGGGATCATACTTCTCAGAAATACTGGAAACCGCACCTGCATATAAATCAATTTATTTTAAAATAAGAAATGTGAGAATTCAATAAACTCCTAGCACAAAAAACAAAGAGGAGGGCGGGGGAGATTGTGATTTCTTAAAGAATGCTGAGATATGACTGGAGCACGGACATTATCACAAGAGCATGTGAAAGTAAAAATGAAAAACTACCTGATCTTCCGGCCTCCACTTGATGGGAAACTTTATTGCAAGTGTTGCTGGCTGTCATAGAGCCAATGCCTTCACCGGATTTTGCGTCATTGTCACATGAAGGGGCCAAGAAGATGATATTTTGAAGGGCATGTTCACCAAAGCAGCTGTTGCCAGTTTCTTCATAGTTTTTACATCTTCCAAGAGCACGCTGGAGGAAAGACAGGGCACCTTGTTTTGACACCTTGTGAACTACACTTTTAGAATTTTTGCTTCCACGACATGCCTGTTCAAATTTCATTAGATAGGAAGTTTGTGGTCACGGGATGCCTCAACTCACCCATTAAATAATATTAATACTACTAAGCCTTCAAATTGCAAAGTTGACTAATATAGCAACAGATTTACTGTCCAGTACAATTATCCAAAGATAGATAAAGTTAATTCAGAGTAATCTTGATATGATATTGTAATAAATAAATAACAGAATTATGTGAGTTAGTTAGAATAATAGTTAGTTACGAGCCGTTGGACTCTGCCTATTATCTCTCATCTGTAAAGGTGCTGTATTGTGATCAACCTAATGGAACTCTTCACGTCTATTGCCTTCTACTCTCTTCCACTTCTCCCTAATTTCCCCTATTCTCTCTGTTTCTCTTCCCTCTCCTCTCTCTCTCTCTCTCTTCCAATAACATAACAAATCTATTCATCAGTAAGCACGTGTACCCGGAATGCCGATATTGCATACTCGTGTCAATATCCAATATCAGACAAACTGGGAAGCAGCTACTGGGATCAACCGATCAACTCATTAATGAAACAAAAGGAGGGAAAAAGATGGCCCTCAATGTGAAAATTAAAGTTGAAAAGGAATCAAAAGGTTTTGAACTTCTACATAAATTATTCGCAAATATGAAGACCACTTCTCACGTGTACGTCTTAACAGATAGTGAGGTATTAGAATATTACCATTCTCTTTCTGTAAGCCGTCTCAATAAGTTGGTCATATGCAACTTGCTCAATCTTCCTGCAACGTAAGCACTAAATGTTATTAAGAAAGAAAAGGAAGTCATGAATGCCAAGATGATAGTGAAAAATGAACCCAACTTTTCAACACATCAACTCAGTAAGATTACAAAGGAAATATTCAAATCATTATAGAACATACCGCCTTTCTGTATCTCTCACTTTCTGAACAGCTCGATCAATTCTGTCCAAGTTTTTCTTCTTCCTCCCAATCTAGTAGTCAATCAAAATAAAAGACAATGTTATATGAAGGCAGAAAATTCAAGGCCAATAAAACCAATTCAACAGATTTCATCATGAAATCATGCTCTAGCAAAAGCTCAGTTTTATAGGTTACAAGTGAGGTGCCGCACGTACCTGTTGATGCAGCCCTTTCTTGAGTTCCATAATATCTTGATTTAAGGCTTCATCTTCCTCAGCCAAATCAGGCTGCAAAAAGCAAAGGAAGTCAAAGGAATAAAATGTGTCCATTAATTAGGTAAGAAACAACGAACTATGAAATTGACAATTCAACATATGAAATAAAGTCTAACCAAAATTTCTGGATATATGCCAATACTCTGCAACTCAAGCAGAAGCCTGTCATCCAGACACATCTGCTGATACTGAACATCCGAAGAAGGAAATCCAGGACCACTTAGTTCAGCGCTTGGAAGCTGATCAAGGTCATTAGAACATATTTCACTAGTATGTGTGATATCAGAATGGGAAAACTCTTCATCTCCCTGCCAAACTCCAGTGCTTTGTAAAGAACTGGATGTGTTGGGGTACCTAAATGTATTAGATGCAGTGCTCTTATCACAAGATAGTCTGTCCAAAATAAAATTCTTCTGAATTTGAAGTTCCCCCTTTGACTCAACTTCAGAGTCCATTTTATCGTAATCTTGGGTTCAAAATCAATTTGATTACAAGATCCACAATGAGAATCATCACTGGCACACTGTCTAGATGTATTCTTTCCCTCGTTGTGGTGGTAAGATTCTTCAATTTCATCTTCTTCAATCAAAGCAGAAATAACTCTTTGGAACAATGGGGAGACCTTTTCCAGTCTTTCAAAGTCACTCTTTCCACTAAAAGCATCATTCTTAGTTGACTGCTCATCACGTTGCCTCCTCTTTCTTTCCCTTAAACCATGCATAGCTTCATTGTTTACCACAGCACCCTGCACAATTAAAATTAAATATTCAACCACACCAACAGCGGGAGTTACAAGAATAGCAGCTACAGATCTAAGCAAAAATTACAGACGACACGAAAGATATAGACTTGTTCATATATACTGTTCATTAATTACCAAAATATCATGATCAACATCAAACATCTGAGATAAACTCTTGTCAAGTTCCTCCGCAGAATTTAGCTGATGAAGTATCAACCAAAAGAAAAAAAAGGTTTGTCAGAATCTTATGAAAAAATCAAGAATCAAATGAAAAAATCACAAGGCTATATGATCAATGAAATGTGTGATTTCAACCCCACAGTTGCTAGTTGCTACCTGTTGTTTCAAGTATGATGAATCCTCCAAGCAGATAGGACCAAAAATAGACTCCATTTTACGCCAAAATGGACCAGAACATGCACGATCTACATATAGAGCACCAGCAAACTAATAAGGCACAGAATGTAGCATAGAAAGTTATGCCATCAAGGATAACAAGGAAAATTTGGGGGGATAATATGGTTCAAGATACATACTGCCAGCATTACGTGCAGAATTGGCAGCTTGATATAGCTCTTCACGGTCATCATCACATTCACCTGGACATACATATTTCAATATAGTGTATAACCAAAGATTCTGTAGGTTATAATCAAATAATTAAAAAATCAAGAGAAGAGTATAAAAACATTATATAATACAGTAGCCTTTAAGATCCTACACTAGGCAAAAATTGATGACATGATAATTAGTGAAAATAGGCTTGTCATCACTGCTATTTGTTAGAGACTTGGACGACCTTTTTCTCCCCCAACAGACTTGCAGGACTTTAGATGTCTTGGTCATAATGAAGATAAATTCCAGAAAACAACTAAGCCAGGTTTCACAGACATAATATTACCTGAAAACTTTTTAGCACCATCGCCCAAAACCTGCCCCACATGAGTCAAAACCTTGCGATCTTTTTGCTTTTTCGACGGAGGACGGCCATACTTGCTGCACTCAAAAAAGGTCAGGGTTTCATGACAGTTTAAGCAGTGAAAAGAAAAAAATGCTAGGTCTTGGAATAAATTCACCATACATTTTACTCTTGTCATTAGATCCCATGTTCTGCAGCGGCTTCATTATTGGTAGACTCTCTGTTTTCTCCCTCCCTGAAGGAAGGCCTGGCCTTACAAAGGATAAATTTCTTCCAAGTCTTCCTTGTCTCTGCACACAATCTCCAGATTCATCGATTGGAATCTTATTCTTCCTCATCTTTAATTTCAAAGCCTCAGCTTTTTCTGCTGTCGGAGTAAAGTCACTATTATTCAATCCTTTCTCTTTTATTTTGTTTTCCCCACCTCCGGACTCTTCACTTTCAGATAAGCCAAACGGAGATGAAATATCATCAGATGGTCTCTTATATTTTTTAGTACTGTTATCCACACTGCTAGCCATCTGAGATCCACTGCTTCCAACAGCAGAAGTTCTAACGCTAAAATCAGGAGTTGGACAGCCTTCAGCTGAAACCTGAGTTTCTATGTTACGTGAAACAGGAGAAACTACATTTGCTCTTCTTGAGCGGGAATTTTTATGGGGCCTCTGACCAACCCACTTGGTCATTGGATGTATAGAAGAACCTGAACCTGTAAATGTGGAACGATTTTGGTGATTTGTCATACAAACCATTAAGACTTCATAACTGAATATGAAGGCTTTAACCAACCTGGGAAAGAACCAGAAGAAGGCTGAGTACTAGAAGAGTCTAGAGCCGTAACTGAACCTGTTCGTGGTGCGCGGGATACCTTGTTTTTAATCAGCGTGTTCGGACTACTTGCCAGACAATCCTCCTGAGCGTTTGCCCTATTTATAGTGCCATTAACAGAAAAAATTTCAAATTTGTAACATCCAAGACCCAGTCTACGACATATATTAAGGCAATGCAGGATCAAGATAGGTTTCCAACCTGTTGTTTCCTTTAGCTACTCTATGCTCTAAAGTAGGCATGCTGTCCCTGTGAAGAGAAGCACCCTCTTGCTCACTCCCAAGCATCGTACGCACACCTGCATTAGTAGGCTCTGAAGAACTTTCAGACTTGTTGATTCCACAAGCTCCAGGAAGAGGCTTCGATCTACAATTTGAAAAAGCATATTGGGGAGATGGTATTATCTATCCACTTGATTGCCAAGAATTGAATGAGTTGCCAAATTAGAAGCGATCAACAGACACTCCAAGGGATGAATAAATTGCTCAAAGTACATAAATAATTCTCAGCATGTTCCGAAAGGCTTCCACATCATTCTTTCGCTATAATGAACATTACACTTGGTGAATAATCAATATACCCAGAATCAGTGAAAAAGATCAAACTACCTGAAACCCTGAGGATCATACAACCGCAATTTTAAATCTGAACTGGCCTTGGCAAGAGTAGCTCGCTTTACATCTCTGTCACCACCTATAACCCTGTTACCTACAGCCCCAACAGACCTTTTCTTCTTTATTTTATGATCTAACCCTTCTCCTCCAGCAAGCAATCTGCGAGTCTTCTCTTCGATTCGGACTGAGCTCCCTCCAACTGTCTGAATCAAATTACAATCCTGCTGCCTCATAGCAGCAGCAGACCTACTTTCTGACTGGAAACATTATGAAGAGACCACAATCAATAAGTGAAAGATGGGGTAAAATAACATGGGCAATTTTAAAAGCGGTCACAAGTGTCAATAACGCTTCACTCGAGTTGAGAACAGTAAAAAAGATCTCAAATATATCAGCCTGGAGAATTTCAATACAGGCTTAAGCAGCTTGAAAAGTAGTTCATTTTCAAAAGCAGCATAAAAAGTACACTATGTCACAGGGGCTTTGAAATGAATTCAGTGAAATTCACCAGAAAATGAATTTAGCATCTTGCACAGAAAGATAATGCCCTTATCCTCATAATGCTAAAGCCATAGAAGCAGAGACAACAGATATGTTCTCACAGTTAACAATAGCATAATACAGATACACACCCGCACATCCGCTACAGATGTTCGAATCCGTTTGTTCAGTGTAGAACTTGAGGCCTTGGCTTCTGATTTTTGAGTTAGAATATCACTAGAATTTCTATGAAGCTGGCTACCCATCTTTGTTAAGTTTACTCCACCTCCCCTGTCCGTCGGAAAATCAGTTCTTTGTCGCTTCTTTGAGCTTAATTCCTCCCTATATTTATCCAATTTAGATATAGAGTCCCGCAACATTTTTGCTCTATCCCTGATCAACAGTAATTTACAATAAGAAACCAGAATGAAAATTCTCTCTCAAATATTAAAGATAAGCAATCCACATATAAAGCATACGTTGCCATTCCAGAAACCAACAATTTAAAAAGATTCACACTGTTATGCAAGGTCATTGTTTACAAATGTCAAAAAAGACTAAGCATTTAGAAAACATTATCGACATTCAAGAATATATTAGAGGAATCTGGGGTGAAATGGAAAACAATATATACCTCGCCTTTCTGGAGTTAACTTGCACGCTTTCTTTGAAGTGCTTTAGCTCCCTTGAGGCTAGTGGGGCCATGGGTTTTTGATGTGGAACACCAAGAGAATGATCTTCTGAAGTGCTTCCCAAGGGGACACCTAGAACCTTCCTCAGCTCTCCAGAACGAGTATACTTTGGATTGCCTAATACAATTGGATCAAGTGGCAAGCACTGAGGCAAGGGTGGCATATCTGATGACGTTATCCCGCTGCTGCTGCTTGCGTTATTTTCAGAACCCAGCATTAAGCTGATCTCCTTGGTAAGACAGGTAAGTGAATGTCTGTCTTGTTAGCCTGAAATCAAATTAAAATTTATAACTCCTGCACTCAATTATACATGACGGGGTAAAAATTGTTAGTGCTCCATTAGGCATCCGCTAAATGCATCAGCAAACAAGTATATGATGGCAATAATGGCAAGAGATACAGAAGGTAAGATTTACTTTTCTGAAAAAAATACTGAATGCAGGCTAAGAAACTACAGCATTATATCAATTTCAAACGATGCGAAGCAAAATACAAATCTCGATTTTCCAGAATCAACATAAGCCTAAATGTTTTGCTTATTTTTTCCTACTTTCAGAAAACGATCCAGCACGATTACCATAAGGGTCAATATACCCCATCGAACATTACTAATCACTAGTTCCATAAAATTCCAAGTCCTTAAATGAAATGATGAATAAAACTAAATGCAGGGCCTCCAATAGTCAATGAAAGGCGAGAAGAATATAATGAAGAGCCGAGAAAACCAAAAAGTTTCCGTTTTTGCAATAACTCAAGATAATAAATGCATTAAAAATAAGCACAGATAACAAACGCGTCGAACTACAAAGCCTCAGTTTCCCAAGAGCTGAACTAAGGATAACCAATAGAATCAAGTGTTTTTGAACAGTAAGAGATGATTCAACTTGACAGGCCAAAAATCGTAAACCCTAGGCGAGAAGGTCAAATCCTCACCAGTAAACAGATCGATTCGTAGAATTAAGCTGAACAAGTAATGATTAGTTGGAATTGGAGAACTGAGAGGTATAAGTACCGGCAATTAAATGAAGTCAACTTCGGATCAAAATCAAATCGTCGCAGAGGTGAGAAAGAGCGGAGCCGGGGGGGGGGGGGGGAACGCGGGAGGACGACGGACATTATCAAGTTTTCGTACATGCGTCGAAGTTGACTACTATTTTCACGAACCAAAGCAAAAAAAAAAAAATTTGACTAATTTAAACGGATTATAAAATAAGTTAAATTAATTATTTATAATAAATATATATTATTTTTTAAAAAATATTTTTACTAACCAAGTTTATTAGCTATAACTATTATTAATAAAAAGACTATATTAAAAAAAATAAATAAATATATGAGACAGAATGAATTAGAATTTTATATTTAGAATCAAAATAAAAATTAAATAAGATCTTATATTAAGAATAAGAAGTAGTAGTTTATTACTTCCTCCCAACTGCCAAGTGAAAAACAATTTTGTTTCGACCAGTGAGATTTTAGTATTTCATACTAGTTTTAGAAAACAACTAGAGATTTCTTCCCCGTGCGATACGCGGATTAAAATATTTGATTAAATTTTAAATGATAATAAATTGTATTATTTAAAGCAGCTTAAAATTATATTCACCTTTCATAGAAGTGCAATTTTTTTTATTAGAGATTCAAAAATTAAGAAGACCATAAAAAAAAATTTAAAATTATTTATTTATTTTTCTATTTAAGCTCCCAATTGACGTACTATTTAATTATAATGTTTCCCATTTAATTCAATATATTCAAATCTCAATTAAGATATCATTCAAACTCAAAATTAATTATTAATTCCTTCATTTGACTCTCAAATTGAAATCCCATTTAATAATGATACTCCTCATTTAATTCAAGACACATAGTTCCCAATCAAAATATTATTCAAATCTCATCAATTAAATATATTCGGATGTCTTAACGTTATACCAGACCCGTTTTAAAAACGAATCGGGTATTACAAGTTTTCAAGAATATAATTGATTGATTGATGGTTAGCGACTATTATCTGAAACCGGATTTTTATAAGGTTAGTTAATTAGTTAATTAGCGTTAGATAAGGTTTGGTGAATTTTAAAGTCTGTACAAAGTAAATTAATAAAATATAAATAAAGAAGACAATTTTATTTTAAAAAAGGATATCAATCGGATATTCTGTAGGTAAAATTACAAATAAAGACTCCTAATATGTAAAATTACAATCTGGACTCTAAATTTAGAAAATACTCCATCCGTTCCTTATTATAAGGGACATTTGATGCTTATGACATGTTCTTACATATAAGAGACACTTACAAGTTGTCTCTACTTTTTTGTGTTGATTTACTATTTTACCCATATTTATTATCTCCAACTCACACTCTCTCTCCCTCCCATTTCTCTTTCTTTTAATAATTTAATTGTTCTCTCTCCTTATTAATGAGGGCATTTTTGGAAAAAAATTATACTTTCTACACATTAATTGTTCTTAACTAATTTTAACTGTTTTTTTTATCAACGCATTTCGGTTATTTGTCTCTTATAATAAGGAACGGAGGGAGTAGCAAATAAGACTCGGTCTCACTTTTGTAAATATGAATCATGATGAAATGTCTGAAATACTCCTCAGTCAAATGACATATTAACTATAAAAAATGACAAGTTCACTTTAGCGAATGACAACTTCAGTAGACCAAATTACAACTTGACTAAGAACATGCTAAATGACGAGTTAACTATAGGAAATGACAAGTTCACTTCTGTGAATGACAATTTCAGTAGATCAAATCACAATTTAGCTAAGGGATATTTTAGACATTTCACCCACATTTCATATTTACAAAAGTAAGACCCGGTTCTTATTTGCTATTTTCTAAATTTAGGATCTCAAATCATAATTTTACATATTATGGGGTCTTTGCTTACAATTTTCCCTATTCTTTAGCCGTTTTAAAATGCTTACTCTAATTTCGTGATTACGTGATATTTTAATAATAAATAAATTAAGGGTATTATAGGGCTAAACGGATAAGATAAGAAATTATAATATACCCCAAATTATACACTCCTCCGGTTCTTAATATAAGACTCATTTAACTAATTTGGTTAAATTAAGGAAGTTAGGTAAGTTAGTTAGTTATAACAAAAGTAACGCATTTTTCCTAAAACATCATAATCATCTTTCTTAATACCTCATCTCACTCTTCTACTTGATTATGGTTGAGAGAGTATCCATAGGGGTAATTTAGAAAAAATTAATAAATATAAGAAATGAGTCTTATATTTAGAACCAAAACCAACTAAAAAATGAGGTCTTATATTAAGAATCGGAGGAGTATATAAAATTCTGCGCAGGTTGAACAAAATAAATGAATTGCAAAAAATGTCATCGAGCTGTAAAGGCCTCATATAAGATATACGTTTGGGGTGGGGGGGGGGGAAGGTCCTCATATAAGATGATGTAGAGGCAAGACAGCATTGCGCCTAAGTTTAGATGATATATTTAATTTTCTTTTCCAACAAAAGAATGCATTTTTTTAATGGAATCATCAGCACAACAAATGCTAGTAAAAAGAAACAGTACAAAAGGCTATTACCCAATACCTACTCGCTCACCAGTACTCATCCCTGGATCAAGACTATAGTTACCATCTAAGGGTCTGTTTCATATAAAGAAAACAAAAGAAAAAGGAGGGGAGAAAAATTTTAATAAACTTATTTTTTAAAAAATAAAGAAGCAGGATTATAAAATTTTGATAAGAAAAAAACGTAAGATAAAAAAAATAATTAAAATTAATCAAAAAATTTTAACCCCACTTCTTTAATTATTTAAAATAAACTTATTAAAAAATTTTCTCCCATTCTCTTCTCTCTGTTTCTTTCGTACCAAACGGACCTAAGTCAGAAATGTCAGATCTCAAAATCTGTTAGAAATGAGGTGATGCTAAGATTAGCACTCCATTGTAGCTTATCCCAGTTTTTGCACAAGCTGCAATGCAACCTGCAGCACAATTCCCCTTTCTTGCAACAAGGAGAGGTTTGAAATGAAGCCTACTGTCTAATAAACGAAGGATCACATCGAAGATTTGCCCCCACCGCCATTCAATCGTATCAGTAGCCTTACCTCTGATGGCTAAAAATAGCTCCTCGCAATCAGTCTCTAAATACACCAAGGAATAACAAAATTGATCACCAATTTTGATGTATTTAATTAAATGAACATTCTTTTACAATTCTATTGCACACAGATATTTTCATTTAGTAACAAAAGTACGGAAATTTTTTTTAAAAAAAAAAGTGAAAATAACTTAAATCAAAATCACCATCGTATATTGAGTGTAATAAATTTTTAAAGTATTCATTACACTGATTTTTTTTTCAAATTTTTGGTTCACATGCCTCGAATAACTCTTGCACTCGTTAAAACTTGAAAGTGTTTAGTAATTAAAAAAACAATTTTAAAAAATATTTTTATAAAACTTCTCTCTCATGTCTATTTTTGTATATTGTAAATAAAATTAGAATTTTTATTGCTTCCAAACAACGAAATATTTTGGGTGTGCTGTGCAAAAAGCCAAAAACGGCTTCCCAGGTCACGCTAACGGGGGGACGCTTTTTTTCCTCTACCGGCTTCGTTTGAATGACAAGTGTCAACTGAGCACACGTATCCGAAAGTCGCAAAGTCAGAAAGATGGAAACGACGTAGTAACAGTCGTCTGCCAGCAGATCATGAATTAAAAAGGCCAGACCGCCAAGAGTGGGAAAAATCATCACAATATTACTTTTTTCTTTTAGAGATATGGTTACTATTTTAAATTATTTCCATTGCTCCTATTTCTCTTTTTTATATCGAAATAACATGATTTAGTTAAATGCTTTGTCTCTTTCACACCCGCATGTTAAATCTATCTTTTTTAAACATAGAAATAAAGCGGGCTTAAATTGAACCAGTTGGTCAAACGCACGAGTTGGATGAATTGATAGAACGAAGGAAGCATAGTTCTTGTACTTATGTATGCATTATTTTGAGTTATTCTGACATCAGAGACTCGTGTCTGTGATTTAAAAATGATTAAGGATGTAATCACGCCCCGTCAATAGCCACTAATCAGAGCAATTTATCTATAATACATTATTTTTATGTCCAAGAATAACAAGTAGAGATGGTTTTACGCAGCACAGATGATCCATTTGCATTGACCCCTTCCTCTGTTTTCCCCCTTGCGATTGACTTTCTTGGCAATATATGCAGCATATAATCACCATTCACAACCTGTTCTTCTCTTTTTTCCAAAAGCTGGGAGCTGGACACACACACACACACACACATCAAAATATTGGTGAGAAAAAATGAATGCCAACTTAAGAGGATTTCTTATTGCTAATCTTGAGTGGGATACCCAAAACTAGTAATGATTTCACATGAAGCTTTTAGCAAACAAATTGTGATTTACATAGAATTGGACATTTTCTTCCCTTCTTCAAACTTGCCAATCAACAAATGTAATGTTCATAATTGGATATCATCCTAAAACGACATGCTTGGGACAATCATGGCTTTTTATTAGAATGCGAATGTGGATGACATCCTCGGCTTATATGAAACATTTTCTTCTCCAAGTAAAAGGGCTCTTAAAATGGCCTCGCACAAGCCACTATAATGTACAATCAAATGGCCGCCATCTGGAACTTCATGATAACGTATCCAAGGTAGCTTCTCTGAAACAAATCTCTGGATTTGAGAGGGCACAACCTTGTCCTCAAAACCTTGCCAAATGTGAGCCAATGTAGAATTCTGAGGGAATGGATTGCTTAGTTCTGTCGGGTCAAATTCCCACTTTCCAAAAGCCACCATCCAGTCATGTCGCAGCGTGTCAAAAACATCCTGATCCTTTAATTTCTCCTGCCAGGATAAACATACCATCATCACAAATTCTCTTCAAACACACCACATTTATGTTAATTCACCATAAGAGTGCATTAAACATTCGTGCAGAGGGTCAGTTTCACTTATGTCTTGAACACTGTCATTGAGTGGACAGTTTCAATTTTATCTCATTAATAGTCTTAAAAAGGCTATGAAACTGTTCAAAAATGCAGGTCAAAACATCCCCCAAAAATGGTTTAGGGCATCAGAGCAAACCATATAGGAGTTGAATGAGACGCTTTGAACTAAAGGGGCAAAAACTGATTTGGAATAATCCAAAGGAGGGTAAGTTATAAGGAAACGTTTAAGGGGAAAAAAGTTACATAATTAATTACCTTGGTAAGCATTGGAAACCCAGGAATCATCTTTAAAATCTCAATATCTCTTGTGTTGAAGAATCTGGGATTTTTTTCAATTACAGAAGTTGAGGGGAGCCATTTCTGCGTCACCCACCAGTGCAATAGTGTTGGGGAGAATTTTGCAAGCCACATAGCCCACCTCATAAGTTTCCTTCTGTAGTCCTCCTTTATCAAACTCTCAGGAAGTGAAGGCCAATGGTAATTTATGACAGGAGCCACTAGAGCCACACCAGCAAGCCTGCATAAATGGTCTTGTTAGTGAAACTAAGGATTAAGTCCTTTGAAATCAATAAGCCAACCAGCAGCAGCAGCAGCAACAACATTGACAGGATCGTATGATGTCATTGAACTCTATCCAAGGCCAAATCTTTGGATATAATGAGCCAACCAGCAATAAAACAAAAATAAAATACATATACAGGAGCATGTAATTTACCGGTGGGGGATGTATTTCAGGCAGCTCCAGGTAGCATAGGATCCCATTGAGACTCCGACCACATAAAACTTTGGTCCTAACTGGAGCTGATCAGCAAGTTCTTGAATGTCATGTACTTCAGATTTCAGCGAGCGTTTTGGGTTTGGATCACTTTCTCCATATCCAGCCCGGTCATAGTGCAGAAGATATATACCCAGTTCATCTATTAGTTCCTGCAAATCCGGAGTAAATGCTTAACATTTGGCACTGTTGGATTGCGGAATGCTTCTCTAAGCCGGAAGTGTGAATATATACTATAAATCCAGTACAAATAAAGAGGGAAAAGGGGGCAAACAAATCATACTTTCAAGGAACCAGAACCATAATGTACTGATTCGATTAAAGTTTATGCTTTGTTGCGCTTGGGTAAACTTTTTCGATCAAGCAAGCCCGACTCGGCCGCAGCGAATTTTAATTACACTTCAAATTCAAAATTTGTTCTGTTTTCCCCCCTGTTACAGTAGTATTTAGATCTAAATCCAACAAAAATTAGCGTAAAAACAAGAAGAGGGGTTCAAGTTGGGGGTACTTGGGGAGCCAGAAAATTCATCTCTTTGGAGCTTCCAAATCCATGGACAATAATGATCTTGTGTTTGGCTTTCTCCTTGGGGACGCCTAACTCCCTGTAAGCCAGATACCTTCCATCACCGAGTCTGATTCTGGGAGAAGCCACGGGGAGTTCACCATTGGAGGGCTCATCAATACCTTTGGGAGGAGGAAGCTGAGTGGCCTGATAAACCATGCCCAGAAGACCTATAAGCAAAACTATGGCTGCTCTGGAGACCATCCCTGAAGAATTAAAGGGTAGATCTAGCAGGGCTAGCTTTCCAATTTTACAAGGGAAGACGAAAAGGGAATTGAGTAAAGTACGATTAGCTAACCTGAGAAAAGTTGAATCTGCAGAGACTTAACAGAGTGCGCTTTTGACAGATGGATCTAAGCATAATAGCCTGTCATGAGAATCAACGCAAAGAAATGAAACAGAACAGGCGTGAGGATCGAAAATAGAGGGATTGGATGGTATTTTGATTTTTGACTTTGAATTTGAAAGGCCATGTTCAGAGTATTTCACTTACCAGAGCTGGGAGCATATCCCTTCTGAAGGTTTCCATTTGAGAGCATCTCTCTCGTCCCGCTTCGTTTCCTTTGCTTGTGATATTTCAATTGCAGCTCCGGCGCTTTCTGCTCTTTCACATTTCTATTTCAATTTCACAGCTTTCCTCCTATTTACTGCGTTTTTCCAAATCCCTTCAATCATGCTTCTTCTTTTTCTATGATTATAGGATATTGAAATTTCAGCAAATTTTTTTTCTGAAATTTAATTAATCTCTACAGAAATAAACTCAAATCCTTTTTCTTTGAAAAACCACGCATGGGATTATAAGATATAAACAAGAAGATTTAGAATTAAAAATATATATATTGACTGAGAAGTAAATCCATTCTTTAAACTCAATATTTCAGTCGAGCAAAAAATATTATAGATTATAAAATATATTGATGCGGATTCTGAATATGTGCTGTAATTTTTTGTGGATTCTTTCTATATCTTTTTACAGGCAATATTACTTTATAATAGTTTTAGAAAAATTAATAAAAAGAGTTACAGAGGAGCTTATTGAGATGATGCACGACAAGTTGCAGCATATTAAAATCCATATCAGTGCCAAAATAATACTCATGTCTTATTTATAAGACACTTTCAATATATTTCACACACATCAAGAAAAATTTTAAACTTTATTAACTCTCATTTAAAATTTAATAACTTTTTAACTTTATCCGTATTTAATATGTATTATACCTCATATAAATAAAGTCAACACAATAATAAATGAGGGGTAAAATTGTACTCCTCCGATCCTTATTATAAGACCCAATTTGACTTTTTATTTGGTCCTAATTATAAGACCCAATCCATTTTCTCTCTTATATTTATGTATTTTTTTTCAAAATAATCCTTCTAATAATGATAGTTTTAGCCAATATACTTAATTAGCAAAGATATTTTAGGAATAACAACACTTATTTATTATAAATAACCAACTTAACTTACTTCCTTAATCTCCTCAAATAAGTCAATTGGGTCTTATAATTAGGACTGGAGGAGTATATCTATATAAAAGATTTCTTTCAATACTCTATAAATAGGACTAAAAAAATACCTTTTTTCTCTATCTTATAAATAAGATGAGAGAGCACATGTCTTGATTTTGGGAGAAAGTAATTATTGAGTGATTACGCTACCAACGCTCCACTGGAATTAAGGAATAAGCTATATATTTCATTAAACAATTCGATTTTTCCAATGATTTGGTTTGGATCCTCTCGTCATGTGCCCCACTTTCTGTCCTTTGGACAGATAATACCAGGCCGTCTCCTTTTCCGGGCAGAGAGGGACAGAGCTGGCCAGTTGTGACCTTTTGAGAGTTCAAACAAAGACTCATGTTTCTTAATTATGAATCCCGTGAAAATTATATTCTCTCCTACTTTTATCTCTACGATACAAAATATTTTCTTTTAAATATCATCATTAGAAGATATGAAAATGCAAGAATTCTTGTAGAAATAAAATACAAGAGGGGTCATACTATGTACCACTTCTACTAATTTAAGTAAATCAAGAAAAATAAGTAAATTACTTAATTTTAACGAATGCAATATGATCTTCTAGAATATCATTGTATAATATTATATTATACATAAGTGTGTAAGCTAAATAAATTAGTTTAGAAATAAATGATATATATGAGTGAAAAGATAGATTAAGGTTTTATGTTTATGATGAAAATCAACTTCCTGATTAACCCTTACATTTAGAATCAAAGCATCTCAAATTTCAATTTTTTCGTTAATGATCAGTGCTTGATATGTTTTGATTGGTTCTCATAATGAGAAGGAAGTTTCTGCGTATAAACCCGGAAATTAGAATTTTCTTTGGAGTTTCTTGCTGGACTGTTCTGGCAATTTGACAACAACGTGCTTCTTTGTAACTTGGTGAAAGCTCCATCCCATTTTAGATTATTATCTACTGAACCTTGGGTCGTGAACCAGAAAAGAATTATGAATCAGGATTGCCATAACATTAATTTTTGTTTCAAAACAGACTATTACCTCTCTTTCTTATTATAAGAGTCTGTTTAAGTTTTAATTTGATTCTAAATATTAGACCTCAATTTATTTTGTCTTTTATGTTTATTTATTTTTTTCCAAAATAATCCTTGTAGTTGTTACATATGTTAAATGTTTTATTAAATAGTAATTTTAGCTAATATACATGATTAACAATAATATTTTAAAAAAAAATAACACATATTTATGACAAATAACTAATTTAATTAATTTTTTTTAATCTTTTTAAATTATTCAACTGTGTTTCATATTAAAGACGAGTCTATTATTTCTCGATATTGAAAAGAAAAGCCAAACTACAATTGGCGGCGCCACTTTTTGGCTCTTATTTGCCAAACTGGCCTGTTGCCTTGTTTTCCTAGAGGCTATTATTATTTATTAACTCCATAATACTGTATTTTTCTAAGGTGAAGGCCGATACTATATTATATATGGGAAAGTGCAGGTTGAATTTTATAAATTAAAAGTTAGAAAGGGAAAAAAAGATGTGAATTATATCTCTCTGGTATGAATTAAATTAAGGTAAATACGAATAAGTCTTTGTTTTTTTCATCTCTTGATACTAAATTTTTACTGAAGTGTATTTTGGGGGAAAATGAATCAGAGGAAGTTGTATTGAACAAATGTGATGACAATTTGCTGACATAAAACCCTAATTTTTAGAGTAATTGCCTAAAATTAGGCAAATGGATGGAAGATTAGGAGGAGGTCAAAGTAAGATAATAAAGAGGAAAGAGTGGTCAACCTGGTTTTATCCCCCGGGGCAAAGCGGCCCCACCGTCCAAGCCTGCCAAACACCATTAAAATTAAAAGTCAAAACACACACGCGCACTCTCTCTCTCTCCCTCTCTCAACCTGACGTGCCCACAGGGGAATGATGGGATACTCCCTCTCTTGTGATTGGATGAAACCAAACTGTGGTTTGGAAAAGTGATTCTGGAGAATAGATTCTGGAAAAAATAAATTCTGGAAAGAATAAATATTATGAAAAGTGATTTTGAGAAGTGAGAGTGTTTGGATAGTTGTTATCAGAAGCATTTTTTATATATACAAATTACTAAAAAAAAAGACATAAGGTAATATGATAATTACAGAAAAAATAGATTTTATGATATATTTTAATTTGAAGGAATAAAATTGTTAATAATATATTTTTTATTAACATAATTAATAATACATAAGATAATATAATTAATAATTAATTAATATGTATATATATTTTTAAAATATAAGATTAAATATGTTTATAAAAAAATATGTTTATAAAAAAAATAACAAGATACATATCCTATAAGCTCTCACACTCTCTTTTTTTTCTCTAAAAGCAAAAAATTTCTGTTTTTTTCAAAACCATGGTTTTAGAGCCAAAACTACGGTTTGCCCAAAACCAGTGGGTGTTTGGGTGACTTATCACCCAAACCATGATTTGGAGTGTCACCCAAACGGGTCTGAATCGCAGATGGAGAGCCGAAAGGGATGATTTTAGAAAAGAAGGGCAGTTGACCATTTCTTTTTATGTTTGTAGTAGGCGGGAAAATAACTACCGAGTTATAGGTTAGTAACTTTAAAATGGAAATAGTAGTAACTTTTTTACTTTCGCCGACTTTTGATTTTTTTTTTTATTTAAGCATTTTAATAGGCAGGTCTCCTCACGGGTCACTGAGACTTAATTCTAAATGTCATGAGATTTTATCAAGTAAGGTCACTAACACAATCTCTAACTATAAAGGTCATGTTAGGACCTCGATATCGTGATCTCAAAGCTAAACTCAAATCACGTGAGTAAGGAGATTATTCCTCATAGATCATAATCAAATTCTTTCTAATACACATATCCTCTATGTGAGGTAAGTGCAGAGGATACTCAAATATCTAGAGATATAGATAAAATATTATAGAATCAAGCTTTACATAGAAGACACACTTGTATTATTATGCCTCAACTCAACTTATATAACATCTCATCTGTGTCTCCAAAAATTCAAATATGCTCTATACTTCCTCGTATGGAGGACCATGTGCACCAGAAAGAATCTGATCATAATCTATGAGGAGTAATCTCCCTACTCAAATGATTTAAGTTTAATTCTGATGTTATGAAGTTGAGGTTCTAATGTAGCCTTTGTAGTTAGAGATTGTAATGGTGACCTTACTTGGTAAGATCACATGGCATCTAGAACCAAGTTTTAGTGATTATGTTAAGGAGACACGTCTCGAACTAAATAAATTTTTGTCAAGCTAATTTTTTTCCATAACAGTCTTTGAAAACATAAATGATATTAATATAACTTCAGTTTGCAAAAATCATTGAAATAAAATTTATTTTGTCAATATTAATCCAAGCAAGTGCCTGGTTTAAGTAAACCAATTGAATTTATATTTTCTATTATTTATTTTCTCATTTAAGAGTCCATCTTCAATGTGATAATTACTAATTTTCTTAAGGTTAACGATTTTAAAAGGACAATAAACAAGAAGGGTAATCTTTGTCCCGGTTGATTTAAAAATATTGTTGGGATATTGTATCACGCGGCATATTCTATTATCTCTCCTTTTTTTTTTATCACAGTAAAAAATTCAATATAACTTCACAGAGCAAATAATAATACTACCATCATTTTTTAATATAATACTCATTTAACTAATTTGATAGATTAAATAAATTATTAAATTAGTTAAGTATAGCATATGTTATATGATCTTTTTAAAACACTTATATATATATATATATATATATCACTAGATTGTATGTTAATTTATAAGTTAGGTAAATTAGTGTGGAAAGAAATAATAAATATAAGTATTTTAAAATAATTTATTAACTTTCTTAATATTTTTAAATTAGTTAATTGAATTTTATATTAGGCATTGGGTAGGATATTACTACTGAAGTATTGAGTCCTTCCTTTTTCTTCTTGTTTTTCTTAATCCAAGTTTTGTTTGGTAGGTTATTTCTTTTCCATTTCGCCCTATTTTTTGTTTCTTTGTGATTCTTTTCTTATTTATAAGCCGATAATTTAATCTGCATAACCACGAGAAGACAGAAAAAAAAAACAGTATACAAAATACATCTTGACGAATGAAATATACAAATTACTACTAAAATCCAATGAGTTGTCAAGTGGCTAAGCCAACACTTCAAAGTTCAAATCAACCACCTCATATCATGCGAGGGGCATTAAGGTGATTTGATTTTCTATTTGATATGTAGTTTTTATTTTCTTTATAACCTAAGAAACCCCGTCATGTATTGTTTGGATTAGAAGAATCTCAAATATTTCGAGACTATATTAATTAATCACGTCTCTTTGCAATCTTTAACTCAATTTTGATAATCCAGTCTTCAAGTGGCGTAAACTTCATTTTGAAGTATAGAGTTTCTTATTTTCTCAAATGACAAAGTCAGTTAATTTTTTTGGTAAAAAAAAAAATGTAAATTGGATGTAAAGAAAGCGCAAGCCAGGAGCATGATTTTTGCCCCAAATTGGGCTAGCTTCAATCCGGGCCATAAAAAACACAATCATGTCAATTGGGCTGGACCTCACTTCAGGTCCACTCTTTTGGAGATTCTCCGGCCCAAAAATTTTGCAGAGATTAGTCATAAGGCTGGCCCAAAATGTTATCCTAATTACTCCTCCGGTTCTAAATATCCTAGTGTATAAAGGTCTTATATTTAAGACTGGAGGAGTAATTTATTATGCAAATGAAGTTTTGACTCTTTTTAATTAATAAGAGGACGAGATCGGATGTCTTGTTCTCCTCTGGGAAAAGAATTTTTATTTAAATAAAGGGATAATTGATCCACAGCTCGTTATAGTTTCAACTAATTTTGAATCAGGTCTTTATAATTTTTTTTTCTTTTTATCAGGTCCTTATACTTTCACCTGTTTTTAATTAGGTCCTTGTATTTATTTTTCTTTTTATCAAGTCGTTATAAGTTCATCTTATTTTTAATTAAATCCCTGAATTTTTTATTCTTTATTTTTTAAATTCTAATAATACTATTATATAAACATAAAATAGTATATATTATTTAATATTATTTTATAAACAATAATATTCTAAAGATATTGAATTATTATAATGATTTTAATTTTTTCAGCAAAAAAATTAATTGTTCTAAAAAAATTTCCTGAATTAATTAATTCTATTACTTTTTTATTACATAATTATTAATTTAATTTAATCATTAATATTTTATATTTCAGTATTAATCTATTTAATTAAGTGTATATTTAATTAATAAATAAAAATTAAAACTACATGGACCTGATTAAAAATTTAGTGAAATTATAAGGACTTAATTAAAAGAAAAATAAATACAAGGACCCAATTAAAAAAAGGTAAAAGTATAAGGACATGATAAAAAGAAAAAAAATTATAGGGATCTGATTCAAAATTCGTTAAAATTATAAGGACTTGCGGATTAATTAACCCTTAAATAAATTATGAAATAACCATTCAAATTTGATCTCCTGCCCTTAATATAAAATAATTGTACTATAAACTACATACCGGAAGTAGTAATATTTGTATTGTTATGCTGCACTTATAAATAGTCCTCGTCACACATGAAAAGTGTTAAACTCAAACTATCCTGACTAGTTCCATTTTTTATGAGTTGAACCACACGAATTGCGGAGTAGTTTGGATTTCACCTATTATTACTGTTTATGGTTTTCTTGACCTTTCAACTTCGGACCGATCTCTAGCGAAGTCAATTTTGAAAATCAAAATTTATCAAAACTTACCGCTATGATATCGACAGTGAGTTAAACTCAAACTCAGAAATCGATGGCCAAAAGCCTCAGAAATCCAAAACGACCTGGGTTGTGTCATTTTATTGTAACAGAGCTGTAACCGAACCAAAAGATTACGGTACAGGTTGAAAAAGCTACTGGAGAGAGGGTTGTTGGCCGAGCAAGAGTTGTCTGAAAATAGCTTCACATAAACCTGGTTCGTGAATCATAAGATGCCCACCATCTTCAACCTCAAAGTACTTGATCCATGGAAGCTTTTCCGCCAGATAGCGTTGCAGTTCATAGGGCACTAACTTATCTTCACGACCCTGCCATAGATACACACCACAACCTTCCTTTTCTGGGAATGGATTCTTCATCTCCATTGGATCGAACTCCCACCTCCCAAAATGCACCATCAGGTCCCTATGCAGCGATTCGAAATCGCCCTGCTGCCTAATCTTATGCTGCAACCCAAACACCAGAAAACCAAAACCTTCATTATATTGTGAAAGATATATAGACCATAAACACGAAGTGATTGAGAAATTAACGAACCTCGTGAGGCATAGGTACATGTGACATTTGCTTTATGGTTTGGACGTCTCGTCTGTTACCCAGAATTGAGTGTCCCTGCATTATAGAACAATAAGGGAAAATCTTTTGGGTCATCCACCAGTAGACCAGGCCAGGAGTATAGTGTGAAATTCTGAGTTTCCATTGATCTCTTTTGAGTTGCTTCTTGAATATCCTGTTCGCCAATTCTGGATCAAAAGATGGCCACCAGAAATTTATCACAGGAACCACCATTGTCACTCCCGCTAGCCTGTATCCAGCAAATTCCTTTCATGTTATCGATGACTCGACCATAGTTAAATTGTTTAACGGACATTAAGGAAGATGATAATGAGAGAGAAATTAAAGCATGCCTGTGTGGTAAATATCGAAGGCAACCCCAGACCGGATGTGTTCCAATGGAGAGACCAATGAGGTAGAATTTTTGACCCAGTTCCAACTGATCAGCCAGTTCTTGGATATCAAAAGCTTCAGTCTTGACGCTGCGTTTTGGGTTTGGATCGCTCTCTCCATACCCAGCTCTGTCATATGTCAGCACGTACAATCCCAACTCGTCCACTACTTCCTGCATGAGAGTGGAAACTCTGAGGCTACATTTGATCAAGCTCTGGTGACTAAAAGACAAAGATTTTAGCTTACTTGAGAAAGTGGCAAATAGATGTCCTTGGAGCTGTTAAAGCCATGAACAAGTATGACTTTGTGTTTGGCAACTTGTTTAGGGACTCCTTTTTCTCTGTAAGCCAAATGTCTGCCATCACTGAGCTTGATTCTCGGCGAGGTCACCGGCGGGCCGTTCGGCGTCCCGCAGATTCTTGGTTCTGGGGGCTTCATCGTCCTTTCATAGTAAGCATGTATTAGAATCGCTACTAACAAGACAGATACTGCAAGCATAAACATATTTTCTGCACTTATGTAAAATCAACCCGTCTAAATCTTGTGATCGATCGTATATAAAATTTCAGCTGAGAAACTCGGCTTCATTGGTTTGATCTTAACGTGTTGACTGGGGATCACGCACTGTTTGGTTGAACAAAATTTTGACTGGTTGTTGATAACTATAATACTTTAATTATTGTCTCTGATAGTGTTAATTCCATTGGAGATATGACATTAACCAGAACCACAAGTTTCATGAGCATTATTAGCAGAAGAAATTACATCAATTACTTGGGAGCTTATATATATCTCAGGACAACAATAATTGATTATTCATTGTAATCCAATTAACTCACCTCCACATACACATATCTAGTGAAATCATGCTTTTTGGTGAGATGTCAAGATCACATTACTTTTTAAAAATTTCTCTCCCTTTTCTCCCAATCGTTGGAAGTGATTAAATTCTTGCAAGACAAAAATTAAAAAAATATTTAGATGGAACCCAAACTATAGTTTTAAAAGTGATTTCACGGTATACAAAATAAATATATGAAGAAATTTACCTAGATTTATAGAAAAGTACTTCTTAAAAGTACTTTTCTTAAATGCCAGACATCCCCTTAAGTTACAATTACATATTAAGACATCGTTATATTATATATATTTATCATCTGTATATGATAAAGATATGGGTTAATATAAACTTTGATCTTTCAAGTTTACCCTCATTTTGATTTTGGTCTCTTAAATTTCAAATCATAGGTTTTGGTTCCTCAAATTTTCTTTCATTCAAAACATTAGTTTCTATAATCCAATAAAAATTTAAACCATTTACCTTTTCAGGGACCAAAACTTATGGATTAAAATTTGATGAACCAAAATCAAAATGAGGACAAATTTAAGAAACCAAAGATTATATTAATCCTAAAAATATTCAATGCATATTTATTGACTAATATAAAATATTTTTAATATACAATTAATAATAATTCTAAGAGAGCATAAAGTTGTATGATTTAAGCTTTTTTTTTTAAAATGATTTTTAACTTAGTTTCTACTTTCTAACATATACTTTTTTTTAATGATTATTGGATTAAATTTTACGATAGTTAACCATCTACTATCTACACACATACCTTTTACCAACACCTGTTATACAAATCCAGCTTGTTTATGGAATAAAAAAAGAATTTTATTTCCTCATGCTCTTCAGAATATCTACATCTCACATGATGCAAAGCATTATTTGAAGCGGC
Source organism: Neltuma alba (assembly GCF_004799145.2). Taxonomy (NCBI): domain Eukaryota; kingdom Viridiplantae; phylum Streptophyta; class Magnoliopsida; order Fabales; family Fabaceae; genus Neltuma; species Neltuma alba. The sequence goes on along the minus strand of NW_021635961.1, from coordinate 235,320 downwards.
ATTTAAGATAGGTAGAAGATTTCCGTGCTCAACATCCTTCTTTCTTAGGAGAGCAGAAGAGCTCTTACAGCAGCATCGCAGTGAATGTTCCTTAAGAACAGAAAGTGGCCTGCTTCTGCAATCTCGTGATACTGAATCCATCCAAGTTTCTGAGATATGTATCGATTCACTGTGTGAGGAACCACCCTATCTTCATACCCTTGCCATATGTGCACTGAACCTTCCTTCTCTGGGAATGGATTCCTGATCTCTATTGGACTAAATTCCCACTTCCCCAGTGCAGTGATCAAATCTCTGTGCAACGATTCATGCTCTCCTTGTTGTGTTATCTTCTCCTGGATAGCGAGCTTACACATGAATCAAATTCTGAGACATATATAAACATGCACAGAGAGAGAGAGAGAGAGAGAGAGAGAGAGGACCTACCTCACCAATACTAGGTTGTTTTGACAAGCTGTTCAACAAGTCCAGATCGTCAGGACTGTAGACAGACATATTCCCAGACAGGAAACTCAGTGAAGGGAACAGTTTTTGGGACATCCACCAATGTAACAACCAAGGGGCGTGATGAGCTACCCTAAATGTCCACCGGTCTCTATGAGGTAACCTCTTGAAGGCTTCTCTCAGTAAATCCTGAGGAAAAGAAGGCCACCAGTAGCTTACAAATGGAACCACCAGCGATGCTCCTGACAACCTGCCAACCAAATTCAGATCATTCATTCACAACCTTAAACTTCAGTTTTGATTTTGTCCATGAAAGCAATTAAGTGTGCAAGAGTCTGGAATAGTGTCATCATGCCTATGAGGTATGTATCTGAGGCAACCCCAAACAATGTAGCCTCCCATTGAGAAGCCCAGGACGTAAAATTTAGCCCCTATTTGCAATTTGTCAGCCAGCTCTTGAATGTCATACGCTTCACTCTTCGCTGTACGAGATGGGTCTGGATCACTCTCTCCATATCCTGCTCGATCGTAGAACAGGAAATATATGCCTAGTTCATCTATGAGTTCCTGTATCAGCAAGCTTTATCTATCAGTTTACTTCTCAGAATGTGATTATGAAAGTGTCGTTTGGCTATAATACAACATGAGTTCATACTTGGGATACAGGCAAGTTCAAGTCTTTGGACGAGGCAAATCCGTGAACCACAATGATCTTGTACCTAGCCTCTTCCTTGGGAACTCCTCCCTCCCGATAGGCCACATGTCTGCCGTCACTGAGTTTCACCCTCGGTGATGTGATCGGGCGACCTCCCGGCGAACCGCAGACTTTAGGACGAGGCGGCCTTAGGGCCTTATAAGTCAACCCTATCAGACCCACCACCACTGCTGCTGCTACTGGATTCACCATTGCTGCAAAAGAACCAGTTCAAATGTGTTGGGAGAGGCAGAAACCTTCAGTGATTAAGTTTACGAGTCATCTCTATTTAAGATCATATTCAAATAACAATCACCAGTTGAGGAACTTGTATAGGTGTATACTGGAGACATAACGGAGTATATCAAATCTGATATCCAACAAAAGCTTGACAACTCAGCAAAGCAAAGCAAAGCAAACAGAGAAAATAACAGAGTGGCGTCTGTTGGCGCCCAGAATTGGGCACCTTATACTGAAAATCGGTTCTAAATGAGGCAACTACGCGAAGTTGGTAAATTTCGCAAATAAAGATGGGCAGTGAGAGTATATGCATCAGCATATATCCCTTGAGAATATTTCTCAAAGAATGAATTTGAACCCAAATACACTGGAGTTTAACTATTAAAAGTTCATCATGAGAATCTCAAAATAAAAAAGCGTAAATCCTGGAGGTTATGTAAGCAGCAAACCTGGAATAAGTAAATTATCAAGGATCGTTCAGAAATGTTATCTGTTGATGCCAGGGCCAGCACGAAAGCGTGAACCCAGAACGAAGTAGTAGAGGGGGATATGAAACCGACGCTTGAGTTTTTGCTCGGAGTGTACCACATTGGCCATAACCATTGAAACGGAATCCCATTATTACCAGCAATAGCGATGGGTCCACTCTGTGATAGGGTTTTTTGCTGAATTAATTTTTCCTCGACTGATTTGATTGAAGGAAGTGACAAAGCACACTTGAGCGACATCTTCTCCGGATCTGCATTGACTGCTTGATGAGCCTCATCACTCTCTAGACCGTCTAGATCTGATCTGGACAGTCTATATTTATTTTTATTTTTACTTTTTAAAAATAATTATTTTAATATGTATAAAATAAAAAATAAAGATAATCTTTTAACTATTTTTTTAAAAAATATAATTTTTATATTTTAAAATAATTATTTAATAATATTAAATCTGAACCGTTCAGATTGCTCATTAGGTAATGAGCATTAAGTGCTCATCACTTGATGAGCACCAAATGGGAACCATCTTCTCCGGATGGGTTCAGTCAGAGTCAGGCGTACTCACTGAAATTTCAAACACAACCATTTTCAATGAATCTGTATGAGTGGAAAACAACACGTTTCTAGTTGTCATTGGCTGCTCTTTTTCATAGAACTGTGGCTAAAGAAGATGATGTCAGATTCAGTGTTGCTCTTAGATTTGTCACGTGGAATCCATAAGAATTAAGAAGCACAGATGACGGAGTGGTGGGGCAGGGAGGGAGAGGCCGGGTGTGGCTGTGAAGAAAGACAGTGAAAGAAGAAAGATATTAGGAGGTGTGGTTGAACATGCATCGCCCAACGGGTCCTCATGCATTGAGCGTGTTTGGATGTTGCAGTAAGAATCAAAGGTGTATGTATCAACCAAAATGAAGGTCCTGGGCTATCAATCAGGCTTCTATAGTTCCATAACTTTGTTGAACTTGTTTTTAAGGTGATGACAAATAACAAACAGGCGTCAGTTTCATAACCGTGCAAAAGTTCTAAACTTGAGCATGCATGTTTTTTTCAGCTTTGATTAGGGTAACATTTGAATCACGTTCATCAAAACGTAGTTTTAATTTTTAATAAGTAACCAAATATGCTCCAAAACAACAAAGATAGAGTCACATCTGGTTGCTGGTATAGAACTGACCATTGCGGAAGCACCAAATTGGCATTGCGCATCCTAATTTTCAAAGTCAACTTTCTCGGCAATGAATGGGCCACCATGGAGATCATTTTCAACTACTTATGACACACAAAGGTCCAAAAACAAGAGTGGCCATACATTCAGGGCTCTTTGAGTTGAATATTTCAGCCCAGGCCCAATATTATGGGACTGGTGCCCAGTACGGTCAGACTGCTTGAATACATATGTTTCAAATGATTATGACACACAAAGGTCCAAAAAAAGAGGGGCCATGTATTCGGGGCTGTCTGAGGAGAAATATTTCAGCCCAGGCCCAATATTACTGGGCTAGGGCCCACACTGGCAGATTGCTGGAATTCACATATTTGGGCCCAATCCCAAAACTGTAGCCCAATGTTAGAGCCCAAATTTATCTACTATTCTTCGTGGGAAAAAAAATTCTAGAATCGGTTATTCAAAAATGAAAAAAATTATAAATTCATGTAAAACAATATATATATGAATTTTATGTATTGACATTTTCATTTTTCGTATATTTTATTGTCACTTTAAAAATAATTTAGTTTTAAAGAATTTAAATTTAAATTCTAAGATTTATAATTTATTCGTCTTTGTTTTTTTTGGTCCAGGATTTATTCGTCCTTTCATTGCACGCCACTTTGAAAAAATTAATTAAAAACTTCTAAAGTAAATGCTTAAATGAGGTTTTCTACCCGCCAAAATTGTCTCCATGATTGCTCTGCGTCTGGACTTGGTCTTTAATGGATATTTAAATATTTTCCCTCATAATTTTAAAACTATTTTCTTCTAAAACATCTGTACTCCGCCGCCCGTCAAAGTCCAAATACAATTATAAAAATTAAGAATATCTGGAAAAGAACATAATTGCTATACATTTAATCCGACCATACATAAACGCGTAAACACAAGGAAGCCGGTGAGAGCCGCAGCTCGGAGTTGGTGTTTCACATTAATGGAACAAGAAAACAAGTTATTCCACTAGTATCGTAATTTAAAGTACATATTTTTCTAAGTTGGTAGTTATAAAAAAGAAATATTAAAGGCAGACAATGATGAAAGACTCGGAAAATACCAAAAACGCGAGACCAATATATTCCGGAACCTCCCTCTACCTTTCACATCCTCTTTTTTTTTTTTTTTTCTAATAATTAGATTAACATATTTCAACGGTTCAGATTTTAATTTTTTATAAACTATTTATTAAAAAAATTTAAAAATATTTAGTGTATTTGCAAACTACTCCCTCCGTTCTGTTTTATAAGATACAATTAACTAAATCACATTATTCAAAAAATTAGTTAAAATTAGTTAGGTGTAATAAATATATAAAGAGTAACATTTTTGCCAACAATACCCTTATTTATGTGGAAGAGAGATAATGCGTGGGAGAGAGAATGAATGGGAATTAAATACAATTATATGAGTAATTAAATAGGGGTAAAATAGAAAATCAACACACAAAATTTGAGACAACCTATAAGTGTCTCTTATAATAAGGAACATGATATACTTTACAATTGTCTCTTATAATAAGGAACAGAGGGAGTATTAGAATTAAATCTTAGGAAAAATTGCAAAAACAGACCTTGGAATTGTAAAAACGCAGATAGGGACCCTCGACAACTTCACTATAGCTTTTGACAATAATAATATGTCATGAAATTGTCAAAATCCAAAATGAAGTTGTCAAGGGTCCCTATCTGCGTTTTTGCAATTTCAAGGTCTTTTTTTGCAATTTTCCCTAAATTTTAACATAGTTTGTAATTTATTATTTATTTATTTTTACAAATTAATATTTTACTAACAATTTTAAAAAGGTTTAAATCTCAACTATTGAAATATTAATCTAAGGGTTAGGGGGAAAAAAAGAAGAAAAGGGAAGAGGAAATGTTACGAACTGAATATGTTCAATAAAGCGTACAAATTAAGAGTGTCTAGAACGCTAAAAAAGAGCCTTTCAACATCTGTATATGAAATTAATGAAATAATAATGACTCAGTAATCAAGTCTCTGGTTGGTATTCTCCCACATTCACTATATGCCCAACGGCTCAAAACTGCCATATATGAGAGGGGTCAAGGTCAATTAGGCAACCATTATCATATACACAGACTTCTACGCCTGCTTGACCAAGTAAACCCCCCCCCCTTTTCTGCGCGAGCACACGCACACAGACAGTTCACAGAAAAAATATAGATATATATATATCTAGAAATTTCATAATGATGATGATAAGAGTCATTAGAGTGCATAATTATGTTAGACCTCCTCACTAATTACTTGTAATCTTGGAATGTCTCGTAAGAAACTATGCATGTCACTAATTTAATCAAATGATCAAAGTCCCTGACCTACCGCCACCATGATATTATCATGTCATATTAAATCCACCAATCCTTCTGACAATTAATTCACCTTTTTAATTTTCCCTTTAACTGCATAATACAAGGAATAGTTTTTAACTCAAACAATTACTTTATTTCATTCTCATTTTTTAAGATACAATATCTTGATATATCGGTACATCACCATGTCATATTCGAACACTGTTCGGTTTATATAAATACAACTCTTCTAAAGAGATATTTTCCCATTCATGCATACTTAAACCAGAAACTCGATCTGTGTTTAGATGATTATAACTCAAGTATAACTTAATTTGAATTAATTGGGATACAATATATCTTTCCAAAACCAGGTGGGGTGTGTGTGTGTGTGTGTATTCATACATCATATATGTATGTATGTATATGTAAAAGTAAGAAGTTGGGGTGTGTATATAATACGTAGCCCGGCGTTTAGGATAGAATAATGGCAGAAAAGGAAATGACCTGGAAGAAGAGTGGCATGGAATTCCAAAACGTAGGGGAGATGGAATGGAATTGAATATGATTTGTGTAGGGTGGGTGTTTTGGTAATGCCAAAGTCCAGGTGAATAAATTTGAAACAGTCTCTGAGCAATGAAATTAAATTCTTTTCTGCGTTTGATGGTTTGTTTGAAAGCGCAAGTAGCTTCATCATTACTGGGAAGAACATCAACTAATGAATCCCTCTTTTTTTCCTTTCCTCCACCAAAGACGTACGACCCAATCCTTCAATTGCGGACTACTGTTTTTCTTTTCTTTTCTTTTCTTTTTTAAAATCAAACCCAAAATAGACTTCCTTCAATTTCAGCTAATTAATATAACTACGTGTTTTACATGTTACCTTTTTTAAATTTTTAAATCTGTTATTAATTATATTCAAGGTCTCCTTATTATATTTTTTTATGCTCGGAAATCATCACATGAATATGAAAAAAATTAAAAATTATAATATTTTAAATAATAACTTTTAATTATCTTCTGAGATATTGATGCATCAACAAATAGCTTAGAATCATATTAAATTAATGCGATTGAAACTCGCTTCACATTATCCAATCAATGTAATGTTCCAGGAGAGGAAAGTGCAAAGACCGGAAACAGACCTACGTTTTAATTCATTATCAGCTAAATAGTATTGAATTCGGAAGAAACTCCATCATATTCTTGGAATTCTATAGAATTTTTAAGCCTCAATTTCAAGCTTGTATATATGTGCGTGTCTATGTCCATTGTAAATGTTTAGAATTCAATATTTTCGGCCAAACAAAGACCAGTATTTATGCATATATCCGTATTATATGACCTTAATAGTGAACTAGGAAAAAATGAAGGCAAAACAATACAATTTAATTACTATTGAAAAATGATAAATGACAAAAGAGAGGAAAGGATAAGTCATATGGAAATCTCTTGATTATCCATCATGGATTTGGTGAATGAGCTCTAGGTAAATATATAGTGAAGTTAAAATGAATAGTAAACTATGATTTACCCTTTTTTACTGCATATTATTATAGAATCTCGTGGTAATTATTTTATTTACTTTAACAAGTGATCTTTAATTAAAAGTGAAGAGAAAATTAAAAAGGTGGATGCATGAATATATATCCAAATCGGGATAACATATAAAATCTTATGTTCTTCACTTCCACATATCAAAGGTTGATAGGAAGCAGAAAAGAAAGCAAATTAAAGCGTCATGTAGTTCTATCATAATCTGCAAAAGCTTGTCTACCACTAACCTCTTATATTCCAAATAAACTAAATTAACCAAAAGGTGACAAATGATTTTAAAAAAGGCATTGTCACGGGGCGATTTCTCTCTGGGACATAGCTTCAAAAAGGTCTCAGCTTAAAACCTACTACTTCTTAATATAATTCTATAGCTACTAGCTACCACCATTATATTGTGTGGTTACTTAGCTAACCCTAGCTACTTTTCACCTTTCCTCTTGTCAAAAACAACTGGAATTTTCTTTTAGCAGACAAAGAGATTCAATTTGATTTCTTCACTTTATTTAGTAGTTAGATTGTCAATATAAAAAAAAGGCCTTCACAATGTTCATCCTCATGAGAAAAGAACAGAGGGATTTTTTATTTATTCCCATCTTTCGATTCGAGCATGCATAATATAACAAAAACGGGTGAGAGATTTTGATTGGTGGGAGCTAATTAATTTAATTTTTGGATTGAGCATCTTAGTCTTTGGAAGTGACACTATATATTAACACGAGTCCAAGTTAGATGAACTCATTAACAAAAGTAAATTAAAACTTAAAACTTTGCTTAAGAAAAATGGAAACCCACCATTTACATCAACTGATCAACATGAAGTGAAATTAATTTTGGCCTAAAAATTAATCTGCACAACATTTTCTTAAACTAATCAGTTCCTTCATACACAATAATTATACATGTTTGTCCGGACAGCAGGTGAAGTACAAATTATATAGAGATATATTGTTTCACATCGCTCAAAGTGTGAAAAGGTTGAAAACGGTGGGAAAGGAAAGCCGGTGATACTGATAAGGAATCATAGGCAGTATCTGTCAGAAACAAGTGAATTGGCCTACCAAGATCGGCTCACAATTATTCTATCAGTGAATGACAAGTTTTAATTTTTATGCATCTAATAAATAACAAGTTTTATAATTAATTAACTTTTGTTAATCAAAATTTTGAAAATTTCTGGTGATGACCGTGCGCGGCGTGATCTGATTTACTATGTTTTCTTTGAAAAATCACCACATTTGTGAGAACGACGTTTTTCTTACGCGTCTGATGGTGTCATGCTCATGTATGGAGTTAGAATTATATGAAAGGAAAATCACTATATACGTATATATATATGGTCAAGTGTATATGTATGAAGAGCATTCATTAGTGTTGGTGTCTGATGAATTGTGAGTCGTTTGTTCCCACAAATTTACATATGACACATCTAAACTCACTGAGCTTTCTTGTGGCGTCCAAAGTCTTCCGCATATGTAGTTTCTGATGAGGATTATTGATACATAATTGACTTTATAAAATTTTCGTTGAAAAAGGTTGCATCCCATTCAAATTATGTGTGATTTTGAGAAGCTGCGGCTAGCTACCCGGTGCATATATAATTTTATATATATATATATATATATATTCCCTTTTGGCATCAAATATGTCCATGACATGGACAAACTGTTATTATTTAATTTCAAAGAAAAAAACAGGAGATTAGAACAAAGAAGTTGGTTTAAAATAATATTTTTAACTTGTTTGTGTTTGAATTATAAATCTTAAACCTCAAGCTGAAGCCATCATACGCATGTACCGACAATTAAGCCTCATTTAATGAAGACAAAGCGACGTGAAGCCATCAATAACAATTATTGAAGACTGTTTTAATTATTGGAATGCCATGGAAGGACCGTGATCTTTATTTGCAAATAACAAATAAATGACTTTATAAAATTTCCCTTACCACCATTAAATGTAGAAAATAGCTAATAGAAGGTTTTAAAGAAAGTTAATAGTGAATTTTTTTGGAGCAAAAAAAGGTTAATTGTGATTTTAGAGAAGGTCACTTATGAAATGGACACATATTCTCATGAACTTATTCGCTATCAGTTGTAAATTTTAGGAAGATCAAAGCCAGTTGTGAATGAATATTTAATTTAGATACAGAGGAGAGGGTCTCTAAATCATATATTTGCAATAAAGACTATTCGTATAATGAGTAATTCACAAGCGACAGTATAGATTTACAATCCATTCATCGCAACTGACATTATTTGAATTCACAATTGATTGTTTTCGAATAACACCTGACAATGCATAAATTCCCGAGACTATCTTTTCTTTTACAACTAACTTTCTATAAATTATAAGTGACTGCTCTTAAATTGACAAATGGTGATGCATAAATTTACAAGATTTCTTATCTATTCATATTTGATTTTTCATTGATTCACAAGTAGTTTTCCTTAATTAAATTCACAACTAATTTTATTTAAATTCATGAGTCACTCTTCATTGGCTATTTTCTACATTTAATTTGGTAATAAGAGCAATTTGAGTCATTTATTTTTTATTACAAACAAAGATCACGGTCCTTCCATATGACATTTCAATAATTAGATATCTTCAATTGTCATTAATGCTTTTACAAAGTCTGCAACTGTCATTTTTCCTTCAATTAATTGTTTCCTTATATTATTGTTGACTTAATTACACGGAAGTTAACCAAAAATACACGGAGCAAACTCTTTTAGATAACATTCTGTCTAGGATCCTTGTTAATTCTTGCGTTCAACATATTTAAATGTCTGATATACATATAATTCTCCTTTTAGGTATTGACCAAATGTGCCGTCTTTGCTTTGATCATCTTGTTTTCATTTGGCATATAATGTCAAATATGTGCGAGCAAATGGGCCCACATATGGGTCAAATTCCATCATATTTTTGTTGAAAGAGAAATGGAATTAATTAAGTAAACCATTAACCCAACACACAACTTATGTACTATATAGCTCGTTCACATTACAGATATATGGATCGTGTGTATACATGCACATGTGTATATATATACACACACACACACACACATATATTCATGTATAGTAACCTCTCAGACTATTCTAGGATTCCCTTTTATTAATTGGGTGAGTCCAATGTTGAATGTCATTTTCTATACCCTACCATTTAGTCTCTTCTCTCTTTTCTCTTCCCTTAAAAGAAACAATGGGAGAAAGTAATGGTTAATTTTTTTAAAAAGCCACTGCTTTGATTAATAATCAAAAGCTTTATTTTTCTCGGGGGGGTAAGTGCAGGCTACCTTTCTCACATAAAGTCTAAATATTGGCCCTTTCGTGAGGAGAGAATATCACCACTCCAATCTATAGGATTTGGGGAACTCTGTGTGAAGATAGAAGAACATGGGTCTGAGAGATCAGTACTGCAATGTACAAGACAAGAATAATCTCTACTTTCATGCTTCTCCAAATTTCATAGAATGGCTCAAGCCATCATCATCATCATCTTCTTCTTCTGATGAGACTTGTCAAAACGAGGCCGTTCGGGAGACCATCCAGTTTCTGCCCCCATCGAAAGATTTGGAAGTCGGAGTGGAAAAGGAGGTGTTTGGATCAGTGAAAGAAGAGAAGGTACTGCTGGAGCAAGTTGGGGTGGCTTTGCACATTGGGTTGCCTACTAATTACACAGAAGAAGACAGTGATATGAAGAAGAAGGTTACTGATGTTAAAGAAGAAGACGAAGAACAAGAAGAAGGCATGAGGATGAGGATGATGAAGAGAAGCTTCCATGGATCTTTCAACCAAGAGAGAAGGTTCTGGATACCAACTCCTGCACAGATCCTAATTGGGCCGATGCAGTTTGCTTGCTCCATATGCAGTAAGACCTTCAATAGGTATAACAACATGCAGGTAAGCTTCATTCCTTCTCAACTTTTCTCGTCAAGGGGAAAAATAGTTTTCATCTTAAATTCGTGTTTTTGGTTGACAACGAAAAACAGAATGTCGTTTAAAAAAAGAAATAAATGGAAACGATTCAGAAGCAAGCGTCTAATTATATATTAACGGCTAGCTAGCTGCTCTTATTTCTTTTGAAACGAAGATCATCCATATGCTTTCCTTATGCATAAACCATCAAATTAAATAGTTTGCACTTCAGTAGATCTATGGTATTTTCTTTTTCCTCCCTTCCTTTTTAAGGAGAGAAAGACCGAATTTTTTACCCTTTATAGTGAAAAATCCCTAATCAAAAATCACGTCTCTAGCTTCATGAGGTCTAAATAAAGTATTGATCCTTTTATATGGTATAGGAAAAAAGCTGTCTTCTGTAAAGAGGGTCGATAGATAGATATATCTACCTATAGAGGATGGAGAATTTAGATCACACACGTGTGCAATAAGATAGTTACACTTTAATTATAATCCTACTAGATACATACTTATTTAGATTATTTAATTTGATAGTAATGGTTCTGTAGAACTGGGATGAGTTATGAGGGTAGAAGTTTAGGATTAATCAAACTGTAGCAAAAAAAAGAGAAGTCCGGCGCATTGAATTGAAAAATCTTAGAGAAAACGATTTCTGGGTATATAATTATTGATCTCTTCCTAATGTAGCATTTCAGTTTTCTTCATTACCATGTATATCGCTAATGCAGGTGCATGCATGACAAATATATATAACTGGTTCTGTGTGCGTATAAACAATATCAAATTTAATTGTATAAATAACCATGCATATATATGCTTCGACCCCAGCCAAAATACTACGCATAAGCTAAGCCTTAAGTATATAGTCATGATGTTTTACATTATATATGAATATGATAATAAATCTCACGCGCATCATGATCAAAGAAAATCATTGAACTTCAATGAAGCATGGCTGCTTGATAAGCCTCCTATCTTTTGCTTCTCGCTTTAAGAAGTTTGATCGAGCGAGATCGATCGTGGCCTACATATATACCACCGCTCTTTTACTTTCTTTCTTTTAGCATAAAAGGTCCTTTTGTTCCATACAACATGTCAGAGAAAATTTACTCATCACATTTTCCCGTTTCTTCCTTTCCCGAGATTGCCCTTTTGGGGCAGAGCAGGTCTCGATCAGAAGGGGTAGCACAGGAAATGCTAAATAAAGGGTGACAGAAAATATAATCAAATAGCAAAGTTCTCGGAGCCACATGGACAAAGTTTAGGAAAATGTTCAAAACCTTTGCATCCGCAGAATTTTTCAAACTTATGCAGTTAGAGGGATAGAGAATTCAGCACGATTAGCTAGGGCTATAGCCGTAGCTTTTTGACGAGTGTTTGACTAGTTAGACTAACCTATCACTGCACACTGATAAGAATCCGAAAAGGTTTTAAATAAAGTTAACTATAAAAGAGAGATTAATTGAGATAATTATCAAAACATTTTTCAGTAAAACTCCCATTTATTTAACATAACTAGATCTGATAATATTTTGGAAAGCAACATGAATACTGTGCCGGTCCATTTTTTATTATTAGTCATCCATTAGCAGGTAAAGGAAATAGGAGGCCCTGAATTCAAGCAAGACATAGACTTGGATCAGATTCATTGGAAAAGTCAAGAACCTGTCTAATCTAAGCCAGATTATTGTTTTATACTGATAAGTATTATTCAGAGATTGATGTGTACGTTTTACTATCTATCACACGTAATCCTAATGAATTTGATCCATTTTTTTGGCAGATGCATATGTGGGGACATGGGTCCGAATTTAGGAAAGGACCAGACTCGCTTAGAGGAACACAACCAGCGGCAATGCTGAGGCTACCATGTTATTGCTGTGCTCATGGCTGCAAGAACAACATCAACCACCCTAGAGCCAAGCCACTGAAGGACTTCAGAACCCTGCAGACTCACTACAAGAGAAAGCATGGCTCCAAACCCTTCATGTGCAGAAAATGTGCCAAGACTTTCGCTGTGAAAGGGGATTGGAGGACTCACGAGAAGAACTGTGGCAAGTTGTGGTATTGCACTTGTGGTTCAGATTTCAAGCACAAAAGGTCCCTTAAGGATCATATTAGGTCTTTCGGAAAGGGCCACAAACCCCATCCTTCTCTCGAAGGTTTTGAGAAGGACTCCGAAGAAGATGAAGTCATTACTCACACATAATCTAACACATAATATATAGCTGTGTGTTTGCTGTCAAATTTTACACACGTGTTGAGTTCACATTGCAGAATTTGACAGCAAACACCTAAATAACTTAAATTTACTTTGAAGTCTTTGGCCTTACTGTTATTATGAGGCTTGTTCTTACGCTTGTGCTCAGTAACAAAAAGTTCTCTAGAATGGAAGTGCTGAGGCATGACCATAGGGAGCGGTTTGCTAGGGAGCACTTGCTGGGTGATGACGAGCTATGTCTAGCTAGCTAGTAGGATATATAGAGGTTTGCTTTGTGGTTAATTATAATAAGATGGTCATTACCTCTTAAGTGATGAAGTAGATGAATTTTCTTCCCATAAGAACAGGAAGAAGAAGTAGTATTTATTAGTAACCTCTTCAATATGGGGAAAATTTATCCGCTTCATTACCAAATGGTGGTAATCACCTTTTGAGGACTTTAATTTGTTGTCATAATCTATATTATAACTTTGTTGTATATTATGGATTTGACTTGATTGCTATATGGCATTATGGTTTTGTTTCTGCACAGCTAAGCCTTTTAAAGTGACCACTAGAGATGAGTTTAGATATACATATAGCCATGATAATGATCTAGCTCAAGCACCAAATTAAAAGCATGTGAAACCAATACACGTGTGTGAATGTGTAACAAAGTTGAAAAGTTTAGTTTCAGTGTTTCCCTTCAAATTCCTTAATCTCTATATATGTATAGTCGGCGATCCACAACTCCAAAAGAAGTTTTAGTGCAGAGAAAAGCGTTTATTAAACATGATTAAGTTGACAACATGATTAGAGATCATAACAACTTGAGCCTCGTGAGGTCAGAATCTATGCGACATAAAATGAGAGTGGGTATTAAATGAATCATAAAGAGAATATAAGTGTGTGCGCGTGTGTGAACTAAATTTGGCTTTATTTATATAATACCTGCCCCCATTTGCAGAGGCAAAGTGGGACTGAGAGTCCATTCTGGAGGGCTCCAGTTCACCAAACCATCCACCAATAATATATCATCATGTAGCTAGAGAGATTGATTGCCCAATATTAAAAGAATCAAATCTAACAAGCACGATTAATTCTTTATGTCCCATGCTTATTAATTAGATGATCTACTAGATTGAAATAAAAACTCCCAAAATGGTGATTAATATCCTTAATTATTACATCCATGTTTGAAAAGAGAGAGCATGCGTAGCAATATATACAAGGGCCTGCTTTTTCTCAAAGATGACATGGTGATGCTTGCTACACGTGAGGGAGAAGAGAGAGAGAGAGAGAGGGGGGAAATTAAAGGGTTAATTTGAAAACAGGGGTGGCTTTAGGTAAGATTGACCAAAGAATACAAAAGTAGAAGGAAAAAAGGGAGAGGAGGGTGTGTTTGGTTTATGAAGATAAGGGACCTCCACCATGTTTTGTCGGGTGAAAAAAGATCACAACCACCATCTTTAATTGCACTGATTTAGCAAACTAAACTTATTATCTAACTTAACCAGCTTGCCTTTCAATATTCTAAGTCCAAAACATCTAATTATTCTTAGCCTGGTTAACTAAACCACGCTCGCCCAACTGGTTGCCTTGATAGAGACAATACTATTGCACCCAATATGAACCCTTCTTTTCTCTGTTCCAAAAAGAAAATGACAGCTTAATTACTTTGCCCCATCCATATCTAGCCTTCTTTTACTCTAAACAAAACTCCAAATCGTTGGCTATGGGTTCAATTGCTCTTGTAAATAACGTAAATACTGATTTGAGCTGCAAACAGCTCTAATAACGTATTACTTATTACTTTTGTGAAAAAAATTTGAACTATTCCCATATCTCAATATATAAAATATGGAGTTGTAATGTTTTTTTTTTTGGGGGGACCGATGATGTAGTTGTATTGTTTAAGTCACGAATAGTCCGCTTTATTTATTAAACTTGGTATCATGCATGGGACCCATATTTAGTTTTTTGGGTTAATTTATGAAATTGGTAATATCGTGCTCGTCCGATTGGCTTTAAATATTATGTCCTAGCAAAATGTCTGCATTTCTTTGTTATTATATCGTGCCATACTTATGTCCGTACTGTCATAACAACGAAGTGTAGAAAATATAAATTATTATATATACTGCATGTGAGTAAGTAATATGAGATGATGGTCAAAAAAGAATAAGTAGTATGAGAATATAAAATGTGCCTGGAGGCGTCGTAGAACTATTTTAGTGAATCAACTGAGCATGCCATGGTAGTATTTTATGAATTATCCATAGTTGGGTATGAGTTCAATTAAAGAAGGAATTTTTGCATCCATGATCTCTTTAGAATTTTTTTCCCTCCCTTTTTTGTATGTGCAAGTGTAATTACATGAATAATAGGGCTTCCAAGTTATCAAGCTATCTCTCAAGTTTTCACATATATAGTTTTAAATTACTATCTCCGATCCTTAATATAAGACCTTGTTTGACTTTTATTTTAATTCTAATTAGAAGACCCCAATTCACTTTGTCTCTCATATTTATGTATTTTTTCTCAAGGTGGTCTTTCTAATAATGATAGTTTTAGCCAATCAACTTAGTAAGTAAGAATATTTTAAGAAACACATAATATATTTATTACAAATAACTAACTTAGTTTATTTTCTTAATCTCCTCAAATTAGTCAACTAACTCTTATAATTAGGATTGGTAGTAGTATTTTAAAAATGTATAACTAATAGATACTTGAAAAATAACACAATCTTGTGACACCGGAAGCAACCTGTTATAATATATACCGAAAACTTCGCTCGTATTTGCAATCGGGGACAAGGACTCGAGGGCAGCCTGCAATTCTAGTACTGGTAATTTGTCAAGCCCAAATGGAAAGGAAGGTCCATGTAAGCAACAGTTTCTGGTATTCTTACCTTGCTGGGTCCAATACCAAAAATGGTTTTACTCTGAATCAATCTGGCATTTAGATTGGACCATCAAAAGCCGAAGAACAAACAGCTAACTTAATCTTACCCATTATTACACTACCGAGCATCTGATGGGCCAACTCACCACAAGACCACCGCCCCGTAAGTCTTCGGATGTTTAGTTACGATACTTTTGTCACCGTGGTTTTGTTTTGGCAAGAAGCAAAGCATTATTGGAAAACGACTATTGATAAGCTTGAAGTTGGAACACTCCGTAATTGGTAAATGGTAATGGTAATTAGTAGTATAAGATAATGAGTTATTTTCTGTCCAAATGTCTTGTGTTATCATTTTTCGTCGCTGTTCCCAAATTGGATTGTTCTAGTTTTAAGAAGCAAGTTGATTGGTGGCCTGGCCTGACCTGCTGGACCAGAAAGTGTTGGTACATTCAGACTCGCAGAAGCCATGTGACTGAATGAGTAGGGCAATAGCTTTAGGTAATGTCTGGCTCTTGCGGTTTTGTGATATTCCTTTGTGGGTAAGAAATTATATGCACTTTGTTTGGTCCCATACCGGCCATACCTTGGACATTCGAACACTGTTCTATTGGCATCTAATTTCTCTGCTATAATCAATTACGCCTTCAGTCTTTGGCTTAACTTTTTCATCAGCAAATTTTAGAAAAGAGAAACCCCATTATATTAGAACAGTGCTAGAGACGAGAGTGTGGTGGTGTCTGATTAGATGCACCAACACGAACTTATAGGCTTACCAATTTCTTGAGGTGAGGTTGTAAGGAATTGACATAAGCGTTTGAAAATACAACACAGCTCTGTGGCACTGCATCGGATGGTGGGGCATTGATGTTATGTTGGCACAAATCCTCTAGTTCATAGTGGCGTGAACTGTTTTTGAAGACCACCTTATTTGACTTTCGAGGATTTCTTTTCCCTTCTTTTCTGTTGGCCCCATTTGACTTTCAAGATTAGAATACAGAGCATTATTATTATTAGTAGAATACATAATAAGCGGATTCAGAGAGGGCGTGAAGTTTTGTGTTGCTGGGTTTTGCTTAGGTGTACGAATATCACATTTTTGCAGTTTCTGATACAGTTTACTGCTTAACTCCTGAACCATCAAAGGCCACATTGAAACACTGCGGATGACCATTATGTATCAAGGATAGATGGGGAGGCAGGAGATAATGTTGATTCCTCAAAATGCCAGAGACCTTAAGCAGATCACATGGTTCGATTTGAGTATGTAGACAAGGCTTTTGATGATTGTTGTAAGGCTGTCAAGAACATGAGCATTCACGTGCCGTCATGAAGCTACAATACAAAATCAACCACATGAGAGTAGCAGATCAACATAATCTTGAGTGTAGAAAACAAAGATAGGTACTTAACCATTCAAGGATCGAACTTGTATTGATTTAACCGCAATTTACACTTAAAACTGTTGCTTCAGCCTGGTTTTGGCAGTAGTAGTTCTGAAATGAGGGAAAAGACCAAAAAAAAAAAAAAATCTTCAATCAGTATTCCTTTCCACACTATCTGCCCATTTCACAAAAATCATGAGAAAATTTCAGATGCTTCATGATAGACAAATTTGCTGACTGCTTCACCACAAAATCAGAACAAGGGGTCATTGATACAGCACCACGGGTGGAATCTTGAATTTGTCCGAGAGGAAAGGTATTGCCCTGCGTCCATCGACCAGGTCCCCGTAAAAAGCATATTCTGCTTCATAGTCATGCAAATGAAGCTCAGCCTTCTGATTCGTATGATAATGATGCCTGGCTGAGGCGGACTTGCCGAACCCAAATATACTGACTCTATCACAGATTCCTAAAGCTAACATAACAGCTTGCATACCAGAAGAGTAATGAAATAGAGCACCATCATGTGCAGAGCTCCATTCTTCCAAAGCCTTCCCTGTCTCCTCCACAAACCTCTCCAAGGAGTAGTACTTCACAATCCGAGCACATAACATATCGAACCGTGGATCGGTGACCAGCAATGGTGCTTTGTGAGAGGAATTGCAAACGGTGTAATCCAAGAAATGAGCTGGTTGGCAAATGTACATAACTATTGGCACATTAGCTCCATATGGGTGACAGAAGCATTCTGTCCTCCTTGCACAGAGATGCAAAATGTTGCTATTTACGAATGAAATGCTTGTTTTAGACCCCACTTTCTTCTCAAACTTCTCAACCCTTGCATTGTTCAATCGGATAACTGCTTCATGGCTATCAATGAGCTTCCCATAGTCGTTGTTCAGCAAAATTCCACTGTTGCCAACCACCGCACAAGACGAGTATCGCCGCTCGGAACCCGCCAATCCATTGTGCCTATCGATAGGAAGCTTAACTAGCCGCGTCAAATCGGACATAATACTAGGCTGAAACCTCTTTTTCCTGGTCCAATCGTTCAAAACCTTTCGGAAATCGAGCCAATACCTATAAAACAGCGGCGAGCGTATCGTTACCGCTAGCCTCCTCGGGTCCTTATCAGTGATCTCATGGTGAATGAATCTACGCCAAGAGACAAACGTCCGGTGCCGGGCTTGACTTCCAAAGTCTCCATCCAGAAGCTGCTGGATTTCTTGCTTCGACTTCTCTTCTCCGATATCGATGGCGGCGTGTTTCAGCAGCGTCGCGTTCAACAATGGTGCTGCCGGAACTTGAACCCATACTCTGCTCTCCAACTCAATGGACAATAAGCCTCTCCGAACAAAGGTTCTGCAGCTGAGAGTGGCAACGAAGACGACGACAATTAGAACTCCAAACAGCGGGCGAATCGAACGCTTCATTGGAAAGGCGTGCTTAACGGAACAACTTGTCGGTGTTGCTAAATGTGGCCAGAAACTAGAGATCTTGAAGCTAAGAGCGCCAGATCCATCTTTGTCTCCGAGAACATTAAGCAAGAGAAATGAAATAAGCGAATGAGGCCACAAGAGATCCCTGAGAGGTATTAGCGAGGGCAAATATACTATGAATCACGAACGTAACATAGGGTTGACTCCGGGTTCTGGACAAAAACAGGGCTTCTAATCATTGCGGCCTTTTGAAAAGAAATGCCAATACTAGATGAAAAACAAATTTCCAAGTAGGAATCACAAGTAAAATCAACAATAAGCTACAGTAAGGGCCTTCACTACGCAGATGGACCATAGAGAAGCTACGAAGAAGCAAGCAAAAAGACAAATCGAATGGAGCAGCAGCGGAAGCAGTAAAATCTGGAGGGGATGTAGAAGAAACGGAATAAAGAAGAAGGAATATTAAGTCGCAACTTCAAAACCCACATGGGAGCTAAAGCGAAATGAGAAAGACCGGTTGATAAAGCTGCAAGCCGGAGAAGATTCGAGGGCACAGAAGAGGGGAAAACGAACCCTAACAAAGAAAGAAGAGAAGCGTGCGTTGAAGGGCGTTGCGAAGACGGTGAGCAGCTGCGGGCTTGAGGCCATTAAAAAAGCATGCTTTTTCTGATTGCAAGCGAGGGAGAGAGATGGGGCCCACTCTGGGGGGTTTTGTGGGGTATAGTGAATACTTTACCGATGCGATGATGTAGACCGAGGGATTCAGATTTTAGATCCGATCCAATCCAAGCTTTGTTCCCGTTAAATTTATTAGGTTAGACGATTAATTATTACTATCACCTCTGATTTCCACTTTTTTGGTTTCAAATACATGTTGGGCAGATTTTCCATGGGTTTCAAGTTTTAACTTCTACTAATTTTATTAAAAACGATGTTCAGTAAACTGATTGAAATGGAAACAAATATAAGGACATGTTAAAAATGTTTTTATGCTTTTACATAGAAGTATTAAAAAACAAAAATATCAATCCCAGTATTAATATATATAAATTAATGGAAATTTTTTTCGCCAATCTATTGTAAATTCTCATCGTTTATAAATAATGCGACTTACACGTATATGTGACATGCAAGCCTAGTTTTGTTGGATATGGATGAGAAGATTATTAATAATATTATTTGCATAAACTTATGTCATTTTCATGAATTTCAACCCTACAATTATTTTCTATTTCTTTTTAATAAAAATACAGAATTTTTATGGTTGGTTTTACATTAAGCTGTACAGTTTTTATTTTTAAATAGATAACAAACACATTTAATGGTGTGCTCTCCCGACATAGTCTTCAGGGGGACAAAATATGGGAGCGTTTCTACTCATTCTATCCTTTATTAGCACTGTGTGAAAGTGGAAATAGAAAGTTGGGAACATAAAATCAATTGAACTGCCCAAATAGTGTCAATAAAGAGGTGTTTGGATGTGTCTTGAAGAGGTTTTTAAAAATATGTTTTTATAAATCGAGACAAATTTTTTTATATCTTTATTTTTTATACCGTAAAATTACTTATAAAACTATGATTTAGTTTTCATATAAATTTTTTCTGAAATCTTTCGGTAATTTGGTTTTATATATCAATGCACTGTATTGTTCAGGCAAACAACTCCCCAAAAAATTGATGAAATTAATAGCAACGTCACATGATTGAAAATGAACGCAAATTTCTTTTTTCGCCCGCTTTATTCTTCCCCGCTTGACGCGCTTCTTGGCAATCACCCTCGCATTGTTTATTTTCTCTCTCTTTTTTTGGCCTATTGTGAATCAAAATCAAACTGATTTCTTGTGTACTATTAACTTTATTTGTTTCTTTTTCAGTTAATAGTAGACATCGCGGAATATTAGGAATTGACAAAAGTCGTCTGGTTATAGCTTCCATGAAATTTAACTTCTTTTTTTTGGCCTGATATGAAATTTGACTTCTTGGAACAAGTTTCTAAGCATTGTCCTCACTTTGACATTTTCCCTTTCCTAATAATTTGAAAATGACCTAGAGATACTAATGGACCTGGCACCTGGATCTCATGAAAAATGTCAGTTCCTCATGTTGTGATGAGTCAGTATTTAAGTTATCACTAAGAGATATGTCCATATTTAATATCTGATAATATTTTAAATATGATTGTTTCTAATAGAAAGATATCCATACGTAAAAAAAATGAAAGTGATGGATATTTTTTAAATAAAATTATATTCCTTTAAATGCAAGAACTAATAATAATTATTATTTTAATTCTAAATATGATATCCCTCCCAGAGTGATGGTTGCATTAGTGTTTGTAAATTTAGATTTCCTCTCTATTTTTTTCAAATCTACAGTCTCCTTAATTTATCTTCATTTTATTAACTTTACAGCGTTGATTTTATGGAGATATTTAAAATCTCAAATTTACATCTGTCCATTTCTTCTATCAATAACAAAGACTAATTTTGACTAATTTCCGAATCTCAACTGATCCCCTTTAATTTACGGAGACCAGAGAGTAACGCTCTATAATTAGATGTACTTTACATGTAAGGGTTGTGGATCGCACTCCTAATTTCTTGCTCAAGGAACAAGAGCCTCTATCATTTACACGCAGCTTTCTTTTTCATTTGAATTAGCATTAGGTGATTTTGTTTTTTTCTTTTCTCTTTAATTATAATATTCATTCTTTTATTAAAATACACATTTATTAAAAAGATTTAAAAAAAACATAAAAGGCCGGGCCATTATATTTGAAAATTTAGAATTAAGTCCAAATTAACCAAACAACTCGGCCGGTCCGAATAGACAACAGAACAAGAAATAAGACTAAAAAAACTATTATATGAGAAACTAAAAACCAATTATAATATTCATTTAAAGCTTCCTTCTTCTTCTTTTTTTTTTTTTCTGGTAAAAGAAAGTTCATGTGCATTGGGTTCCTGAGACTCACTAGTTTCAGAACATACTTTTAGGATCAAATAACGCTTACAGAGATATTTACAGATTGCCCACCAATAAAGTCCCAACATCGACAGCAGGATTTGAACTCACGTCTTTATAAGTTATGAGTCAAAGCAATTCTTAGTAAGAATAATAGATTTGATGCATGAAGAATTACTAACACTAAATATCTCATCAAACCTGGAGAAGAATATGACTTGAGAAGCTATTTTAAGGATCCTGTCAGCTAAAAGACTAACAGATTAGATTTTGTTTGGATTGTGATTGGCATGGCCAAAACATTCGTTTTTAATCTGAATTAATTCTCAGTTACTCCGACTGGTTTCTCCACCCACCAATATAACCAAACTCCTCTTTTTGTTTTTCGATTAGCCCTCCTCTTTTTAGAGAGAGAGAGAGAGATTCAATGCAACTGCTACTATTAATCCGCTCAACTTGACCATTGATGATTTTAACAAGTTTTTTTTTTTTTTTTGCCAACGATTTTAACAAGCATGAATTGACAATGTCAACATGTGTAATCAATCCTTTATTTTTAACTATTACAACCCTGACCTTGGTCAAAGATGGTTAACAAACATTATTCGGGGTAACGACAATGACAGTGCCCCTGCACCGCTTTAACAGAAATTGAGTGCATGAACTAAACTTATATATTAAAAAATAAAACCAAACTGGTCAATATTAGACTTAAAACACAAAACAATATTATCTCCCAGTTTAATTAATTTAAGAAAAAATGATATAAAAATGACACTTGAACTTAAAAATGTTAAAATAGTCACTTGAATTTGCAAAATTCAATTTAGTTACAAATAACCAATTTGACATCTATAAATTTGCTGAAATAACCATATTATCCTTTATTTTATTTATTTTTTTTTTAAAAACCAAATGCCTTCACTGGTCGCCGGCACCGGAGCTCCAGCGGCGGGCAATAATTTTTTAAAATTTTTTTACAACTTTAGTAAAACGGTTAACAAGTTTTGTAATGCTATTAATAAGTTCAGTATATCAGTTAACAACAAATTTTCTAGAAAATTTAAAAAGTAGCATTTTTCCAACTCTAGTAATATCGTTAACAAGTTCCGTAACTCTATTAACAATGCGGGTATAGCATTTAACAACAAGTTTTCTGAAAAATTAAAAAAATAACATTTTTACAATTTTAGTAACAACTTTTTTTCAATTTTTTTTTCTGATTTTAATAAAATGATTAACAAGTTTTATAACGTTATTAACAAGTTTTGTATAACAGTTAATAATAGGTTTTCCAAAAAATTCAAAAATTAGTATTTTCACAACTTTGCTAATACCGTTTAACTCTATTAATAACTTCGGTATAGCATTTAACAACAGGTTTTCTGAAAAATTAAAAAAAAAAGACATTTTTACAACTTTAGTAACTACTTTTTTTGAAAATTTTTCCAACTTTAGTAAAATAGTTAACAAATTTTGAAACACTATTAATAAGTTCAATATAGCAGTTAATAAGGCTGTTCACAGGACGGATCGGGACCGGGACAGGCCCATCCTGGTTCCGTCCGGTGAACAGTAACTGGACAGATTTTCTGTCCCGTGTCCCGGCCCGTCCCGGGGTTGTCCTTTTCTCGGTTGGGATGGGACGAATTTGGGACGGGACGGATCCGGGACGTCCCGAAAATATTTTTTTAATTTTTTTAATTTTAAAAAAAAATCTGATTTTTTTAATTATATTTTTTTGAGCTTAAATTTTTAAAAAACATTTTTTATTTTCTTTTTTATTTGTTTGGGCACCCTTAAACAAAATCTCAAAATATTACATATAATAGTCATTAAAAACTCTAAACAAAAGCTTTTAACACAATAAAAACTTGCTAAAAATTCTAATCATCAATAATCTCAAATCATTAACAAATATAAAAACTCTAAATAAATATATCCATAGTTCTATACAATAGTCTCAAATCTTAAAAAAATATGAAAAAAATGATATTATATAAATAGGATAAAAATAAAAAATAAAAGGAACCGGGACGGGACGACCCTGTCTCGTGTCCCGTCCCGTCCCGGTCCCTTTTTTGTCCCGTCCCGGTTTGTCCCATCTCGGAAAATTTCGGGACGGATCCGTCCCGTCCCAATAAGACCGGGACTGGAACGGGCTGACCGGGACGGGTCGGCCTTGAACACCCCTAGCAGTTAACAACAGATTTTTCAGAAAATTTAAAAAGTAGTATTTTTACAACTTTAGTAATGCTGTTAATAAGTTTTGTACCTTTATTAACAACAGGTTTTCTGAAAAATTCAAAAAGTGGTATTTTTACAACATTAGTAACGCGGTTAACAAGTCATATAACGATATTAACAACTCTCATGACCATAATGGTTGCCTAATAAGTGAAATTTTTTTACTGTACAACGTTCATAAGGAGCTAAGATCAACCTTCACGAGAGTTATTACATGACTTGTTAATCATGTTATTAAAATTGTAAAAATGCTACTTTTTAAATTTTTCAGAAAACCTGTTGTTAAATGCTATACCAAAGTTGTTAATAGAGTCACGGAACTTGTTAATGGCATTACTGAAGTTGTAAAAATACTACTTTTTGAATTTTCTGAAAAACTTGTTGTTAACTGTTATATTAAATTTATTAATAGCGTTGCAAAAATTGTTAACTGTTTTACTGAAATTGTAAAAATTTTGAAAAAAATTGTTGTCGGCCACTAGAGTTTCGGTGACTGATTGGTGGCGACTGCTGGAGTTTCGGTGACTGCAGCCACCTAAGCTCCGCTGCCGCTGATGGCACCGGAGCTCCAACGACCGCCGGCTAGCGGGAACATTTGGTTTTTTAAAAAACAATAAATAAAATAAAGGGCAATATAGTTATTTCAGTAAATTTACAAATATCAAATTGGTCACTTATGACTAAATTGGGATTTTGCAAATTCAAGTGACTATTTTGATATTTTTAAGTTCAAATATCATTTTTGTGTCATTTTCTCTTAATTTAAATATATTAAAAAATTAATTAATTTAATTATTTATAATAAATATGAGTTAATTTTTTTAATATTTTTTTTACTCATTGCTACTTTTAATAAAAAGATTATATAATATATGCTATATAAGCAAGTAGTTTTTTTGGTTTTTTAAATTAATCAAATAAGTGTTATAAAATAATATTATTTTATTTATTCCGCCGGAAGAAATCCGCATATTTTGGTGTTTTAAAATATTTTATTTCATACCATTTTCTTGATCTTTAATATGAGACTTAATTATTAATTAATTTTGATTCTAAATATAAAATTTATGATATTTATCAATTTTTTAAAATTATCTTTATGAATACTCTCTCAATCATAATTCCTAATCAAGTAGAAAAAAAATAAAATATTAAAAAATAATTAATATTTTAAAAAATATCATATTTTTTATAATTAATTAATTTATAAAACTGCCTCAATGACGCACGCACCTATAATGAATAAAACACAGAAAAGGATTAGACAAATGTATTTAATTAAACATTTATTAATTCATTGAAATTTACATCATGGCTCAACGGCGTGAGAATAATGCTCCCCAACCCACCAATCCACCAACAACCAACCGCCAACAGCGTCCGAACCACGACCCTCCAACCACTAATGACCCGATGACCGACCCAAATTTCAGATCCGAATACCTTTCCCAAATGAAATATAATCACACACGCGACATGACCATAACACCCTTCCTCCTCAGATCTTTTCTAGCTTATCGGCCTTCACTATTGGATTGGCCTTCGCGATCTGCTCCCGGCCCATCGTCTTGAAGTCGAACTCGCACCCGTGCTGTTCCGGGTATCGGTGGGCCCCGCAGTACGTCGACCCGCACCGGCACTTGAACCCGGTGAGCCCCACGCGCCGCCTGCACGTCATGCACCTATTCGGCTGAGCCGGTGAAGCGCTCTTCGGCTCCTCCGCCTGAGGCGCCGGATCAGCCGCAACAGCAACCGAAGACGAAAGATCGGCAACAGGTTCCAGCGACGACGAAGATGACTCCGATTTCTCCGCCGTGGACGGCTGAGGGACTATGGACTGATTGAGAACCAGCTTGGCCGAAGAGGATTGTTGCTCCTTGAGCTGCAAATCTCTGTAGCATTTGGAACAGAGATTCTGCGTCGCAGGACTACCGAAGAAGCCGCAGTTGTTGGCACAAAGGCGCGGAGCTTGGCATCTATGTTCTTCCGCCATTTTCTTTGATCGATGTCGGTCCAATCCCGCCGAGAGATCTAGCGATCTGCAAAAGGAAACGCCAAACAACGTCAATCAGTATATTTTCAAACCTAAACAAGCAGGAAGAATTTTCCAAAGACGAAGGAACATCACGTAGAGGAGGAGGACGATTACCAGCGAAAGGAGGAAAAAAACGCGGAAGAGAGAAGAAGGGTTTGGGGGATTAGAAGGGGGGACAGAGAGGGGAATCTGCAGAAGAGAAATAAAGAAGGAAAAGAAAAGCACCTCAAGAGGAACGCAAAGGGAGGATGAGAGATGTGGAGCTAGGGTATAGGATTGCTGGAGGGTGAAGAAAATTCCAGAGGCCTTCTTCTTTTCTATATGTCTGCGACTCTCTCTTTTCTTTTTCTTTTTTTTTTTTGGGCGTGAATTGCTTTTTTATTTATTAATAAGGGGAGAAACGGCGTGACCACGTCTATTGCTAATTTGTTACGCGCCCCCCAAACGGTTTTTAATATGAGTGCCTCTTTTTTGGTTTATTAAGGCCGTGATTACCTTCTGGAAGCCGTTGTTGCCACGCCACGCCCCCCTTCTCTCTCTCTCTCTCTCTCATTTATTCATCCTTTGTTCTTGCTATTTATTTATTTAATTTAATTCCTCGTTTGGCCAAAGCAAAAATGACATCTATTAGTTCCTGTCAATTCACTGAACCTAGACATCATTACCTCATGATGTTCGTTTTATCAGAATCTTTTTTTACTAGCATAAAAAAGAGAAAAGAAAAACAGAATTTCACAATATAAACAAGGAGGGTATATATGGATTTTCTTATTTCTTCTCTCTCCTAGATCCTAGAAAAACATAATTTCAAAATATAAACAAGGCGGGTAAAATCCTTATTTGGATATTTTTGGTCAACTAAAATCTATATATGGATTTCCTTCTTTCTTCTCTCTCCTAGATCCTCTTAATCTTTTCCTCTTTTCTTAATTTTTTTTAATCCCGAAAAATTCACAAAGCAGAGTGTAAATATATTATATTAATTAATGGATTGATGATTTATCAACAAAATAAAGAAAAAGCAACAAAGCACTTCATTCTAATTTTAAATATTATTCTTATTTTTGTTAACTCTAATTCTAATATACAGAAAATCAATGTATATTTTTAACAAATAACTAATTTAACTAATTTATAAATTTATCTAAATTTATAAAGTATATCATATATTAAGGAATAGTAATTAAAAATAAAAAATTATTGCAAACAATTTTTTCCCATCGGACTAATTAGAAATTTTGTTCTGGTTTGATTGTCAAAATATTCTTCCAAGCATAATATCATCCGGAATGCAACTATATCTAGGAAAAAAAAAGCATATAATAAGTAAAATCCTTATTTGTGGCTGCACAAATGGTAAACAAATGATCTGATTGGGATACTTTCACTTTTTTTTTAATATATTGTTTACGATAAAATTAGATTTTCTTTCGGCTCTTAAACAGTTGAACGTACTCTTCATTAATAACCGAATTGTCGTCTCTGTTATCCCAGGATTTGCCTAGCTTTGTATTGTTAAACTCTGCTTGCTTTTGTATTCCCAAAGGAAGAAGAAGAAGTAATAACTGGATTGGGCCTCAATTCACCATCTCGAGACATTTCATCTGGGCTGGGCCGTAAACTCCATTCCCGGAGGTGGTGGCCCTCCCATTTTCAGAGAATCTCAAACCCAATTTCATTTACTGAGATATTTTTGGGTCAACACATAATTCAACTTGTCACACCCAAAAAAAAAAAAAAATCAACATGCTATTTTTAAACTCAAATTTCTTACCTACAAAGCTCCGTGGCGTTTTGTCGGCGCATTAAATTATGAGTAAACTATACTTCTGAAGTACTGAGTGGTATTTACTTTGGTCACCATTCCTTGCTCGTTTGGTCATGTGCCTCAATATTTTGGGTTAACAGTCCCCTTTCCTCTTCAATTCCAATCCTATAACAGGCCTAGTCAGGAAAATAGCAGTCGAATAATGTATTGTTGCTTTCACGAACCAATGTCCGTATCAGGAATCAAACAATTAAAGAATCTTCATCTACCCAGCATCTTAACATTGATTGTGCTTCTAGCTGTGGTTTATATCATGTTTTCAAGACTACGTAAATGTGAGCACCCTAGTGTTTGTTTGTAAGCATAAGCTCTCTGTTTCCTTAGAAAATTCTTCCATATGGCACAAACCCCATTAATTAAAAGAATTACTATATGGTTGGTCTCTTCTTCTTTCTTTATTTCCATGTTACTTATTCAAAGAATTTGATAGGTGCCAAGTCATAATCAGAAACAAAACTAGCCGGCTCCAGAATTTAATATCATGAGACGTGCATTACATAATACAGGTTTTGACCTGTTATAAAATGGGCCAATCACCCACTACTCTCTACTGCATCCAAATATTAGCTTCATCTGTCACCAGCTTCTTCACCCTCCTGCCATATCATGAGGTTTCTTCAAGTCTTCAAGATCACTCTTTTCCTGTTTATTGGATTACTTTAGTTCATGGGGGCACTCCTAAGGTAAGAATTGACCAAAGCCTTGTAATAATTGTCAGGTACATTCTGTTATTTGCCCGCACCATGGGCTTTGTGTACAAGGAAACTAATGTAACTTGGTGACATGTTTGGACGCAGCAAAAGCATTATATAGTATACATGGGAGAGCATTCACATCCCAATTCAGAATCTGTAGTCAGAGCAAACCATGAAATACTTGCTTCAGTCTCTGGAAGGTAAGACCCTTCAATTTAGCATATGTTCCTTATGCTAGTGGTGTTCTTTCTTAGGTTGTCTAAGAAGTGTTTGAATTTTTCTCAGTTTCGACGAAGCAAAAGCAGCGGCAGTTCATCACTACGCTAAAAGCTTCCGAGGTTTCTCAGCAATGCTCACACCAGAGCAAGCTGATGAACTTGCTGGTAAAGTACTTTACTCTCATGTCTTGATCTCTTTCCCATTTCTTCATGTAGGACAGGGAAGCACTTCAAATTAGATGACTAATTAACTCGTTATTCCCACACACACGTGCATGCATAATCTGTATCACACCCCTAAGACATTTATCTCCTCTGATGTTCTGATTTATGTTTCAGAACATGATTCAGTCGTGTCAGTGTTTGAGAGCAAAATGAATCGGCTCCATACTACACGTTCATGGCATTTTCTTGGATCAGACTCTGTATACAATGGCGATTATCTGCCCATGGACCCCAGATCCAATGTCATTGTTGGTGTTGTTGACTCAGGTATATGATGAAATCTATAACGACAATACAACTCACTGTAATGCACAGAAAAACGTCGAAAAATAATTATACAGACTTGGTCTATGAAAATTTGGCAAACTAAATCAATTATAAGGAGACATAAAGGCAGTTAAATATTCTTTTAGTTGAATTCACTTTTGACACTTTTATGCGCATCTCCATAATTGATATGGTTTATCCGTTTTTTCAGATAAGGTCTACTCACAGAATCTCACTTGCCAGATGCGACCATTTTTTTTTTTTTCCTATTTATAGTATTTCATTTTGATTAAATTGATTTAACTTTGATCTTTAGGTATATGGCCAGAATCGAAAAGCTTCAATGATGACGGATTAGGTCCTGTGCCCGAAAAATTCAAGGGAGAGTGTGTCAATGGAGAAAACTTTACACAAGCCCATTGTAACAAGTAAAGATACTCTTTCATGTTTCGCGACCATAGTCTAGAACTAAAACAACACACGAACTTGTCCCTTACTAATACAACAACATATTTCTCATCACTCAAACCTTAGTCCATACCGACCATGTCATCTGGAATTTGGATTTTACAGGAAAATAATTGGTGCTCGGTTCTATTCAAAAGGTTTCACAACAGATTTTGGTCCTCTGCAATCTCAGAACCGAACTTTTTTTATGTCAGCTCGAGACAGTGATGGACATGGAACCCACACTGCGTCCACAATTGCAGGGTCCATTGTCACTGACGCTAGCTTATTTGGTATGGCTAAGGGAACTGCTAGAGGAGGAGCTCCAGGAGCCAGACTTGCCATTTACAAGGCTTGTTGGTTTGATATGTGCAGTGATGCTGATATTCTTTCTGCCATGGATGATGCTATTCATGATGATGTTGATATTTTATCACTTTCCCTCGGACCAAAACCACCACAGCCAATTTATTTCGAAGATGCAGTGTCCATAGGAACATTCCATGCATTTCAAAGGAATATTCTCATTTCTGCTTCTGTAGGGAACTCGGTTTTTCCACGCACAGCATGCAATGTTGCTCCTTGGATCCTCACTGTTGCTGCTGGCTCAATAGACAGAGAATTCCATTCAAACATCTTACTTGGCAACTCAAAAGTTTTAAAGGTGAGGTCAAAAGCACACATCATTTCTATATAGTTCATGACTAATATGGCAACTAAAGTACGCTAAGTTGTTGTCAGGGTTTCTCTTTGAATCCAATTAAAATGGAGCAGTCGTATAGCTTGATAGACGGGAAGAATGCTGCAGCACCTGCTATTCCATCAAGAAATGCAAGGTATCTCCACTATTAGTCCGAAATAGACAAAATTCATTTGTAGACTTTATAACATTATCCTAATAATGTTCCATAGTATTAAACATCAAACTCTGTCTTTTATCTCTCAAAGACAAATGGATTCTATGGTCTTAAACTCCACAAAAGTTTTTTTCGTGGCATGGTAAAAGCTGAATTTGACCATGAAGCTTTTTTGGGATGATGATTGAACCCAAGAAATGTGATCTACGATTAATTCTGTTTTACCATTTTTTTTATAGCTTCTGCCACCACAACACTCTAGATCCTGCCCTAATCGAGGGAAAAATTGTGGTCTGTACAATTGAGACTTTTGCTGATGATCGACGAGCAAAGGCTATCACTATAAAGCAAGGTGGGGGTGTTGGAATGATATTAATTGATCACAATGCTAAAGATCTTGGCTTTCAGTTTGTCATCCCAAGCACCATTATTGGTCAGGGAGCTGTAGAAGAGCTACAGGCATACATGAAGACAGACAGGTGAGTTTTAACTTCACCTTTTTTTTCCCCTTATTATAAAAAAAGGAAATAAAAAGAAGATATGCATAACGGAATCATGTTACTCGTCATCAAAAGAGTGACTGAAAAACTTGCTGCTCATGTTTTTATTGTATCAGGAACCCAAGTGCTAGGATCTTGTCGACAATAACTGTTGCGGATGTTAAACCTGCACCAGAAGTGGCGGCTTTTTCTTCTGTGGGACCAAATATAATTACGCCAGATATTATTAAGGCAAGCCTACTCAACCTTCTAAATAAAATTGCATTGGCATACAAGAACACAAGTTTTGCTGCTGACATGACCAAAAGCATCACAAAAAACATAACATTATGAAGTCAATGGTCTGCACACACAGTTTACTTGCTTCTTCTTCTTTTCAAAAGGGACTCAAGACTATAACATACAAGAAAATGATAACTTTTCTGCTATTCTTTAAGAGAAATTGATTGATAAAAATTGTGTTCTTCTTTGTCCCACTATGCAGCCTGACATCACAGGCCCCGGCTTGAATATTTTAGCAGCGTGGTCTCCACTAGCAACTGAAGAAACAGTCGAACACCGATCCATTGACTATAACATTATCTCTGGAACATCAATGGCTTGTCCCCACATTACTGCGGTTGCTGCACTTTTGAAGTCCTCTCAACCCTCATGGGGTCCAGCAGCCATAATGTCAGCAATAATTACATCTGGTAAGTTAACCTGAAAATACTTGTCTGCTATATTCTCCGGATCCCATGACTAATGTTGTTTGTTCTAATGTTTCAGCAACAACCATGGATAACATTCATGGCCTAATTGGAAGAGATCCAAACGGAACACAAGCCACACCATTTGATTATGGATCTGGCCATATTAACCCAGTTGCAGCACTAAAAACCAGACTAGTATATGATTTTGATTCCCATGATGTTCTCAATTTTCTGTGCAGTGCTGGTGCAAGTCCAGCTCAACTTAAGAACCTCACTGGGGAACTACTTGTGTGTCAGAGATCTCCTCCTGCGTCCTACAACTTCAATTACCCTTCAATTGGGGTATCCAACTTGAATGGAAGTTTGTCGGTTTATAGGACGGTTACGTACTATGGTAGGGAACCAACAGCATATGCAGCGAGTGTTGAGGATCCAGCAGGTGTGAAAGTCAAGGTTACACCTGCAGAAATTAAGTTTAGGAAAACAGGTGAGAAAGTAACTTTCAGGATAGATTTCACTCCATACCAAAGTAGCAATGGGAATTTTGTGTTTGGGGCCTTGATATGGAACAATGGGATGCATAGCGTTAGAAGTCCTATTGCTCTCAAAGTGTTGGCTATTTAGAAGTGCCTTTTGTCCTCAATAAAAGAGTTTCCACGTTGTGCAATTGCGTTTATGTGCAGGTATTTCCCATTTTAAATTTAATGGAATTATGCTCATCTTCATCTTGAAGATAGTTATCTTTTCTGTACATGTCAAGTACATGAAATCTAGTTATACATATATATAAAGAATACGTGAATACTTGATAGAGTGTATCTCTTACATAGATGCATTGTACCATTTCAATTAAGCATTGTGCACGTGTTAATGAATGAGAATTATTTTCTTTCATCCCTTTGCTTTAGGATTCTCACTTAATGGGGGGGATCTTACCTATCAAGTTATTTATATTTTCATAATGGGTTAAAAAAAATCAACGTGCAATCTTTATTGAGAAAAAAAAGCCTTTTTTCCTGTATTACCAAAAAAGGGTCTTTTTTCTGGTTAGTGGTTTATTTGAAGGTTGAAAGAGACAACAAATTAAAATTCATATTAGAATGATTACCCGTAACGTAAAGGAAGAGGAATTAGTCAAAATCACGCGTTATTATAAATATTTTTTGTCGTCATTTTTCCGATCGGTACAACGCGGCCTATGAAAGGCACATTTTCCCCATCGTAGACGTGCTTGCATTTAATATTTATTCATTAATTTAAAGGAAAAAACAGAAAAATACCAACAAAAAAAAGTTCAAATGAGTAATTGCATTACATCTCATTTTTCACTCTGATTATTTTTTTTTTAAATATGAAAAATTTAAAATGTAATATGGGAAAGCTTTGAGGCTAGTGGGGGTACGAGGGCTTTGAGGCTTCAAAGGATAGGCTTTCTTGCTCCACTTGTTTTCCTCAGATTCCTCATAATGGCACTATCAGATTTAATATACTTTCGTTTGTGTCGACAAATGTATTGCTAATTGACAAAAAAGATACTATTCTTTAAGGCAATTACGTGATTATTAATCCATAGCTAAATAGTTAAGTACCTGCATTACAAGAATAAGAGATTGGAATTCCATTTTGGTCTGAGAAAAGTAAAAAAAATAAACAATGTTATTTTCTCTTACTCCTCTGCTTAAAATTTTCTTGTGTCCTGTTTTGCTATGATCATCAGAGGACTTTGGATGGTATGTTTGGACATTCAGTTCATGTCTTAGAAACCAAGGTCTTAGGGACCAATTGCCCATCTTTGAAAATCCTTCAGATCTGTAATCTGTTGTTTGTCTCCGTCCATAGTACTCTTTTACTGACTTCCCTCTTACGTGCGGCGAAGTTCTAACTGCTACTGTCTTTCTCTTTACCTTCTGCTTTCTTTTCTTTTTGGGAATCTTTTTTTTTTTCTTTCCTTTTTCTTCTTTTTCAGTTCTTTGCTATACGCATTTTAGCTTCTCGGGGATTTGACCGTTAACGAGGAGGTTAGGTCCTCGATCTTCTTCTCAGGTCCCATCACTTGGAGGGTTTTTCCTCAAGTGCCCCAAAAGCTAGGGGCTTTGTCCTTTTCACCTTTGTTTCCATTTTCCCCCTGAAAAATATTAAGGAAAAAATGAAAGTGTTTTCAAAGGTTCTTCATTAATTGAGAGTTATTGCGGCTAATTCAACGAGTATTGAATTACCACATCAGTTTAGGGTTTTTTTTTTTTTAAGTTTTTCCCCGTGTCTCCCCAGCTTTTCCCACCAGAAAAAATTTCCAACCGCGATTCGACTTCATCTTCGTAGGGTTTTACTGACGCCGGTTTTCACAGTGTTTTGGGGGGGGGGGGTTTACGGCTAGTTTTTGTATAAGCGTCTCTTAGGCTTTGAACTCAGTTGGTGAAGCCTCGGAAATAAGAGATTGGATCTTCAGGGGGTAAAAAGAGTGAAGAAGGCTGCTCAGGGTTCAAAAGAAGACACTTTCGAGGATGATTGCAGAGAAACCTAGTTGGGTTAGGCATGAGGGCATGCAAATTTTCTCCATTGATGTACAACCTGGTGGGCTTCGGTTCGCTACTGGCGGTGGCGACCACAAGGTATGGTCTTTTCCTCTCATCCTTCTAACGTGTCAGAGACTAGAGTCTCAATTTGGAGATATTTTGAATCTTAGGGTGCGCCAGTTGGTGGTGCCCGGGGGCTCGGCACATCAGTAACTTGTTGAATTTATTTTGACGAGTGAGTGGAATATTTCTGCGCCATTTCGTTTCTTATTGTTGCCGAAGGAGGAGTTTCATTTAGAAGTTTAGACATTTGCTCGAGCTGGTGGATTCTTGATTACCTTGTATTTTGGCCAGGATTGGGTGAATAAACTCCATTATTTGTTTGCAGGCGTTTAAAACTGAGCGGCTATGGTTGGTTTCGCAGTTGCTTTGACATTCTGCTTCTCTTTCCAAAAGCAGTGATTTATGGAATTTTTTGTTTCGTCTATTTTTGCGGCCGCAGTGCTTGTTAAGAAGCCTAGAAGATATTATATATACATGGCTTAGTTTGTAGAATTATATGAATGTTGCTATGCTAGTTACTCATAATTGATTGAAAACTTCTAAAATTTGTGCCCGAAGATAACATGTTGTCTAGCCACTAGTCAGTGCTGATTCTACCCTTGGTGATGGAACACTTTGATGCGGTCTTTCTATGCATTTTCATATCTCATACGCATCTGGCACATGCTTTTTGAAGCTTCTCCATTTATTCACATCTGGATCTCCTGTTTGAAAGTATTGAATCCAAATTTTCTGAAGATTGGATTATCATTTTCCTTGAATTCAAAATCAATACGAACATTTCATCAATGTTTGTTAGTTGATATAAGCTTATCCGTTCATTCCATTTTCTGTTGTTGCTGTTCTTGATAAATAATTCAACTTTATGAATCAATTTTGTGTTCTCTTGGTATCTTGTGGCGAATTACTTCTCATTCCAAGATAAAAACAAGACATGGTAATACTACCAACCTTGTGTTAACTAAGACAATAACTTAAGCCCCTTCTATTTCTTACTTTGTTCTGAGTACACTCTTAAATGTGTTCACTGTGCGTGAGCTGTATACCACGCTGGGGAGGATTTTTCAGCGGAGTTCTTATGGTTTTAATTACTTTATTGATCTATTTTGGTATTTCACTTTGCTAATGGTTATAATTAGGTGCAATCGTCCTCACAATACTTACTCTTGACTCTATTTCATATAGGTTCGCATATGGAACATGAAATCTGTTAGTAGGGATATGACAAATGATGAGTCGTCCCAGAGACTTCTTGCTACCCTGCGAGATCACTTTGGATCAGTCAACTGTGTCAGATGGGCTAAGCATGGAAGGTATGTTGCATCAGGGTCTGATGATCAGGCGATATTAGTGCATGAGAGAAAGCCTGGTTCAGGAACCACTGAGTTTGGTAGTGGAGAGCCCCCAGATATTGAAAACTGGAAAGTTGCATTGACTTTGAGAGGGCATACTGCAGACGTGGTAATGCAATTGCTTTTACAATTTTAGCCTCTTGCCTTTTTCAAGAAGCCTTGCAACTAATTAATTTGAAGTACATATTTTTATCTTGGGAATCCTGAGAACTAAGTGTGCTTCTTGCCTTATTTACTGCTCATCTAAATGCTTTTGTGTTCTAACCGAGCACCATTAACTAGGGGTCTTTTTATCCATGCTTAAAGTAGGTGGATCTTAATTGGTCTCCTGATGACTCCACATTGGGCAGTGCTAGTTTGGACAATACCATCCATATCTGGAATATGAGCAATGGGATCTGCACTGCTGTTCTCAGGGGACACTCTAGCCTGGTTAAGGGTGTTGCTTGGGATCCCATTGGATCTTTCATAGCAAGTCAATCAGATGATAAAACTGTCATTATTTGGCGAACCAGTGATTGGAGTCTTGCTCACAGGACGGATGGTCACTGGACAAAATCAGTAAGTTTCGTTATCTAAAAAATCTATTCAAATTTAATCAGTTTCTTTTTCTTAATTCTAGTTTGTTTCTTTCAGCTTGGGTCTACCTTTTTTAGGCGGCTTGGATGGTCTCCCTGTGGTCATTTTATTACTACCACTCATGGGTTCCAGAAGCCAAGGCACTCTGCTCCTGTCCTAGAGAGAGGGGAATGGTCTGCAACATTTGACTTCTTAGGGCACAATGCTCCAGTGATTGTGGTGAAGTTTAACCATTCGATGTTCAGGAGGAATTCTTCTAATGCGCAGGAAGTGAAGGCTGTACCTGTCGGGTGGAGTAATGGTGCTTCCAAGACCGTAAGCAAAGAGCCACAGCCTTACAATGTTATTGCTATCGGAAGTCAGGATCGTACTATAACAGTATGGACTACTGCGAGTCCTCGGCCCCTCTTTGTGGCCAAGCATTTTTTCACTCAAAGTGTTGTTGATTTATCCTGGTATGCTCCCTGGCTGTGCTTTATATGCTCTTTATTTTGACCTTGTAGTTAGTGCAAGTGTCTTATCTAAACTTTTCTGATCATTGGGCGCTCCTTTTAAAACAGGAGCCCTGATGGATATTCACTTTTTGCATGTTCCTTGGATGGATCTGTTGCTACATTTCATTTTGAGGTCAAAGAACTTGGCCAGAGACTAAGTGATGATGAGCTAGACGAATTGAAGAAAAATCGTTACGGTGATGTGAGGGGTCGTCAAGCAACCTTAGCAGAAAGTCCAGCACAGTTATTACTTGAAGCAACTTCTCTGAAGCAAGCACCTAGCAAAAAAGTCACTTCTGATGTCCAGCAAAACCAGACTATTACTAAAGCTTATGTTGATGAAAGGGCTGCTATAAAAATTTCTGAGCCTCAAGTTGACATTAAAAAGAGTGGGGGCCCTGTTGGTGATGGGATAAACAAAGTTGCAACCTCTGGCCGAATTTCTAGTCCTGTCAAGCAAAGAGAATATAGACGTCCTGATGGCAGGAAAAGAATTATTCCAGAAGCAGTTGGGGTGCCTTCTCAGCAGGAAAACATATCTGGCACAGTTCAGTCTCAATCACTTGATTTTCCTCTAATGTCATCTAACAATGGAGTTGTTTCTACTGATGATGGTGCAAGAGCAAATAATTTAGGAGGACAACTTGTCAGAAGTTCTGATGTTAAGGAGCGTTCTGGAATTACTGCTAGGGCAACAATTTCTGAGAGCTTAGTGATTGAGAAGGTTCCACCACCTGCTGGCAGAGATGGAAGCATTGATGTTGAGCAGTTGGGAAATGTGATGAGTTCTAGTTCTTTAGCTGCTTGTAGTGCTACGCTTTCTCTAAGGGTGTTTGACAAGAAAGGTGGGGAAGATAATGCACCTATTTGTTTAGAAGCATGCCCAAGAGAACATGCTGTAAATGACATTATGGGGATGGGAAACACATCCACGATGAGGGAAACAGAAATTGCTTGCACGAGGGGGTCCCAGACACTTTGGTCTGATAGGATATCAGGAAAAGTCACCGTTTTAGCGGGAAACGCAAATTTCTGGGCAGTTGGTTGTGAAGATGGATGTCTGCAGGTAAGTGACATCATTTTCTTATTTAAATGTTTTTCTTTTTCTCTACTCATTTTCAAGTAACTTTTGTTGAATAAAACGAGAAAAGGTATCATTTTTTTCTCTCTTTCTTTTGTACGCGTGTGCGAAGTCCTTCCATACTATATCTGCAAGGTTTCACTGGTGTACAGTTTTA
Source organism: Neltuma alba (assembly GCF_004799145.2). Lineage (NCBI taxonomy): Eukaryota > Viridiplantae > Streptophyta > Magnoliopsida > Fabales > Fabaceae > Neltuma > Neltuma alba. The sequence goes on along the minus strand of NW_021635961.1, from coordinate 197,313 downwards.
ATTCTTGAGTTAATCCTGTTCTGCTTTTGCTAGAAGTCTTTATATTGATAGGACCTTCTTTTTCATCTATCAAGGCTTGAGAAGTTTTTAATGCGTGTGCACACATAAACACTCTGGCAGAAGATCATTTTGATTAATGGAAAATTGCTGAGGTTCTAAAATCCCTTTAGTAATGTTAGATTGGCTAGTCTAGTCTATATCAACATTCAGATCTTAGGGGGTGAAACTGACCCATCATTGCATGAGGATAATTCCATCCAAATATCTGCAGCTGGTGTCATGTGTGTATCGTGTTCCTTAAACTTCATTCTCTCCAACCCCTTTCACCTTTAGCTCTGCAAATAAAATTTTTGTAATCTTTAATTACAAGATTTGGTTATGTACTTCTAGTGATCATTATCAACTTGTAACGGTTCATGCGCTAGACATAATAGGCAAGGAGTAAAAGTTACACTCTTAAAGTATCTGCCCCCTTTCTTTCTTGAAGATTTACACAAAGTGTGGGAGACGAGCAATGCCTACCATGATGATGGGATCTGCAGCAACATTTATAGACTGTGATGAGTGCTGGAAATTGTTGTTGGTTACAAGAAAAGGATCCCTTTATTTATGGGATTTATTCAATCGTCAGTGCCTCCTGCAGGATTCATTGGCTTCTCTCGTTTCTCCTAGTCTTAGCTCATCTAGTAAAGACGCAGGTATCATATATTGCCAACATTCTTGATATCTAAGCACAGAAATTAGCACAACAGAGACACTGCAGCACAATCAATTCACAGGTTGTGTCTGATTCAAGTTTCAGACACTTTGATACGGAAGATGTCTTGTTTTATACTAATGATCTTTTTGCCTGAGTTCGTTTTGAAATTTTTGTTTCTCCCAGGTACTATTAAAGTTATATCTGCAAAGTTGTCAAAATCTGGTTCTCCTCTTGTTGTTCTGGCCACTCGCCATGCTTTCCTGTTTGACATGGGTCTCAAGTGTTGGCTAAGGGTTGCAGATGACTGCTTTCCTGCATCTAATTTTGCCAGCTCCTGGAGTTTGGGTTCAATTCAAAGTGGTGAGCTAGCAGCTTTGCAAGTTGATGTTAGGAAATATCTGGCTCGAAAGCCAGGTTGGACCAGGTGTGTATTTATGAACATCGATAATGTATATTGCCTTAATTGACCTTTGATTAGAAGAGACCTTAGGGATATGGATAATGTGAAGAATTTTTATTTTTGTCTAGCCTTAGAGCCCGAGTTATTGATATTTTGTCTCAGCTTCTTTGTCTAATTAGTTTTTTTTAATCAAGTTTTAACAGAAATATATTCATTTTCCTGTTATTGCTAAGCATATCTTGTTATTTGAGAATATGTTTACTGAGTCATAATATAAAAGAGCAATAATTATTAATGAATTTTGAAAATATCTACTAGTACCTTTTTTTTTCCCAAAAGAAAAAAAGAGGGAGCATACTTTTTCCTTAGACCTCTCTTCTTGTTCTGAGATATGTTCTCCTTTTAATTGTTTTCTGGTAATAGTCTATCGACTTTGAACCTGATTGTTTCTTTTTTTTATAAAAATTTTGCATGTTTGTTTAAGTTATTGAAGCAATCAAAATATTAAAAATAAAAATAAAAATCTGATTTCTGTTATTTTGGGAAGCTCTTACGGGTAGCTTGATTATTTTAAAAAGCACTTTCAAGTAGAAAGTGCTTTTTATGATATGTATAACCAAACTCAAACTAACTTCTGCTTTTCATATAATCTCTAGACAATGAATGACTTTTTGATGATCTCAAAATCATGGCAAGTTTAAAGATATCTCAAAATCACTTTTCTCCACAATTTAAACAATCGGGTCCTTTAGAAGAGTAATTTTCATCTTAATATCATTGTTGGATTGTTACTTGTTGATATCATTGTGAAGCATGTATGTTAGTTTTCTTGTGAATTTGTGGATGCAGAGTGACTGACGATGGAGTGCAGACACGTGCTCATTTGGAAGCGCAGCTGGCTTCTTCTTTGGCTTTAGGATCCCCTAATGAATATCGCCAGTGCCTGTTGTCATATGTGCGCTTTCTAGCAAGGTGAAGTTCCTTTCTCAATCTATTAACATCTGACAAGAATCTCATGATGGCTGAAAATAATTGAAATAAACAAAAGGGGCCAGAAAGAAAAATCAAGTCTTTCATACAGGAGAGAGAATGGAAATACAATGCCCATAATGTGGGCCTGAGTCTGACATAAGATCAAAGGAAGGCAGAATTTTCCTGTTCGATTAGTTAGTTGGTTTATGTTTGTGTGTTAATCTGCATAATTTCTTGAGGTTAATGGAACTTGACTCCCAGTCAGTGGTCGTCACCCATCAGTGTTTTAGGAAGGTTGGCATCTGTGTTCACGAAATGTGGGGTTTTGTTATCCTGGCTCACTTTGCATGCACAATTTTGGTCTTTGTTACCATGGAATTATTACTGACAGAAAAGGGTAATAATATGATTTCAGAGAAGCAGATGAATCTCGATTGCGAGAAGTATGTGAGAGCTTTCTTGGACCTCCAACTGGTATGGGTGAGGAATCATCTTCAGGTGCAAAAAACTTAGCATGGGATCCTTTTGTACTGGTAAGACCTGATCTAGTCTCGTCAATAAACAGTTAGTGCACGCATTTCAATTTCAATTTATTTATTTATTTTTTTTTTTAAAAAAAAAAAATTAAGAGATTGTGAAACAGCAGAGCAAGAGCTAAATTCTTTTTCAGAGGAATAGATTTCTATGGCAAATTATTGGTGACTTGAGAGCATCACAAGGAAAAAGTGCTCTCTTTTAGATTACCCCTGAAATGGTTCAGTGACGTAGAATGAACAAATCATCATTGGTTGGTGGTTATATCTGTAATAGTGGTTTACAAAAGTTTGTCAATGGTCAAAAGACGTTGGATTCTCTATTGACCGGCAGAATTGCTGTTATTACGAAACCACAATCATCACTTCTTTTTCTTGATCCATTTGGATCTTTGCAGGGAATGAAGAAACACAAACTCCTCAGGGAAGATATTCTTCCATCTATGGCCTCTAACAGGAAAGTCCAGAGACTGCTCAATGAATTCATGGATCTTTTATCTGAATATGAAATTACTGAAGTTAATCAAGACCAAAGAAATTCTGTGATGCTGAAGTCATCTTCTCAGGCAACAAACCAACGAGAATGTGGCTTGAAATCAACTGTTCAAATGGACAGCAGTCAACCAAAAGTAGATCGAAAGGATTCTGTTGCAGCCATTGACCTCAATGAAAGTACGATGATTGGTAAAGATCAAAGAAACGCTGATTTGTTGCCTGCTGATGAAATTTGTCCAGATTCCCCCATGACTGATCCAGGTAGACGGGATGGGCAAGCAAAAGAATCAGATTCTTGACCTTGCATCCCAGTAATGTCTGACATTAGAGGAGGATCAACATGGAATGTGAAAGTGTCATGGATGAATCATTGATGATTCAAGCCCCCCGCGTACATGATACTTCAGGTATTCCACCCTAATACCCCAATGGAATGGGTGGTTGAAACATGGAGCTCTCGCCTGAAGATGATCTCACTAACAAAACACTTGTGTAGTTGCAAAAATTAAACTTAGTCAGATCCTTAGTTTCTCCTTTGAACTTGGAGCTTGACTTCGTGTACAATGTCAAGCAATGTGATTACTTCAAAGTTATCTCACCTCTCACTGGATGCTGTAAAATCCAAAATATACTGTTAATTTCGTTTACAACTGTGGAATATCCATTTCTGTATAATAGGTCTTGCCTGGTAAGTTTGTTGGCCCTTTTTGATTTGAAGCTGACAATTAGCTCTTTCTGTTACCGTTTTAAAAGAGAGTTATCCCACTCTTGCTCTCATGTAGCATGCTAGTCACCCAGTCCTCTGCTTGGGCCTTTTCTTTCGCTGGTGCACTTTTTTGTATCCCACCTAGTGGGTGGACTTTGTAATTCATTGTGATGCCCAAAGAAAAAAAGATTTATCCAAAATATTGTAATGTAATCCTTGTAAATTTTGAGCATTTTGAGTAGATTCTTGAAGAAAAATGTAGCATGTGATGTTTTACGGTTCGTTACCATATCATTGATTATGGCCGTAAGACCCCCCCCCTCTTTTTTGAAAACAAGATTACGGAGAGAGAGCTTCATCTTTTTTATATATTCCCGAATAACTCAAAAAAGCAGTAGATAGCATCAGATTGAGCAGAAGAAATGCAAGCATACAACTATATGATAAATCATATTATCAAGTTAGATTTAAATATATGTGAAGTATGATTGATAATGAATCTCTCAATGGGAATTTTTTTTTCCATTCATAAGATTTATTTCTCTTAGCCAAGCCCTCACTACTGGTGGTAACTGCAAAGAAAGTTCAACATAATCATTCATTGAGGTCATGTCACATATTATCTGTCATTGGTTTTCCGTTTCATTTCCAACACAAGTATTTTGAGAGGTCACAATCATGGTCATGAAAAAACAATTGTCTACAGTAGATGAATCAATTTGATTCACTACCAGCCATCAATAGGTTTTGTGATCTGATTGGATTCAGTCTTATCCAGAAGTGAAAATTTCGATGTGGCGTGGTGCGGACCAGAAGATGAGTTCTGTGCCTGAACTAGTGGACTGAAATGAAGGGAAAATATGACAAGGACAGAAAAAACAGATCTTTAATTTGAAGGCCAGTCTTTGTACTTAATCTTCATTAATGGCTGTCGAACCCTTGGTGTGTCCTAATCGGATGACTTGCAGACTTGTATGTCGGATATTGGAGATGATTATTCTGGGTTTCATCTTTTAAAATATGCTTCATGCCTAGACTTGTTTGTTGCTGGGTAGATTACAATATGTCATAAGCCACCTGAAATGGCTAAGTGACAAATCATGGGCTTAATCTTCTCCTGTTGTGTTAAAAGTAAACTACACGAAAGAATTTTCTCCGAAGATTTGATGGCGTTTTTGGTATGATTCTCTGAAGTTAAAGTAGTTATATTTTATTCATTAATTAGATCAAGCAATGAAAAGGTTGCAACTAACCTGATTGATGCTGGTGGACTCATTTTTTTGTCCTTTGATCTGGCTAATCAAAATTAATCTCTGGAAGAAACCTTTTCTTTTTCCTTTGTTGAGAGACAGCATTAAACAACGTCAAACAAATGTATTTGATTCAGATCAATCTTGTATTTTATTGAAGCTGATATTAACCAGTATGAATGAACTAGTGTCGGTGTGTTTCGTGATGATACTAATGAAATAATAATAGCTGGATCAAATTAAAATACTTATCCTTCGATTATAAATTTATAATTAACCTGGTCTTATATTTATAATACCATCGTGACATAATTATTGTCACATAATCTTCACCAACGATCTCCTAAGAAATCATCCCCTGACTTCAATACTAACCACTAGATTTAATATTTTTAGTCATTTAGTACATCAGAGAACAAATAATAACATAAATCAGTATTCTTCTGATCTTTAATATAGGACATAATTGTTAAGTTAATTTTGATCCTAAATATAAGACCTATTTCTTATATTTATTAGTTTTTTTCTAAATTATTCCTATTGATACTCCTTCAAGCATAATCAAATAAAAAAGAAAGGAAATATATTAAAGAAGATGATTATGGTGTTTTAGGAAAAACATATCATGTTTTTTATAATTAACTAATTTATCTAACTTTTTAATCTAATCAAATTAGTTAAATAGGTTTTATATTAAAGACATGAAGAGTATTATTTATAGCTACTGATGACAGCGGAAAGTCTTTTGGTTCGACTTGGTGTGCACTATAAAAAGAATGAATAATTAATTAGAGGATTTATGGATGCCAAAAAAAAAAGTTAGCTCATTTATAGAGAAGGGAGAAACTGGCGGAAATTAATCATAATCATATTATTTATATAGGTTATGCATAATATAACTTTTTTATAATTTTATAGATGATTGGAGTAAACAGGAAGGAAATCAAAGGAGGACGAAGAAGGCAATCCTCCATGTTCGTGACAGAGATGGTTTCCTGCTCCCAAAGAGAAATAAAGCGAGAAGTTCTCTGTCATCACTCCCTTCACCCAGCCACTGGTTTTGATGAATAAGATAATAATTAAAGAAAACAAAAAGAAGAAAGAAGAAGCATTAGTACACAGTGTAACGAAGATATATATCAAAAAAGAAAAATTCATACACACCTTGGTACGTTTCCTCGTTATTGGTTGTATGAAGACATCTTTTATTTTTATTTTTTTAATTTGGATTGTTTGATACTTTGTAAATCACATCAAAGAGTAGTTTTCTTGTCCCATTAGAAGATTAATAATCTAAAAATCAGAAAAAGTTGTCAAGTAAGATGATGACTTTTGTTTGGTCTTATCACATAAGATAATAACTTGACCTACTATGATAATGTATACAAGAGGATAATTGTCGTATCTGTCACATAAATATGTCAGCTTCGGACTAATAAATAAATTAACTTCATTTTCAGACTTAGGACATTGCAAAATTGCAATATAAGACTTTTGATATTTCATGACAAAAAAATTCGGATCGTGAATTGTAAATTCTCTCACCTTATTAATGTCAAATTATTGAGAAGGCAATTGTCAAATCCCTGCACCTGGACTTACGGGCTAAATAATAAGTTTTTTTCAAATACCTTCTAAGTCAAATTCTGAAGTATAAGTTGCAACTTATTATCATGTCCCAATGTCAAAGTTTGGAAGGTAATTATGAAATCCTTACACAAATGTGTTGGCTAGTTCACCAAGTTTTATTGTACGTTGGCAGGAAAAAAAAAAGTTGAACAAGTTTTATAAATTTTCCATATTAAAATTTGGAATGTAAATTGCAAATCATCGCATATAATAATGTTAAATTTTGAAAGCTAACTTTGAAGTTTTCTACATTTAGATATATTGGCGAAATTTTTTAAATGTTCCGTGTCGAAGTTTGAAACTTCATTTGCAAATTTTCATATTTTAGTATAAATTGTGGAAGGCAACTGTTAGATCTTCTACCTACACTTGTTTAAGGACCAAAGTCCTAAGATTTCATTTCCCCTAAGATCATCTCTATAACATCATTAAAAAGGTTATTTACAAAAGATAAACTGTCTGCCGTAAGTTTCGTTGGGCCCATTCAATAGTCTATCTAATGGGACCCCCTTTCATGTTGAAAAAGATCTAAATTTGACATTAAATGTACTTTAAGACAATACAATGGGAGATAGCTACTATTCAGCATTTTTATGGATCAAACTTTTTTTTTATTAAACTTAAATATTACAACATTCTTCAATAAAAAGTAAATATTTTTACAAGATCCAATTTCTGAAAGTCACACTAATTCTGGTCAAATCAATTCAAAAACACACGGTGCACAATTCACAATAACAAGGTTTTGTTAAATAATATTAAATGATTTTTACAAGTCATATATTGAGTCTCAACTATGTTGATGTGAGTCGAAACAAGTTGAAATATATGATATAATTCTTCTATACGTATACGAACTCGAACTTAGACTGTAATGAAAAATAATAAGCGTCAAAACTAACTACTTGAATCAAGGGCCATTATTCATTCAATAATTTTTTACCTTTCGCCAAATTCAAGCTCCAAATCATATTGTGAAAGAACTTTATATACAACTATAGTGTGATGATTTTCTAGTTGAACCGAACAACTTCCTTATCGGAATGAATCTAAGAATGTCCAACGCAAATTGACACGACGGATCGACGAGCTTTATAAGAAAAATGAACTTTGTGAGACTTGGGAGACATTATTGCTTGTTTATGCCTTTCCTTGTTTCACTAGACAAACACTACACCACATATATCCAATAACGTGTTCTGCACTTTCTGCCACTTCCCATCACTAACATCATATATATTTCACAGCTGGCTCTAATGAAGAAGAAAACCCTTTATTACTCATTCGCTGTACACACAAAACCCTAGCTAATTAATTTTGAACATGTCTATCGTTTTCCAAATCCAGCTTGCCCAACGCCCTTATCACCTACCCTTCTAAGAGCACATGGTCACAGTAAATCAAAAACAGGGACTCGCGATCATCCAGCTAATTTGTTTCCCTCAAAATCTTCAGCTAGGGCAATATAGATAATGTCACGCCGAAGCATATAAATTAATTTCGTTTGCCCCACAAAAGTGTTCTGATGAATTTACGATTCTGGGGCATGCGACTGTTTGATTAATTAATGTTATATATATTGGCCTTCATCTGTTTGGCAACCGCTTCAAATTAAAAATTAATTCAAAAGCGACTTCTCACCAAAATGCCCTAATTAATCTCACCGCCCACTTTCTTGTATTGCACTTCATGCTACAGTCACTAATAATAATGGGTTCTGCGTTCCTGCTTACTTCCTCACCTGGCTTATCCATGTTTATGGCCTTGAACCCTCTAGGCATTTGCCGAATAAAGTAGAACCATTAATGTTTAGTTATTGGAATTTTAGACGATGAAGTATAACAAAGGCATAGCTAATTAAGCTGGAAAACGAACACCTCTGCGTTTTCTGATTTGGGATTGAGGAAAACGACCTCTTCTAATTTAATTAGCTGTGTCTTCATATATATTAGTTGTCTCTATAGCTTGATCATTATTCTCTGCTAACATCTTTATTACTGAGTTATTGAGTTGATCGAGCGTGGTTAATTGTATCTGCAATATTTTTGGGTAGAGTTTGGTAGCATTGAAAAGGGACCTTGTTTTCATCTGATCTAACAACCCTAATGAGGAGAGCTTTTGATGTTTGCTAAAGAAAACATTACAACATATACGTGCTTTTGGTTTCTCTCGCATCACTTGAGGCAAAATTTTATTAGCTAAAATTATACACCCGAAACAATAAAGATAAATCACACAGTAAAACATCAAATGGCTAGCTGACACAGACGCACTTCCACGTACTCACGCCATTGATAACATGTTAGCTTGGAGAATTAATATTTAACTACTATACTATATATAGTACATGCGACTATTAATCTTCTGAAAATAATTTTCATAAAGTTTATAAGTGAACACATTTATTGGGCCGATGGTGGTTCAACAGTCAACTCCTAACCATGCATGTGACAATACAAGATTATTTATTTGAATTAATCCTCCTACTCCGAATCTGACTTACCATATAGACGACCCTCTTGTGTACTATTTCTTTTCTGTATCTTTTTAAATTGTTCAAATAAAAAACAATTACTGCTTGCCCTTCATAAATTGAAGTTTGGCTGAACAGTGACACATAACAGGATTCCCCAACTTTTTCCAAATCGAATTCATGACCACTTTATGACGTCCTTGTCTTGGATTGCATGCAGAGGTTGACGTGTTTTTCATACACATACATATATATGATATAGGTGTATTTATCTTCCACATTTGGTTTCAACTATATCTACGCATGCAAGATATATTTTGTGATATTATTCAAACTATCGGTTCGGCCGCATGAAAGATATATTCATGCCAAACATTTATGGTGACAGTGAAATAACTTTACATAAATATATACTTGCTGGGATTGCGAGGAGTGGTCTTTCTTTTATATATATATATATATATTGAATTAAAATTTATAGCACAGGTATGTATATACTCAAAATTTCACACGCTTTGCCATTTTTATATTAAATAAGTAATGTGTTTTTAAAATATGAAATTGTTTCTGTATAAATAGAATGTACATTCTAACTCAGATTAATTTCAAGCTATGTATATGACTGGGATTAAAATGAATTTAGAGTTATACATAAATGACAACTACGACTAATTTAAATTATTAATAAGTTCATCATAATAGTGGTTTAATTTTTGAAAAAGTATTCTCCTCCTCCTATTCCTCCTCCTTTTATTTTAATCTTTCAAAAAATTTCTTTTAATCAAGATGGACTCTCCATTAATTTTACAAACTTATAATACAAACTGAGAATTTATATATATAAAACCTTGAATTTTTTTTTTAGTATTAACACTTAATAGCATAATTCAGTTTTAGACGGAAACCCCACCACTGAAAATTCAAGAAAAAGAGACGTGTTTTTAAGGGTAAAAAATGGAATAAGACAAGGAGATACTCTTTGTCATAACCGACTATTTACGCGCTAACCCATTTGAGTCAAACGAGGCGGCTAAAATTGAAGGAGCAAACTAAAAGTGATAATGAGAAGAAATTGAGGAAATGGATATATAGGGTTTACCGTAGGAGTAGGACATCGTGGAATTAATGCCCTTCCATCGCATTCAACACGCAGAGATATTTTACTATGGGCGCACAAAAAATATTTTATATTTGATACAAAATGTAATAGGCTCGAATTTGTACGTAGCAATTAGTTATAGTTAGGAGGGGTGTACCTTTTAGTTTCAATACTAGGGGAGATTAATTAAACTTTGCTGTCCAGGGATCTATTCCCTGTACACGCCCTTATAATTGCAAAGCTGCGATGGAATAGTTTTAAGACATTTCTCTGTATCAAATGCTTATGTAGCGTGGTGTTAAAATTCAACCTGTGCCGTCAGCCGGTCTCGCTAGTAAATCAGTTCTTTGATTAGTTTAGTGAAAAGTTTTGGACTTGTGTTAATTGAGTTTTATACTTTTTCGAGCCTGAAAATGACAACGTACGTTCTTACTTTAAAAAAAAAATGAGTTGATCATATTTGCATTTTGATAATTCTGTTTTGTTGGATTATGTGTGGTTTTTATACATGAATCTTTTATTTACTTGTGACTTAATATCTTCTTGTTTAAATAGTATCTCATGTCCTTAATATAAGATTTAATTGACTAATTTTGATGGCATATATGTATGTTATATAATCTCTCTGAAATATTTATTGGATTATAAATTAATTTATAAGTAATTTATTTAGCTTCTTTAATTTTTTAAAATTAATCAATTAAGACTTATACCAGAAACAATATTTTTATATATTTTGAGTATGTTATTTTGATAATGATCTCCAGTTCACCCCAATTTAAACTACTTACTCAGTTACTCTGGTATCAGTATTTACGGTACTTGCTATGTACACTGCATATACCAAGTCAACGGTGTAGAAATCAAGTGATAGATAGGTTTGCGTGTCGGTTATTGGGCGGCGACTTTTCACTTGTAAGTCTTACATTCACTTTCACACTCTTCAAAAGACACCGCTGAATCAATATACGTACGACAAATTTGGGTTTTTGGTGATTTTGGTCAAGAGCCTCACTCACACACACACACACACACACACACACACATTTTATACGCCAAGTAGCAAAACTATGAGAGAAAACCAATTAGTAAAACAATATACAGGCTTTCGATCTCCATAAAATTTAGTTAATCAGTATATATATGTTTTCTCCATAAAATATAAACTAATTTGTATTTCAGTCTATTACTACATTAAGTTTGAGAATTAATGAGTCACATGTTTATAGCTCAAAGCCAAATTTTCCGTGCAACAATTATTATAGTTTTATATTATATAAGCCATTTATATGCCTCAACTACACGCAGAAGAGATCATTAAAGAAGAAGAAAAATACTTTGGTAAAAAACAAAGAGAGAAAGAAAAAAAACTTTACTCTTTGTATCTGAGGGAGATAATTAAAAACTTGCGTGCACTCCACCATCATATTATTGTCGATTAGGACGAAATTAGATAATGTAGAACTTATACGTGGAGTCTATAAAATGGTTTTGACATTAGAAAGAGAGTGATGCGCAGTGGGAGAAAAATATATGATTTTTTTGCCCTCTACTTCTTTTAATTTTTTCCCCGTTTTAGAGAAAATAATTGAGAATGCCCAATTACTACTGTAATTGCGCAGCTTGATTTCTCTGCCTATATGATATAAGCGGGCATTAGACTTCGCCCATACCTTAGTGTCTGTTCGCTTCACCTGCAAACATCACTTTGGTACCTCTCTCTCCTTCTCTCATCGCTTTTTCTCCAATGGAGTTGGGAAGTATACTCCACTTCCTTCAGGATAAGACCATTTTAATCACTGGCGCCACTGGCTTTCTGGCCAAAAGTATTGCTCTCTCTCTCTCTCTCTCTCATCATTTCCTTCCTCAAAGGCTGCTTCTGTATATCAGTGTGTGTACTGTGATATATATATTATAGGCGGTGATATATCTTTGTTTGTATGGTTTACAGTTCTCTTGGAGAAGATATTAAGGGTTCAACCAAATGTGAAGAAGCTTTTTCTTCTTTTAAGAGCAGCAGACACCAAATCTGCCACCCATCGCCTGCACAATGAGGTATATCCGTACGAATGTAACTTCCACTTCCAGCTAAATGGGCAATTTGCTTCATACTTTTGATCACTTTCATTTGCCAAAAATTCTCTTTCATCCAATTAGCCTGAATCATAGAATAATATCAGCACCAGCATGATGCTTAACTTCATATCATTTACAAGCTTCTTCCCTCAATAAATATATGTGGGCACGGACATTCTTTTTGAAGTATATTATCGTTAAGCTTGTGGCTAACTTTCATTTCTCGCTATGCCTAACTTCAGATCATAGGGAAGGACTTGTTTAAACTGCTGAAGGAGAAATTGGGTGCAAACTTCAATTCTTTTGTTTCGGAAAAGTTGGTTCTTGTGCCTGGAGACATAAGTTGCGAGGACCTGGGCTTGAAGGATTCCATCTTAAGGGAAGAGATTCTCAGTCAAACAGACGTTATCGTTAACTTAGCTGCAACTACTAATTTTGATGAGAGGTGTATATAATTAACATGCATGGGTGGATCAAATCATTGATTTCTTTTAACGATCTTTATACAATTTTATAAATTTCTTCCTTTGTTTTGTCTTCTCTTTTTGAATGCAGATATGATATTGCTTTAAGACTAAACACCTTCGGAGCTAAGCATGTCATGAGTTTCGCCAAAAAATGTGTTAAGCTCAAGGTTCTTGTCCACGTATCAACAGGTTAATTAGCATAAATATCTTCACCAACCTTGTTTCTTTTATTAAATCATATTTTGCTTTTACGGGTATTTCTTGGAGTTTGTAAGGCTTGAATGTTGGTTTTTACCCAACTCAACTAGATATATCACCTAACTATCTCAGCTACTGTTTTTTAAAGGGTTGATACAACAAGATAAAGGGTGGTTGGACCTTTTCCACTTTATTGAGACAATTACCAGACTGGGTTCACTGTTACTCCCATCAAATTTCTCTATAAAAATATAATAATGTATATGTGAACATTTTTGGTGGAAAATCCAAGTAATTAAATTTATGAGGTCTACAATGATCATTAATGATTTTCTGTGCCTTTCCGCTGAGAAAGATGACTTGCTTTTCCGTTATTGGTACCACTTGTCATAAATTATGGGGGGCTGACATTTATTAATTAGCATCATTAATGCTTCGTCGACTTGCTTTCAGCTTATGTATCTGGTGAGAGAGGAGGGCTGATATTAGAGACGCCATATCACTTGGGTGATTCACTTAACGGAGTATCTGGTTTAGATATCGATGTAGAGAACAAAGTGGTTCAAGACAAATTGAATGAACTACGAGAAGAGAAAGCCAGCCCAGATGACGTGAAAATGGCCATGAAGGACTTAGGTATTGCCAGGTTCGTAACGTTATTATGCTTTTCTTCTCTCTGGATTTGCAAAATGTTGCGACAAAATCTTCTCTGGGTTTGCACGACAAGTTGTTATAAACAGTTACTCCCATCCTGGTTTTTCGCTTAAACGATTGGTTAAATTTTATTAGTTTATGGAAAAAACTGACGTACGTGTTCGTGTATTGGGAAAGAAAAAGATTGGCAATAATAAGCTAGCTCTTTGTTTTAAACTGAATATACGACTTCCGTTTCTTAATATAAGGATTCATTTTATTTTTATTTTGATTCTAAATATATAATTATAATTCATTTTGTCTCTCGTATTTGTATATTTATTTTAATATACTTGACTAATAAGGATATTTCAAAAAAACAATACATATTTATTATAAATAATTAACTTAACTAATTTTTTTAATCTATTTAAAATTTTCACCTTATATGGCATGAGGGGGCATTATTTTCACCAGTGGGAGATCAGAACTTCTGAAAAGGCAGAATCCTGATTTCATGTTTTCAAGGGTTATCGTGTTAACCAAAATTCCAGCTCCGTCGTAGGATTGGCCCTATTTATATGAAAATATATATTTTAAATGATAAAATATAGGATCGGAAATCAAGGATCAATTTTTAAAGACTTGTGCAGCATCATAAGTTGACCCCTATATTCAATATGAAATATTATGTAATTGTGTACAAGAAACCTTGTTGTGCATGCAATTTCACCAGTGACATTGAATAAACATTTGATTAAATGGGTTTAATATTATAATATTAGTATATAAATGTCATGCTGGTCAAAAAAAGTATATATATGTCACGATGTCACTTGGCTTATCATGGGAAACTTCTGGTGGATGAGAAAGTGAAAGGGGCATTTAGGATTATTGTGCCTTCAGCCACACAAGTGACACGTCATCCTCTAATGTGGGTGCTTATTGAATTTGCTCAAATATTAAGCTCCATCGTCACGAGGCACAAAGCAAGAATTGATGGATGGGTAGGACTGGATATAAAACTAATTTAGTTTTAGTTCCTAATTGATTCATTATATATACACATGAATGTATATTCAAATTTATTCTAATAAAAGAATTAAGAAGCTATAGCGAGCTAATCATAGTCATTTCGAGTAGTAGAGTTTCCACATTCGATTTATTTATAGGTTAATATATGAATGTGGCCCAGGTAGAACCAGAAAGTCATAATTAGTCTTGTTGGCTACAAATACTTCTCTTCATTATTCATTGTTAGTACAAATATAGCTAAATTTAAAAATTTGTTGTATTTTCAAACAAAATTAATACTTAATTTCGATAAGATAATTAGAAATATCTTATACTACCTCCGGTCCTTATTATAAGACCTGGTTTGACTTTTATTTTGGTCCTAAATATAAAACCTCAATCTACTTTGTCTCTCATATTTATGTATTTTTTTCCAAGATAGTTTTCTTAACAATGGTAGTTATAGTCAATACACTTAATTAGCAAGGATATTTTAGAAAAGACAACATATATTTATTATAAATAACTAACTTAACTTCTTTCTTTAATCTCCTCAAATTAGTCAACTAACTCTTATAATTAAGACTGGAGGTAGTAATAAAAATCGAATAAAGTGGGAAGTCCCAGACATTATTTGATCCCTCTGATATTGTGAAGCATTGTCGATGCTGGGTGGGTCTCATCATTGTTCTAAGCTTAGTTGAGAGACAGAAGGCCAACACACACCAGGTAAAATAAAGATTCGACGAATTGCGTTGCTAGCTGGCTTGATTTTGAAACCAAGTGTATTTATTGCCATTGGTTTTTGTAGATATGGAAGCTTTTGAATTTGTTATAAATACGTTACAAGATAGCAAAACTACATTATTTAAAATCCAAACCAAAGCTACTCGCCAAACATTTTTTTACCCAAAAAAAAAGGATATTTTTGGAAGTAGAAGAATTGAAGAGGCATATGATGAATTAAAGAGAAGGAAGATTTGTAGGTAGAGATGAACGTGAAGAGGGGGAAGTAGGTCGGGGATGGAAACAAGAAGGGAGAGTTATAAATTGAAAAGGACATATGATTCTCTCTCGTGCATAAATTTTCTGGGGAGTTGGTCACCCCATTAATGTCCCCTGCCTTCACCCTCACCTTTCAATTCCTTAACTGCCCTTGTCCCCCTCCCCTCTCTTTTCCTTAGCAAATCATACAATATAATATGGAATCATCAAGCTTAAACCAAAAACCAATATCCTCCTAATTCGCTCATTAATAATAATAATAATAATAATTATTATTATTATTATTATTATTATTATTATACCTCCCTTCTCATTACTATCTGATTTGATTATGTAAAAGTCATGATAATTAAACGTGTGTTACGTTGTATATTAAATGTTAAAATGATCAGGGCAAAGGTGTATGGATGGCCAAACACGTATGTGTTCACCAAGGCAATGGGAGAAATGGTAGTGGAAGATCTGAAAGGCAACATGCCCGTTGTGATTGTGCGTCCCACCATTGTCACCAGTACCCTCAAAGAACCTTTCCCTGGTTGGGCTGAAGGTATCAGGTACGTTGCATTAGAGTATCACACACATCTCTCTGGTTATATATAAATGTATGTATGCATGCACGTATCGTCACTTCATTGTCTTGAATCTGTTGTGATCATAATTATGATGGAAACAGGACCATTGACAGTTTAGCAGTGGCATACGGGAAAGGAAAGTTGACATGCTTCCTCGGGGACTTGGAGTCACCTGTTGATGTGGTGAGATAAGATGCTCACGATGAAATGAAACATTGCATTAATTATCTGTGATGGCTTTAATGAATGATGAATGACGGAGATGTGCAGATACCGGCGGATATGGTGGTGAATGCGATGCTGGTGGCGATGGCGGCTCATGCAAAGCAAGCAAATGATGACGGTGATGCCATATATCAGGTGGGTTCGTCGGTGAGGAATCCACTGAGATACCAGAATCTGCAAGACTACGGCTTAAAATACTTCACCGCAAAACCATGGATCAACAAGGACGGCAAGCCCATCAAGGTCGGCAGAGTCACCGTGTTGAGCAACATGGCCAGCTTTCGCAGATACGTTTTCATCCGTTACCTCCTCCTCTTAAAGGTTCCTCCTTCAATTCATTACTCCCAAATCTCCTGCTCTTCTGTTACCTTACTCAATTCATGTGCTTTGATTAACACGGTTTCATTTTGATAACAGGGCCTGGAACTGGCAAACACGGCGTTTTGCCAGTATTTTCACGACTCCTATGCGGAGCTCAACAGGAAAATCCAGGTTGTCATGCGCTTGGTCGACATCTACAAGCCCTACTTGTTCTTCTATGGAGCGTAAGTATAGATATATACTCTTCTTGTTCTTAATATAGGACCTAATTGTTGAGTTAATTTGATTCTAAATATAAGACTTATTTTTTATATTTATCAATTATTCTTATAGATACTCTTTCAACTATAATCAAGTAAGTAAGAGAGAGAGAGGATATTAAGGAAGATGATTGTGGTGTTTTAGAAAAAACATGTCATATTTATTATAATTAACTAACTTACCCAACTTTTTTAATCTAATAAAATTAATTAAGTATATCTTACATTAAGGATCAGAGGAGTATATACTTTTGATATCCTTCTTTTCACTGTTATTATTCTTCCACAGATCGATCAAATTTAATTTGTCTTGTATACATTGGGAAAACAGGTTTGATGATATGAAAACAGAGAAGTTGAGAATGGCAGCAAGAGAAGGCGGAGTAGAGACGGATATGTTTTACTTTGACCCCAAAGACATCGATTGGGAGGATTATTTTATGAACATTCATATCCCTGGCATCGTTAAGTACATCTTCAAGTGACGATGACGACACTGCTGGCTGTTTTATCATCCACATATATAATATTTATATTTCATTTCATATCATAATAAATAATATAATACATAGCTTTTCGTTTCTGAAACTTGTGTCTGTCTTAAGTTCAAGGTTAAGTCGTGCCCAACATACGGACGCTACATTACATGTTAGTGTTACATCATTTATTCTACCAAGTGTACTTCATATATATATAAAAGCAATCTTGCCTAATTTTTATCTTCTCTGTTCCTGCTTCTCTTTAATTTATTTCTTTGCTTCAAATTGGAACACCATAACGAAAATCTAGCTACCCTTCACTGAAAACTACTAGAGAGAGAAAGATGCGTGAATACGTGAGATAAAACATGGATTTTCTCTTTTATCCCCCGAAAAATTGCACACTTAATGCTCATATTAAAAATAATAAAATTATATGCATTAAATGACAAAAAGAAACTAGCTGTGAGTTGAGAACTTGTTCGAACCAAGGCCCGGGTGAGTGGACACTGCCGCGGCTGCACTGTGGGCTTCGGGCCCAAGAGTGATGGAGGTACTAATGTTTGTTCAATTTCTCAATACTGACCGACAAGAATTGGTCTAGTTGTAAGAAATCGACTCATAACTTATAAGATTGTAAGTTTGAATCCTTCTACTGATGTGAGGACCTTGTTGCCTCAAATATGATTGCTTCTAATAGAAAAATAATTGTAAAAAAAAAAACAAATTTCTTGATACTGCGTTGGCAATTTTCATTGTCCCAATCTTCAACTTGTTGAGTGTATTATTGGTAAAAGAAAACTTCCCAAACCATTGTTTGTAAAATTCCAAAGTTTCATATAATATTTGATAGGAGCATGAATTTGGGTTGTGAAACTTGTCCCGAGAACATGATAAGTGGCTAAAATTTGGGAAAAGAATTTAGATTTTGAATGCAGTTAAATTTACCTTCAGGTAATTTGAATGTTAATAAGAAGAAAGCACGAGTTCATGATTCACTGTCATGAACGTGAAGATTCAATTTGAAATCACACGTATTATAAGTGTTAACTTGAAGGGCCAACTTCCTCCAGCACGCGTTTATGACGCCAAGCCAATCTTCAAGCTAGAACTCCACCTGCATCATAAAGCCATATGAGGGACGTACGTACCATTATGATCCCCATCACTCGCTGCCACACAGTTTTACATTGTAGGCTCCATCCACCTTAACTCTGATCCATTCTTCACGCAGAATGTTCGTAATATATCAACCGTTTCTCAGGAAAACCTATAGTTTCCACACTTTACTCCAAACAGCTTCCCTGCGACTGCCAGTCGCCAGATGCCTCATATCATGCTTACCTTCTCTTCTAAAGATTTATAAGCAGCTTTCAGTGATCGATGATATATATTATCAGCAAATATAATACTGATTTCTCAATTTTTTCAAGAATGTTGTCAGATCATAGCTCCCTTCCATGTCTATCCTCTGCAGCTACTTTGATCGTTTAATTATTCCATGGGCCCAGGGAAGTTGACACGCTGCCCATATCGCTCGCTCATTTATCGCTATGTATCCGCCATCCCGCTGTCCCGGATGGTTTTCAAAAATTTTAGATGAAATTTGGCACGGAAAATAAATTATAAATTCCTTTGTAAATATGCCACAAAATTTTTGCAATGCCTTTAGTTGCATCCAAAAAAGTTTGTTGCAAAAGCAATTTACAACAGTTTTTTTTTTTTCGATTTTCATCACAAATTTCATATTTTGTGATAACATTTTTTGACCTGTACTTTAGTGTGCTCTTTCAACTTTTTTTTTAAATTTTTTTAAGGTAGGCAGGCGGCACTTATTGGGGTGTATGGGTTTTCGGCGTCCATGTTCACCTTGAACGAAACAAATTTTATTATTCAGTTGGCAAAAGCGAAAAATACAAACCATCTAGGTCATTTTTAATTGGCAGTAGAAAAAATAACTTATTTATTTCAATCTAACTTTTAGAAAAATTAGATTAAGTAATATGATTTATATTTGAATTGGTTTTTATAAAAATTAGTTTGTAAAGTAAAAAAGTTGTTTGGATTATAATTAAATAACTAAGTTTAGTTTGTAGAGTAACTAAAATGGGTATGACTTTTATTAAATAGTAAAAAATGATTAAAAATATGAATTTACAAAATATAATAATTTTAAATTATTATAATAGGAAGAAGTTATATTTAATAAATAAAATATTTTTAAATTAAAAATCATAGTAATGTGAAATTTTTTGAAACATTTAATATTACATAATTAATTGGATGATGTACTCTACACAATTTATGTAAATATAAAATAAAAATAATATCAAAAATAAAAAATATTATAAAAACTGTGAAAAATTATTTTCACTTAAGAGAATAATAAAAATAAAAAACTAAAATCTAAATGGGAACCGTAAGGAATACGTAGAGGGAGGCATAACCATAACATAAACATAAGGGTAAAAATGTCTTCTAATTCTAAAATATTGCTTTTGCATAAGTTATAAGTACTTTTGTTATTGTGTTTAAAAAAGCAGGTTTTAGCTTATAAGTTAAATTATCCAAAAGCTGTTTCAAATAACTACTAAGTTTGGAAATTAGAAACTGTATCACACCTATAAGCTACTTTTTGGCTGTTGAATGAAACGCCCTACCAAACAAGCATCTAGTTGATATCCATCTTATGTTCGGTCCCGTCAAAATTAATGTCAAGGAGGTGAATATCAATAATGATATCAATAATAGAGTTTAGAAACAACGTAAAGATCTTATTTTTCTTTGTCACAATTCAAGTTTAAAATGATTTTTGGGAAAAAAAAAATCAGTTACCCACAAAACCATGCCAAACATGATTTTTTTCCAATCCAGCTGCATTTTTTTTCTCGTGCCAACCAGCTTTTGTGACTTCCTAAGCAAACAAATTCTAAAGTCGTGAACATTATTTCATTTGAAAAGAATTCAAAACACATGAGTTCAACATTAGATACTACCTCTTGTTCTAATTATAAGACTTTATTTATAAACTATAAATGAGGTCGTATAATTAGGATTACAGGTGGTATCATGTTTTATTGGTGATTTGTGAGACACCACGTGCATGCAGTTTATGCAATTCATTTGAATCAATAACAATCTGCCCGCTACTTTCACCAAAAATATAGAACGAATTAATATTATCATCTCCATTATAAATGCCTGGTGATAATTCCTTGCATACTACTCACCAATTCACCGTATAGTACTATAGCTACCACTTCATTCCTACAGTATATGTGGATATGGCAAGCGTACACCACTTTTTCAAACAAAAGACCGTTTTAGTTACTGGATCCACCGGCTTCTTAGCAAAAGGTTCGTATTCTCTGTATTACTTGTAACTTTCATCTATATCCACACAACACAGTACACAATGATCATTTTAGTGACTGTTTATGTTTGCCTATGCAGTTTTTGTAGAGAAGTTATTAAGGATTCAATCAGATGTGAAGAAAGTGTATCTTCTTATCAGAGCATCAGATGATAATGCAGCCGCAAAACGTTTCTGTGATGATGTACGTCAAATCTTAAAGTTATTATTATTCGTCCATTTTATAGTGTACACACACACACACACACCCCTTACTAACGTATGTATATTTTTGGGCATAAATTGATTGATGGATATATAGATCATAGGAAAGGATTTGTTCAGGGTTCTACGAGATGAGATGGGAGAAGATTTTGATTCTTACATATCAGAAAAGGTAGCTGCAGTTGCAGGTGACGTTTCTGCTGGAAACTTGGGACTTAATGATGAAAACCTTGAAAAGCTGTTGGGAGAAATACAAGTTATTGTGAACTCAGCTGCAGTTACCCAATTTGATGAAAGGTAATTAACGTAGTCTATGCCTCCTTTTTGCATGTGCGCTTCAACACCATTTGTTTTATATTCACATCTTGTCTAAACTTTTCGGTGTGGTGTCACCGACTTACCCACACTAATGTTTTCGCAAAAGCTTGGTATTGTTCAGAGAGTAGTATAACCCCTCCTTTGATATAGAGAAAGAATTAGGAAGGAAAACTCCAAAAAATTATTAAAAGGGAAAATAGCAAATAAAGACCCCATAATATGTGAAATTGTGATTTGAGACTCTCAATTTAAAAAATAACAAATAAAGATCTGATCCCATATTGTAAATATGAAATCTTAATAAAATATTTGAAATGCCTCTCAGCCAAGTGACAAGTTGACTATGAAAAATAACAAGTTTACTCTAATGAATAACAATTTCAGTAGGCCAAATCACAACTTAGCTGAGAGTAATTTCAGACATTTCACTAAGATTTCATATTTGCAATATGGAACCGGGTTTCTATTTACTATTTTTCAAATTGATGGTCCCAAATTGTAATCTCCCATATTGGGGGTCCCAAATCGCAAAGTTCTAATATTTCTCTCATTCTTTCCCTTTCCAGACGAGGGCTAAAAGATGAGTGGTATACAAACGAAATTTTAAACTGGAAAAAGGGCCAATTTGTTTTTTGGTCAAACACACACGCACGAACAAAAATATTTTAACCAATCAACACTGCGCCTTTATTTGTTTTATATCAAATTAAAACATGAATTAAATCAATCATTCTTATATCATAAATCAATGATGAAGATAAGTAATATAAAAGTGTTATTACAAATTAATTTGTAATAATTTCCACTTTTAGCACATTACTGTAATATATATCGTGCGGATTTTTTTTGTTCTGGCCAACTATGTCATGCAGATTTGACGTTGCAATGAATGTTAACACGATGGGCGCTCTGAATGTCTTAAACTTCGCAAAGAGGTGTCAAAAGATACAAGTTCTTCTCCACGTATCAACTGGTAAACATGCATGTTGCTTCTTTTTATTCTAAATATAAGAACTAAATAACAATTTTAGAAGGATGAAGAAAATTAATTAAGTTAATTTTATCTAAAAAATATATATTAATTTTTCTAAGATACCCTTATTTAATGATTTACATTAAATATTGCTTAAAAACTTCTTTTAATGTGTGCAATTAATTGGCATAATTAAGAAAAAATTATAAATTTGGAAAATAAAGTTCTCTTTAACCAAAGAAGCTAAAGTATCTTGTTTAGGTACAAAACAACCTTTCAACCTACTATTTCCTACATTTAGAATGGGGTGAAGTAATTAATAATCTTTCTGGTAATGAGTTCTTTACTTAGGATCAGAGGCAACAGATCAGCTTCGTGGCTGCTTAATAGTATGTTTTGTTTAGCTATGTTGACTATTTAATTAACTTGAAGCAGACAGTAAATAAGCTAAACTTTAGTTAATTTCTGATTATTGCATTTCAGTTTTTCTAGCCCTCCCATCGGCCGCATGCCATCTTCATCGCCCAGCAGCTAAAACCCCGAATGTTCATATATAGGCGCAGACCTGAGCCAAACTTGATTTAGACTTGTGTGGATCATTACTAGACATATTTCTTGGTCTTGCATGGCTTCAGAAAAATTAGTCATATTGTGGCTTGCTGTAAAATTATACAATCTCTTATCCTAATTATAAGACATCGTTTGAAACCTTGTAGTCTACAAAGTCTTATAATTAGGACTGGAGATAGTATACTATATACAGATATATTTTAATATTGAGGATTATAGTATACTATATACACATATATTTTAATATTGAGGAGTATGACTCAAATTATTTATCGTAGCATATGTGTGTGGGGAGGCTAAGGACAAAGAAGTAGTAATACGGGAAGAACCCTTTAAGATGGGACATGCCTTGAAGAAGGTTGCAGAATTAGACATTCACGCGGAACTCGGTTTTATGAAGAAAAGAATGCAACAGCTCGAAGAGGAGAATGCTGATGCAAAGGCCATCTCAGCTGCAATGAAAGATTATGGACTTAAGAGGTTCTTTAATTATCAATTCAAAACCCCACATCTGTCTTTTTCATCCTTTCTAATCAATAACATGAACTAATGAATGCAAATTTAAATTAAAACTAAACAGGGCAAACTTATATGGATGGCCAAACACTTACGTATTTACAAAAGCAATGGGAGAAATGTTTCTGTCACATCTCAAGGATCCGATTCCGCTAGTCATCCTACGCCCAACCATGGTGACCAGTACCTACAAAGAACCCTTTCCTGGCTGGATTGAAGGTTTCAGGTATTAATCACTGTGCATACACGCTGGACATTCTATTATTAATTGTATGTAAATTACCTTCACAATATATAGAGATAATAAAAGTAAGGACGAAGCTGGAAAATTATATATTTTATGATTACAGAACAGTGGATGCCGTAATCGGTGGCTATGGCAAAGGAAAATTAACTTGCTTTCTGGGTAATCCTAAGACAATTTTAGACTTGGTAAGTATTTATATGTATTCCTTTCTTCTTTAAATATCCATGTTATAGAACAATCTATGCATGGTTGATACATACTATATTTTAGCGTAATATATATTATTTAAAATTTGAACCTCGGCCAGCGATTCATAATGACGATGATGATGCAGATACCTGCGGACATAGTAGTAAACTGTATGATGGCAGCAATGGCGAAACATTCGAATGAAGCTTCAGAGAATTACGCATACCATGTTTGTTCTTCGTCAAGAAATCCTTTTAGACTTTCATCTCTTCCTAATATCTTGTCTCTTTATTTCAAGAATAACCCACTGACCACCAAAAATGGAAAGCCTTTGATGATTCGATCCAAGGCAACATTAGCAAGCAACGCTCATTTCCATATGTATTTGCTGATTCAATATCTGCTACCACTCACGGTATATCATCTTCTACGTACACTTCAAGCTGTGCAAAACAATCTCTATCTCTCTCTCTCTCTATATATATATATATATATCCCACCCTAGCTACCTCATGTCTGTAAATATTAAACTGCATGTACTAATGTTTTTGCACGTTTTGGTGGATTTCAAAAGGGATTAAATTTAGCGAACAAAGTGCTTTGCGGAGGCTTCCAAGATGCTTACAATGGCAACCACAGGAAAATCAAAATGCTGACACGAATGGCTGAGCTTTACAAACCTTACGTCTTTTTCAAGGCTACGTATGTTTTTTTTTCTAATTTAATTATTCTCTTTTCATTGATTATTTCGTACTTATTTATGTTAATGCGTAAACTTAGCTTAACTTGGAATAATTAATGTTATGAACATAAAAATAACAGCTTCGACGACAGCAACACAGAAAAGCTGCGGAAGGCAACAACGGGGTGGGAGGGCGTTGGAAGTATTGATTGGAGTGAGTACCTGATGAGCGTCCACATTCCTGGCCTCGTCAAGTATGCAATTAAATAATCTTCCAAGTGATTTCCCCAAATTGATTAAATCATATAAAATAAATTGTACCAGATCAAGGTATTTTTTTGGGGAAATTGAATAAAAAAAAGTGGAATTGCATGCATGAATAATTATCAATAATTAGTTAACTCTAGTAATTTGAAAAATAAGTAAATAAATTACGAAGGTCGGCATGCTGGAGAATGTATCTTCGCCTCGTCCACTATCGTCCACTATGTATTGGGTTCATCTCCCATGGATAGCTTTAATATTAAATGAAAGCAACCATATACTACCTCGGATCTTTAATATAAAATATTGTTTAATTTTTATTTTGATCCTAAATATAAGATCCCTATTCATTTTGTCTCTCATATTTATGCATTTTTGTTCAAGGTAGTCTTTTTAACAACGGTAGTTCTAGCCAATGCACTTGATTAGTAAGGATATTTTAGGAAAGATAATACCTATTTATTATAAATAACTAACTTAACTTATTTTTTTAATCTTCTCAAATTAATCAACTAGCTCTTATAATTAAGAACAGAGGTAGTATTTCTTAATATATGCTGATCGGAAAGTTCGATGATTTGCATATGTATGAATTTAAACTCTAAGATGACGAGGATGCTCAAGGCAGGGAATCTGAAAAATAATTGTGCAATATAATCATCGTCGATATTTGGTATAAAATTATTCACAAATCATGAACAATAATACTCTTCTGGTTTTATATTTAGAAGCAAAGGGAGTATTATAGTTTACTTTTCCTGAGCTTTTCTTAGATTGTTTTTTGGCCCGGGGGGGTCATTTATAATCACAGTAGTATATTCTGACTCTCATGACCTGCACTGCATGAATAAATTTTTTTTTAATATTAATAAATTAATAATCAATTTTCATATTAAAAACCGAAAGTACTTCGATTCTTTTTGGATGCAAAATGAGTTTAACAGCCTCTTAGTTAGGTCCATGTATATATCATATGATTAGATTTCTGAGAGTTAAACTCAGCAAATGTGGCCCATGAAAAAATGCATCGGGAAAATAAAAGGACCACGGGGTATTTCGTATCCTTTTTACGCATTTTTGGAAACAAAATAACCACGCATATATATATATATATATATATATATTATCAAAATCAAAAAACAACGTTTATATTTGGAAATTAATTATTAAAGGGACCATAAGTTGAAAGTAGTTTCAGTACATCACTTTAATAGACACCCTAAACTTATTAGATCTTAATCATTCATATCTTATTTGGATGGTTCAAATATGATTTTTTTTATTTAAAATAATTATTTTAATATGTGTAGAATTTAAAATAGCGATAATTAACTATTATTTTTTTCAAAAAATAATTTTTATTTAAAAATATTTAATTAAAAATTTTAAATTTAAACTATTCAAATTATATATAGACAGTTCATATTTAATAAATTTAAAATGATTATAGATTGATATTAAAATGGGTCACCTTCAAGGTGTAGACGTACAGATAGTTTCAAAGAAATTTAGATGGGGAACCAAGAAAAGTGCATCCAAAATAAGAAAAAATTAATTTAACAGTCCTTATACTTTTATCAAAATTTAAATCAGGTTCCTGTAATTTTTTTTTTTTTATCTGACCTGTAATTTTTTTTTTACATTTTATTAGATCCTTATTCTTTACTCAGCCAGTAACGGAAGTCCTTCCGATTGTCGTTACCTTAAGTTGACAACACTGACGTCGCACTGTTCAACATCTGACTAGCATCATCTTTTTCATTTCACCTGTAACACCTACGCCTTCATCTTCTCTCTCCCGCACCTCCACTCTGTAAGATTCCTCAAATGCAGGTCGGCTAATTACTCTCAGATAGCACCTGCTTTAGTAGAAATTTCTCGATTTCACAAATAAAAAATGTTATTTTATATAATCATAATTTTTGTTTTCTCTATGCCACCAGGTCTATAAAATCCTATTTTTGCGATGACAGGATCTTCTAACAACTCCTTCCCCAAAATGGATATGTGTGTGTGGATAATGAAACTATTGGTTCTTCAAGTTTGTCTCAATCATTAATTTAGTCCTTAAAATGTAATAATTTTATTAATTAAGTATACAATGCGCAATTTTATATTCTTATTATTAATTGATCTCATCACACCAACAATTTTCTCTGCAATCCTTAAAGTGTTTTTATCCCTGAGCAAAGAGTAGTTAGATTACATGCATATGAATCGGTGGCTTCATTAATAATAAGGCCTAAATGTGAAATACTAAAAAAATTATGAATATATAGGATCTTAATTTCATTGGCCAATTAAGTGCCACCTAGCGTTAGGACTTAGGACTACCTGGGGACGTGCTTCTTACGCATAGTGATCTTTTGTCAATTAATTAAAAAGATAAGAATAAAATTTATAGGCATTTTTCAAGCTATTTCTAGTTATTACATATATGAAAGTGGGAGTTCCAGGGCAATTATCAGATAAGAAATTTCAGAAAAACCAATCCACATTTATTACAAATAAATAGTTTAACTAATCTTCTAAAATAGGTATAAATTGGTTATTTGGTTATAATATTTAAGATGAGAGGAAACGAAGGTGGTATAAATACAGCTTTAATTGGGCTAACAATACTTGAAAATGATCTATGTACATAATAGTAATTTTAAAAAGCCAGTCGGTACCCAGCATGGTCCAGAATTTGAGCACGTTTCTGGTAGAGGTTAGCATCAGGCAGATATTTTGCACATGAAGAAGGTAATACCTCCGGTTCATTTATAATATCTTATTTATAGATTATAAACAAAATTTTATAATTAAAACCAAAACTAATACTCCTCCGGTCCTTAATATAAGACCCATTTAACTAATTTGATTAGATTAAGGAAGTTAGGTAGTTAGTTAATTATAAAAAAGTGACACATTTTTCCTAAAACACCATAATCGTCTTTCTTAATACCCCCTCTTCCTCTTTTACTTGATTATGGTTGAGGGAGTATTCATAGGGGTAATTTAGAGAAAATTGATAAATATGAGAAATGGCTCTTATATTTAGGACCAAAACCAACTCAAGAATTGGGTCCTATATTAAGGACCGGAGGAGTATATAATTGCTGATGACTTGATATCCTATAAAGAAGCAGGTTGTGCATCGAAAGTGACGGCACTCACAACTACGTATCAAAATTTGATGAATCATAAAATTAGTTCTGTTGTGGACTTATGGTATTACTGCACACTAATAAAATTATCTCATGCTCCTCTGGTCATATTTTTTTGTCATATTTATAAAATACTGAGAAAAATTTTATATATAAATATACAATTTTACCTTTTATTTATTATTGTGTTTATTTTATTTACATTATATGAAGTATAGTAATATTAAATAAGGATAAAATTAAAAAATCGTTAAATTTTAAATACGAGTTAACAAAATTTAAAATTTTTCTTGATTTATGTTAAACTAGTTCAAAATGATTTATAAACAAGTCTAAAAGAGTATACTGTGAAATGCGCAAAAAAATAAGAGAAAACCATATTGGAAGTACCTATATTTTTTTTTAATTTCAATTGGTACCTATATGTTTTTTGTTCTTAAACTAAATCTTTATTTTTCCTCTATTAACATCATTAATCCTTATGTAGAGACTAAAAATATCAATAGAACAAAGTTATAAGAGCTAATGTTACTAAAAAGATAAAATTAAATGTTTAATTAAAGGAAAAAACACATAGGTACCAAATTAAAAATAAAGAGAAAGTATAGGTACCTTCAATATAATTTTTCCAACAAATAAAAGACAACATGACCTTAATTAGTTCTGAGCATTAGCAGCCAAGATGAAAATCAGACTCACGGCATGCATGCTGTGGATGGAGGGATCAAGTCAACGGCCACAATCTCTCGACTGTACAGGGGCAGGTAATCCAAGACGATCTCGTACATATGCGCAACGACCTAAAGTTAGGCGTACGCGAACAGATTGTTTCAAAGAATATTAGTATGATTAACAGCCTGTTTGGATGATGAAAAGCAGCTTTTGAAAGCCAAAAGCATGTCCGGCACTTTTAGAGGCGTTTGGATTAGTTTTTTTGTTGTTGTCAATTTTACTTATGAGCTGAAAAGCTTATTTTTTAATCATGATCATAAAAAAAACACATGAAATTTATTTATGATTTATGTAAAATTAATTTTTTAAAATTAAAAGATATTTTTATCTTTATGTTTATGTTATTCTTATGCTTCTTAACCAGTTTTTAGTTATTTATTTTTAATGTTCTTTTAAATAAAAATAATCTTTAATATAATTTTTGACAATATTTTTAATTTTAATATTATTTTTATTTATATTTATATAAATTATGTAAAGTATATCATCTAATTAATTATATAATATTATTTGGTTCATAAATTTTCACATTACTATAATTTTTAATTTAAATATATTTTATTTATTAAATATAATTTCTTATCATAATAATTTAAAATTATTATACGATGAAAACTTATATTTTTTTTATTATTTAATGAGAGTTATACCCTTTTTCACCATTTTACAACTAAATTTATTTATTCAATTATAATTTAAATAATTTTTTTACTTTATAAACTAATTTTTATAGAAACTGATCCAAGTATAAATCATATTAACAAATTTAATTTTTAGCAAATCTCTTTTTTTTTTAAGTTAGATTAAAATTTTTTTTTTTCCCTATCTCCGATTCTAATGTATCCCAATGCGATGGCTAAGTTATTTGCTGGCTCGCCACTTGCCAGGGCGTGTACCTGTTCCAACCGCCTTAATTGATGATGCATCAGCCATGTCAATTATCGTCGGTCACATCCAACTTTACGCGTCCAAAAGTCAAATTATTAATTAATACTCCGTCCCTTGCTTTTTCAGTATAATAAAAAATATTATTTATATAATCATAAATTTTTGTGTTTACGATGACGGAGACATCTGGATAATGAAAGTATTGGTTCTTCAAGCTTGCCTCAATTATTAATTTAGTCCTTAAAATTTAATTTTTATTAATTAAGTATGCAATGCACAATTTTATATTCTTATTATTTGATCCCATCGCACTTTTTTCTGCAATCCTTAAAGTGGTTTTATCCTTGACCGAAAAGTGTTGGATAAAACCAAACTATAATTTCAAAAATAGTTTCTGAAAAATAAATTTTGTGAAGAATAAATTTTATAAAAAAATGATTCTGATAACGTGATAGTGTTTGGATAGTTGTCATCAGAAGTATTTTTTATATGTGCTAATTACTAAAAAAAGTATAAATTAATATGATAATTACATAAAAGATTGATTTTATAATATATTTTAATTTGAAGGAATAAGATTGTTAATAATATATTTTTTACCAACATAATTAATGACATATAAGATAATATCATTAATAATTAATTAATATGTGTATATATATTTATAAAATATAAGATTAAATATGTCTATAAAAAATAATTAAGGGGTGTTAAAATCATGTTATAGTTGAGATTCGTTCTAACATGCATAATTATACCCTCCAATTTGAGCCAGAAGCAGAATGGATTCACTTTTTCTGAAATCATGATTTTGAGTCCAAAACCATAATTTGTTAATTTTGTCCCCTGTTTCGTAATTTTTTTTATCCAAACCATGGTTTGGGATGTTATCCAAACAGACCCTAAATAGTTACTTCTCTTATCCTATTTATAAAGTAGAAAGAAAATATTTTTTGATCCTATTTATGGGATATTGAGAGAAATTTTTTGTATGAATGTATAATTTTACTCTTTATTTATTATTGTGTTAATTTTATTTACATAAGGTATAACATATATTAAATAAGAATAAAATTAAAAATTTGTTGAATTTTAAATAAGAGTTAATAAAATTTAAAATTTTTCTTTATATGTGTAAAATATATTGAAAGTTACTTATAAAAAGACCAGTTAGAATTATGTCTTAAAGCAATTCCTCCCCCAGCCCAAAAAAAAACAGAAGTTTTGCCAGCGTCCAGTAAAAGAATCGGCGGCTTCATTAATAATGAGACCTAAATACTCTGAATTATCCAACAAAAAACTTTTGAATATGTGAGATCTTAATTTCACTGGCCAATTAAAGTGCCACCTCGCGTTAGGACTAGCTCGGGGCGTGCCTCTTACACACAGTGATCTTTTGTCGATTAGTTAGAAAGACAATAGTAATAAGATTTATAAGCATTTTTCAAGCTATTTCTAGTGATTACATACACAGAAGAGGGAGTTCCAGGATAATTACCAGATAAGATAGTTTTTCAGAAAAACTAATCCACATTTACTACATATAACTATTTTAACTAATCTTTTAAAATATGTATAAATTGATTATCTAATTCTAATACTTTAAGATGAGAGCACGACCACGGTGGTATAAACACAGCTTTAATTACAAAAACCAATCTACATTTATTACAAATAACTATTTTAACTAATTAATTTTTTAAAATATGTATAAGTTGATTATCTAATTTTAATACTTTAAGATGAGAGGAGACCATGGTGGTATAAATACCAAGGTACTGAAAACTGGACCAGCAACTGAACCGGTCAAAACAGCAAGTCAAGAGTTAGTGGGTCAACTCAAAGTTGACACAGGATTAGACCGGTAAGGAATTAAAAAATTAAAAATATATAAATTCTTATCACACCATCCAAAACTTCCATATCAATTTATTGGTGATCTGTGAGAGACCACGTGCATGCAGTTTATGCAATTCATTTGAATCAATAACAATCTGCCCGCTACTTTCACCAAAAATATAGAACGAATTAATATTATCATCTCCATTATAAATGCCTGGTGATAATTCCTTGCATACTACTCACCAATTCACCGTATAGTACTATAGCTACCACTTCATTCCTACAGTATATGTGGATATGGCAAGCGTACACCACTTTTTCAAACAAAAGACCGTTTTAGTTACTGGATCCACCGGCTTCTTAGCAAAAGGTTCGTATTCTCTGTATTACTTGTAACTTTCATCTATATCCACACAACACAGTACACAATGATCATTTTAGTGACTGTTTATGTTTGCCTATGCAGTTTTTGTAGAGAAGTTATTAAGGATTCAATCAGATGTGAAGAAAGTGTATCTTCTTATCAGAGCATCAGATGATAATGCAGCCGCAAAACGTTTCTGTGATGATGTACGTCAAATCTTAAAGTTATTATTATTCGTCCATTTTATAGTGTACACACACACACACACACCCCTTACTAACGTATGTATATTTTTGGGCATAAATTGATTGATGGATATATAGATCATAGGAAAGGATTTGTTCAGGGTTCTACGAGATGAGATGGGAGAAGATTTTGATTCTTACATATCAGAAAAGGTAGCTGCAGTTGCAGGTGACGTTTCTGCTGGAAACTTGGGACTTAATGATGAAAACCTTGAAAAGCTGTTGGGAGAAATACAAGTTATTGTGAACTCAGCTGCAGTTACCCAATTTGATGAAAGGTAATTAACTTAGTTTATGCCTCCTTTTTGCATGTGCGCTTCAACACCATTTGTTTTATATTCACATCTTGTCTAAACTTTTCGGTGTGGTGTCACCGACTTACCCACACTAATGTTCTCGCAAAAGCTTGGTATTGTTCAGAGAGTAGTATAACCCCTCCTTTGATATAGAGAAAGAATTAGGAAGGAAAACTCCAAAAAATGATTAAAAGGGAAAATAGCAAATAAAGACCCCATAATATGTGAAATTGTGATTTGGGACTATCAATTTAAAAAATAGCAAATAAAGATCTGATCCCATATTGTAAATATGAAATCTTAATAAAATATTTGAAATGCCTCTCGGCCAAGTGACAAGTTGACTATGAAAAATAACAAGTTTACTCTAACAAATAACAATTTCAGTAGGCCAAATCACAACTTAGCTGAGAGCAATTTCAGACATTTCACTAAGATTTTATATTTGCAATATGAAACCGGGTTTCTATTTACTATTTTTCAAATTGATGGTCCCAAATTGTAATCTCCCATATTGGAGGGTCCCAAATCGCAAAGTTCTAATATTTCTCTCATTCTTTCCCTTTCCATACGAGGGCTAAAAGATGGGTGGTAAATAAACGAAATTTTAAACTGGAAAAAGGGCCAATTTGTTTTTTGGTCAAACACAAACGCACGAACAAAAATATTTTAACCAATCAACACTGCGCCTTTATTTGTTTTATATCAAATTAAAACATGAATTAAATCAATCATTCTTATATCATAAATCAATGATGAAGATAAGTAATATAAAAGTGTTATTACAAATTAATTTGTAATAATTTCCACTTTTAGCACATTACTGTAATATATATCGTGCGGATTTTTTTTGTTCTGGCCAACTATGTCATGCAGATTTGACGTTGCAATGAATGTTAACACGATGGGCGCTCTGAATGTCTTAAACTTCGCAAAGAGGTGTCAAAAGATACAAGTTCTTCTCCACGTATCAACTGGTAAACATGCATGTTGCTTCTTTTTATTCTAAATATAAGAACTAAATAACAATTTTAGAAGGATGAAGAAAATAATTAAGTTAATTTTATCTAAAAAATATATATTAATTTTTCTAAGATACCCTTATTTAATGATTTACATTAAATATTGCTTAAAAACTTCTTTTAATGTGTGCAATTAATTGGCATAATTAAGAAAAAATTATAAATTTGGAAAATAAAGTTCTCTTTAACCAAAGAAGCTAAAGTATCTTGTTTAGGTACAAAACAACCTTTCAACCTACTATTTCCTACATTTAGAATGGGGTGAAGTAATTAATAATCTTTCTGGTAATGAGTTCTTTACTTAGGATCAGAGGCAACAGATCAGCTTCGTGGCTGCTTAATAGTATGTTTTGTTTAGCTATGTTGACTATTTAATTAACTCGAAGCAGACAGTAAATAAGCTAAACTTTAGTTAATTTCTGATTATTGCATTTCAGTTTTTCTAGCCCTCCCATCGGCCGCATGCCATCTTCATCGCCCAGCAGCTAAAACCCCGAATGTTCATATATAGGCGCAGACCTGAGCCAAACTTGATTTAGACTTGTGTGGATCATTACTAGACATATTTCTTGGTCTTGCATGGCTTCAGAAAAATTAGTCATATTGTGGCTTGCTGTAAAATTATACAATCTCTTATCCTAATTATAAGACATCGTTTGAAACCTTGTAGTCTACAAAGTCTTATAATTAGGACTGGAGATAGTATACTATATACAGATATATTTTAATATTGAGGATTATAGTATACTATATACACATATATTTTAATATTGAGGAGTATGACTCAAATTATTTATCGTAGCATATGTGTGTGGGGAGGCTAAGGACAAAGAAGTAGTAATACGGGAAGAACCCTTTAAGATGGGACATGCCTTGAAGAAGGTTGCAGAATTAGACATTCACGCGGAACTCGGTTTTATGAAGAAAAGAATGCAACAGCTCGAAGAGGAGAATGCTGATGCAAAGGCCATCTCAGCTGCAATGAAAGATTATGGACTTAAGAGGTTCTTTAATTATCAATTCAAAACCCCACATCTGTCTTTTTCATCCTTTCTAATCAATAACATGAACTAATGAATGCAAATTTAAATTAAAACTAAACAGGGCAAACTTATATGGATGGCCAAACACTTACGTATTTACAAAAGCAATGGGAGAAATGTTTCTGTCACATCTCAAAGATCAGATTCCGCTAGTCATCCTACGCCCAACCATGGTGACCAGTACCTACAAAGAACCCTTTCCTGGCTGGATTGAAGGTTTCAGGTATTAATCACTGTGCATACACGCTGGACATTTTATTATTAATTGTATGTAAATTACCTTCACAAAATATAGAGATAATAAAAGTAAGGACGAAGCTGGAAAATTATATATTTTATGATTACAGAACAGTGGATGCCGTAATCGGTGGCTATGGCAAAGGAAAATTAACTTGCTTTCTGGGTAATCCTAAGACAATTTTAGACTTGGTAAGTATTTATATGTATTCCTTTCTTCTTTAAATATCCATGTTATAGAACAATCTATGCATGGTTGATACATACTATATTTTAGCGTAATATATATTATTTAAAATTTGAACCTCGGCCAGCGATTCATAATGACGATGATGATGCAGATACCTGCGGACATAGTAGTAAACTGTATGATGGCAGCAATGGCGAAACATTCGAATGAAGCTTCAGAGAATTACACATACCATGTTTGTTCTTCGTCAAGAAATCCTTTTAGACTTTCATCTCTTCCTAATATCTTGTCTCTTTATTTCAAGAATAACCCACTGACCACCAAAAATGGAAAGCCTTTGATGATTCGATCCAAGGCAACATTAGCAAGCAACGCTCATTTCCATATGTATTTGCTGATTCAATATCTGCTACCACTCACGGTATATCATCTTCTACGTACACTTCAAGCTGTGCAAAACAATCTCTCTCTCTCTCTCTCTCTCTCTCTATATATATATATATATATCCCACCCTAGCTACCTCATGTCTGTAAATATTAAACTGCATGTACTAATGTTTTTGCACGTTTTGGTGGATTTCAAAAGGGATTAAATTTAGCGAACAAAGTGCTTTGCGGAGGCTTCCAAGATGCTTACAATGGCAACCACAGGAAAATCAAAATGCTGACACGAATGGCTGAGCTTTACAAACCTTACGTGTTTTTCAAGGCTACGTATGTATTTTTTTTAATTTAATTATTCTCTTTTCATTGATTATTTCGTAGTTATTTATGTTAATGCGTAAACTTAGCTTAACTTGGAATAATTAATGTTATGAAAATAAAAACAACAGCTTCGACGACAGCAACACAGAAAAGCTAAGGAAGGCAACAAAGTGGTGGGAGGGCGTTGGAAGTATTGATTGGAGTGAGTACATGATGGACGTGCACATTCCTGGCCTCGTCAAGTATGCAATTAAGTAATCCTCCAAGTGATTTCCCCAAATTGATTAAATCAATAAAATAAATTGTACTAGACCAAGGTGTTTTTTTTTTGGGGGAAGATTGAAAAAAAAGAAGAAGTGCAATTGCATGCATGAATAATTATCAATAATTAGTTAGCTCTAGTAATTTGAAAAATAAGTAAATAAATTACGAAGCGCGGCATGCTGGAGGATGTATTTTGGCCTCGTCCACTGTGTATTGAATTCATGTCCTATGGATAGCTTTAATATTAAATGAAACCAACCATATACAGAGTATTTATTAATGTGTGCTGATCGGAAAGCTCGATGATTTGCATATGTATGAATTTGAACTTTAAGATCACGCGCATGAAAAATAATTATGCAATATAATCATCACATCGATACTTGGTATAAAACTGTTCACAAACCATGAAAAATAATATTATAGTTTACTTTTTCCGAGCTTTTCGTACATTGGGGGGTAAATTTATAATCAAAGGAGTATATTCTGACTATAATGACCCGTACCGCATGAATAAAAATATGTTTTTAAAAAATATATATTTATTATAAATAATTAAATTAACTAATATTAACAAATTAATAATCAATTTTTATATTAAAAACCGAAAATAGTAATATCTATTTAATTTTAATTTTAAGGGCCGAAAGAAAATTTCTGCTCGTTTTTTCTTTGCACACATTGCGTTACATCATCGCAGTTAATATTTGACAATGACAACGTCTATTTTGTTGTTTTATTATCTCTATTCTAGGCCTTTAAGAAAAAGTGTTTTTTTTTTTTTTGATGCAAAATCTGTTTAACAGCCTCTTAGCTAGGTCCACGTATATATCATTTGATTAAATTTCTGAGAGCTAAAATCAGCAAATATGGCCCATGAAAATTGCATCTGGAAAACGAAAGGACCACGGGGTATTTGGTTTTTTTTTCTATTCGTTTTTGGAAACAAAATAACCACGTACATATATTATCAAAATAAAAAAACACGTATATATTTGGAAATTAATTATGTCTCAAGAAAAAAAAATTATAAAATAAATCTTAGAGATTGTCTTTCTTCATTTTAAAATTTATCATTCCAGGCTATTTAAATTGTTATTAAAAATTTTAATAATTATTTTTTTAAGACTTAATTGTAATTTTTCCAGTTAATTATTGAAGGGACCTCAAATTAGGTATACACACACAGATCGTTTCAAAGAAATTTAGATGGTTTCAAGTTAAATTTATTTTATTTATTGTGTTGCGTGTACCTGTTAGCCCTTATGGGAACGACCATAAATGTTATACGGATTATTAATATAAGAACTAGTAAATTAATTTAAGTATATTAAAAATATTAATTAAGTTAGTTATTTATAATAAATAGGTATTGTCTTTTTTAAAATATTTTTACTAGTTAAATATATTTATTAGAACTACTATTATATAAGAACTATTTTAAAAAATAATAATTATAAGAGGTAAAATAAATTAAAATTTTATACTTAAAATAAAATAAAAATTTAACCAGTTCGAAGTTGCAGAGGTGGTATTTGTTGGTATGATTAATGCGATAGCTAAGTGGGCTTGTCACTTGTCAGGCCGTGTGCCTGCTCCATCGGGGTCGTCAATTATTTTTTTTTAGTAGGATGGTATTGCTGCCTCAGGGTATCCCAGCACAACCGGCCAGACTAATCCCAGGTGCATTCACAGGTATCGAGCCCATAACATGGTAGGGAAGGCGCCTTGCGTTCCCGTTTGCAACCAGTCGGACCCAACCCTTACAGGCGGGTCGTCAATTATTATGGGTGACATCCAACTGTCTGCGCCTAAAAGTCAAATTATTAACTACCTCTCCGGCTTTTCTTTAAGAAAAT
Organism: Neltuma alba; assembly: GCF_004799145.2. NCBI lineage: Eukaryota > Viridiplantae > Streptophyta > Magnoliopsida > Fabales > Fabaceae > Neltuma > Neltuma alba. The sequence continues at coordinate 159,634 of NW_021635961.1, read as the reverse complement.
AACATAAAAAAAAGCTTAAAATATCTAGAAACTTAAGAAGTTAAAATTTTAAGGGAAAAAAATGGTGCCAGATATATTTTATAAATATAATTTAAGGGGAAATAAAGAAAAAAATTATCAAGTACCACTTTCTTGCCTGAAAGTTTGACCTTAGTTATATAAATTAAAATATTATAATTTTCAACTTCTTTTTATGTTATTTTTTTAATATAATAAAAAAATGTTATTTATATAATCACAAATTTTTGTTTTCTCTATGTCCCCAGGTTGACAAAATCCTATTTTTACGATCACAGAATCTTCCAACAACTCCTACCACAAAATGGATATATGTGTGTGTGGATAATGAAATTATTGTTATTTATATAAATACAATATAATAATATTGGAAGAGAATATATATCATCGTGTCAATATAATCTTCACAAAAGAGAAACAACAAACTCTGCTTCTTCAAAATGGGGGTGGCAAGGGTAACACAGTTTCTCAGGGGAAAGACTATATTGGTCACCGGTGCAACTGGCTTCCTGGCAAAGGGTTTAGTTTCCTCTCTCTCTCTCTCTCTCTCTATATATATATATATACACATATATATAAATATACACACACTTTGAAATGAATTGTACGTTTCTGAATATACATACATTAAACATCTAAAAGATCAAAATCTTAATAGAAGATATGGTATTTGACCTGATATTTTAAAAATACAATCAAACGACTAAAATGTTTTTATATCAGATTTTTTTATAAAAAAAAACCTATCAAGCTGGTCATTATCAAGATATTTTTTATCATTGATTGTTCAACACTTGTTATTACTAATTCACAACTTATTAATAAATAACTTGTCATTACTAATATATTTTTTGTCATTTGTTATTTAACACTTCTGATTACCCATTCATAACTTGTTAATAAACTTTTTGAGATAAGGGTATTTTTATCATTTAATTATATTTGCAAAATATCATATCAGACATTACTTCATCTCCTAAAATTTTTAACCTCTTACATGCCTGAATCAGAATGTTGTGATCTCCTGTAGGGGTGAGCATTCGACTTTTTTGTTCGGTTATTGGTGATAATCGAATTAACCGAATAACCAAATAAAGCAAATTATAAATACTGAACCGAAACCGAATTAACTGAAATATTTCAGTTAGGTTAACCAATTAACCGAAATATATAAATATCAAAAGTGATTTTAAATTAAAAATAATAATAAAATATAATTACAATCATTAATTAATAAATGTTTCATCATTTAATATGATTTATTATAACCATATTTGTTGAATATAAATATATTTAAAGAGTTCATATAAATATATTAGAGGGAGAAGGGAGGAGGACGAAGAGTAAGGGAAGTGGGGATAGAGAAGAGAGCATGGGGAAGGAAATTAAAGGAAGCTTTTTTTTTTTTTTGACAGACTCTCTTTCTTTCACAGTCAATCTTTTCTTCTTTCCATGTCAGTAGCTGCTCAGTCAGATCACTCCTATCCAAAGCTAAGTGCATAACAGTGTGTTTGGATTTCCCATTCATCGAGGTGATAAGCTTGGGACTCTGAAACAAGTTCAAGATTCATTTACAGATTAAAGGCTGTTTGGGTGGGTTTTTAACCCAACTAACTCATGGAGGAAAAGTGCAATGCAGTACAATGCTTAGAAATATTAGCTTTCTTCGTTTCTAATGTGGAGTGAGAAAAAATGAAGATGAAAATAATGATAAGAGCATTTAAGTAGGTCCTGTCTTGATCCAATAATATGATTTTTTCCAGTAATAATTTAATTATTTTTCATTCATTATATTTTTTAAATTTATCAAATTATATACATGTAATATACTATCTCAAGTCCTTAATTAATATAAGACCCAATGAACTAATTTGAAGAGATTATGAAAGTTAAATAAATTACTTAATTATATCATATGTTATATGATCTCTCTAAAATATTTATGTATATAACTATATTATAAATAAATTTATAAGTCAGGCTATTTTATATCTAAATTTATTTTTTCATTACTTACCCAAACCAGTTTCAATTTATTAAACTCACCTTTATAAAAGTCAATCCAAACATAAATTAACTGACTTTTATCTTTATTCATGTTTCCAAAAGTCCAACAAAATAAAAGTCAATTTTGTCACTGTTAATCCAAACACACTCTAAGTAAACGGAAGGATAATGGAGCAAAAAGGAAAGGTGAAATAAAAAGAAAGAAAATTATAGGACCTGATTCAAAACTGGACGAAATTATAAGGACTGCAATATTAATTTTTTCTTATTATTATTATTACTACTACTTTCAGTCCTAATTACTCCGGTGCTAATTTATAAAATAAATTATACAACAAAATAAATTCTATATTTAAGACCGGAAGAAATAATTTGAATGGTAGAGCCGCCAACACAGCAAACTACTAAAAGGTAAGAAAATAATCGTCATCGGGCATGTTTGGATTGCAGTTAGAAACTGCAAAAGTGTCTTGGAATTTGTGAAACTGAGGTTGCAAATTGAGTTGGACAAAAACTATTGTTTGGCTAGGCTAACTTTTCCAACTAACTTCTGGCTTTCAATCTCAGTTGAACTCAACGGAGAAAAATATGACTTTTCAAACTGCAGTTTCAAACGGTGATTATTAAAAATGAGCATCCCAGATTTACCCTCATATTTTCTCCTTTGCCTCATCTCCTTCGTTAGTATAATGAGCTTTTATGCAGACCAAATGAATTTTAATTTATATGCATGTTTGTCAATTATGTATATTTAATTAATTATCTACAATGTGTTTTCAAATTTTTCTTCATAACAAATATTTTTATTTTATAATTTCACAAACAAACTATTTATATTTTATCATAATAATTTTACTTATTTTTTAAACAATTATCACATTAAAAACATAAAATTTCAAACACTACTATTCAATAAAGTTCATACCCTTTTTAGTCATTTTATAACTAAACTAACTTTTCTATTAATCATCCAAACAACTTTTAATTTTTTCAACTGACTTTTTAAAAACACATATTCAACACATACCCTATCTGACTTTTACTCTAACTTCAGTTACAAAAGTCAGTTGAGTTAGAAATCAGTCTTGCCCAACGCTAATTCAAACATACCCATCAAAGCCTGACAATGCACTTCTTCACTATTCATTCTCGCAAGTAACACTGGACACCTGAGTTAACTAGCAGAAAAATTATTGTAATTTAGAATCTTCTTTTTCTAGATATTATGGAGGAATTACTAGTACTTCAAAGCCAAATAAACGAGGACGAATTGAAGAAAATGATCATGGCAAGTGAAACGAAGAGCTATGTATAACTTCTAAAGATTGAACGCATTTCAGCCATTGGTATGTCATAGGGGGCCGGCAAGGATAATGGGATACAAGTGAACCGAAAAACAGGATATTGACCTCTAGGATGTGTTTGGTACGAAGGATTTAGAGGGAGAAGGGAAGAGAAATAATTTTAATCATTTTTGACAACACACACGTTTTAGGAGAGCCTCCCCTCCTCAGCCTACCTTTCAAAATTAAGAAGATTTGGAGGGAAAGAATAATATTTTACCATGTTGTGACCGCTATGCCTGTATTTATTTTTTATGTCCATATACTATCCTAAATCCTTTTCTTCTTATCTCCAGATGTTGTTCTCTCCTTTGTATAACCAAATATTTCATTCAAAGATGGAATATAGTACAAGTTGTAACTGAACATTACTTCAACCTTCTTTTCAATAATACTTCACATTCTACAGTATATTAGAATTTTAGTATAAGTATTGTTCAATATATTAAATGTTATTTATAATTCTATTTTATTAAACATTCTATGAAATTTGCAAAAATAATCTTAAATAAAAACGTGCAAATTGTCCATGTCAAAATATTTTTCTCTCCCCTCCCCTCTCCTCATGAATCAAATAAGGTAATATTAAAACCTCTCCCCTCCTCTTTTTTTATAAATCCAAACAAAATAATATTAAAATCCTTCCACTCTCTTCTCTTTTCTTTTCCTCCATTAAAATCCCTCTTCTTATTAGACCATACAGACCCTTATAAAACCAGACAGACCCTTATAGATCCACGTATGTATCATATGATTAAATTGCTGAGATCTAGACTCAGCAAACATGGCCCATGAAAAATGCATCTGGAAAATAAAAGGACCACGGGACGCCTCGTGTCTTTTTTTTTTAATGCATTTTTCGAAACAAAATAACCACGTATATATATATTATCAAAATCAAAAAACCACGATATATATTTGGAAATTAATTATTGAAGGACCTCAAGTTAGGTGCACACTTACAGATTTTTTCAAAGAAATTTAGACGGTGGAATCAAGAAAAGGGCATCCAAAATAATAGCCACACAGCCAGTTTCTGCTATTTTAATGATCTTGTCTGTATTTATTATGTTGCGGGTCGCCGTTAGCCCCCCCTTTGGGGGCACAACCAAAAGTATATTTATTACTCCTCCGGTCTTTAATATAGGACTCAATTGGTGAGTTGGTTTTGGTCCTAAATATAAAATCCATTTCTCATATTTATCAATTTTCTCTAAATTACCCCTATAGATACTCCCTCAATCATAATCAAGTGTAGAAGAGGGAGAGGGGTATTAAGAAAGATGATTATGGTGTTTTAGGAAAAACGTGTCACATTTTTTATACTCCCTCCGTTCCTTATTATAAGAGACGAATAACCGAATTACGTTGATCAAAAAAACAGTTAAAATTAGTTAAGAACAATAAATATGTAAAAAGTATATTTTTTTTTCAAAAATACCCTCATTAATAAGGAGAGAGAGCATGAGAGAGAACAATAGTAAATTCTTAAAAGAAAGAGAAGTGGGAAGGAGAGAGAGTGTGAGTTGGAAACAATAAATATGGGTAAAATAGGAAATCAACACAAAAAAGTAGAGACAACTTTTAAGTGTCTCTTATATTTAGGAACATGCTATAAGCATCAAATGTCTCTTATAATAAGGAACGGAGTGAGTAATTAACTACCTTACCTAACTTCCTTAATCTAATCAAATTAGTTAAATGGGTCTTATATTAAGGATCGGAGGAGTACTATGATTAGTGCGATGGCTAAGTATTTGCTGGCCTGCCACTTGCCAGGGCGTGTCGCCGTTCCATCCGCTCATCAACTGTCATCGATCACATCCAACGTGGTGCAACCAAAAGTCAAATTGTCAATTGATTCTCCATCTTTTTTTTGGGTTGAAAATTTACACAAAACAAATTAAAAATTACAATATTTTAATTTAAACATCTAAAAGATCAAAATTTTAATAGAAGATATGGTATTTGACCTGGTATTTTAAAAATACAATCAAACGACTAAAATGTTTTTATATCAGATTTTTTTTAAAAAAAATATCAAGCTTGTCATTATCAGTATATTTTTTGTCATTGATTGTTTAATACTTGTTATTATCAATTCACAATTTATTAATGAATAACTTGTCATTAGTAATATATTTTTTGTCATCTTTTATTTAACACTTCTGATTACCCATTCATAGCTTGTTAATAAACTTTTTGAGATAAGGGTATTTTTATCATTTAATTATATTTGCAAAATATCATATCAGACATTACTTCATCTCCTAAAATTTTAACCTCTTACATGCCTGAATCAGAATGTTGTGATCTCCTGTAGGGGTGAGCATTCGACTTTTTTGTTCGGTTATTGGTGATAATCGAATTAACCGAATAACCAAATAAAGCAAATTATAAATACCGAACCGAAACCGAATTAACTGAAATATTTCGGTTAGGTTAACCAATTAACCGAAATATATAAATATGAAAAGTGATTTTAAATTAAAAATAATAATAAAATATAATTACAATCATTAATTAATAAATATTTCATCATTTAATATGATTTATTATAACCATATTTGCTGAATATAAATACATTTAAAGAGTTCACATAAACCCGCATATATATTTATTATAATAATATTTATTAAATATAAATATATAATATATTTAATTCGGTTTTTCGGTTATAACTGAAATTCTTTTTACTAACCGGACCGAATACCGAAACCGAATATGTAATTGAAAACCAAAATAATCAAACTGAAAAACCGAAATTGAATTCAGTTCAGTTTGGCTTCGGTTACGGTTTGTTTTTACTCACCTCTAATTTCCTGCAATATTTCAATTTAGGCACCTAAAATATCAAAATCTTAGTAGAAGATATGGTACCTAGTTTGGTATTTTTGGAAATACAGTCGAATGACTAAGATGTTCTTATATCAATTTTTAAAAAAAATTATCAAACTTATTATTACCAATACATTTTGTGTCCTTAGTTATTCAACAGTTATCATTACCAATTCATAACTTATTAATAAATAACTTGTTATTGCCAATAAATTTTTTGTCATTTGTTGTCTAACACTTATCATTACCCGTTCAAAACTTATTAATAAAGTTTTTGAGATAAGGGTATTTTTAATATTTAACTGTATTTGCAAAATACCAAATCAAACATTACTTCATCTCCTGAAATTTTAACCCCTTACATGCCTAAACTACGTTATGATTTTCAACTTTTTTTTAATGTCATTTCTTCTTCTTTTTTTTTGTATAATAAAAAACGTTATTTATATAATCGTAAATTTTTGTTTTCTCTGTATCGCCAGGTCCATAAAATCCTCTTTTTACGATGACAGAATCTCCTAACAACACCTTCCCCAAAATGGATATGTGTGTGTGTGGATAATGAAAGATTTGGTTCTTGAAGTTTCTCTCAATTATTGATTTAGTCCTTAAAATTTAATTTTATTAATTAAGCATACAATGCACAATTTTATATTGTTATTATTTGATCTCATCGCACCAACAATTTTTTCTGCAATCCTCAAAGTGTTTTTATCCTTGAGCAAAGAGTAGTCAGATTACATGCGTTTAGAATTATGTCTTAAAACAATTCCTCCCCCCAACCAAGGGAAAAAAAAAAACAACAAAAGTTTTGTCAACGTCCAGTAAATGAATCGGTAGCTTCATTAATAATAAAGCGTAGACGTTAATACTCCTAATTATACCCAAAAAAAACATTTATGAATATATGGGGTCTTAATTTCATTGGGCAATTAAATGCCACCTGGCGTTAGGACTAGTTAGGGACGTGCCTCTTACACATAGTAATCTCTTGTCAATTAATTAAAAAGATAATATTACTTCCTATTCTAATTATAAGATCTCATTTATAATCTACAAACTAAGTCTTATAATTAAAACTGCAGGTAGTAATAAATTTTATAAGCATTAGAGCTATTTCTAATAATTACATACTCCTCCGGTCCTTAATATAGGACCCAATTGTTGAGTTGGGTTTGGTCCTAAATATAAGACCCATTTCTCATATTTATTAATTTTCTCTAAACTACCCCTATGGATACTCCCTCAACCATAATCAAATAAAAGAGGGAGATAAGGTATTAAGAAAGATGATTATGGTATTTTAGGAAAAATGTGTCACTTTTGTTATAATTAATCAACTTACCTAACTTCCTTAATCTAATCAAATTAGTTAAATGGATCTTATATTAAGGACCAGAGGAGTATATGAAATATGGAGTTCCGGGGTAACTATCAAATAAGGTTTTTCAGAAAAACCAGTCCATATTTATTACAGATAGTTTAACTAATCTTTTAAAATATGTGTAAATTGGCTGTCTAGTTCTAATGTTTAAGATGAGAGTAGCCTGCGGTGTTATAAATAGAGCTTTAATTAGCGCTGACAATACTTGAACAAGATCCATGTACATTATAGTAATTTTAAAAACAAATCGGTGCCCTGCATGATCCAGAATTTGAGCACGTTTCTGGTAGTTTTGCATATGAAAGAAGCTGCCTGTCGATCGAAAGTGACGGCACACCACAACCACATACCAAAAGTTGATGAATCATAAAATCACTTGTTACAGTATTACTCTATTTACTATAGTCTCATGTATATTGCAGAGTGCGCAAACAGATAAAAGACGTACGAAATGTCATTAATTAGTTTGTGCACTGGGAGCTAGGATAATAATTAGACTTGAATTTTCTAATAGTCAGACTCATGGAATGCTGTGGACGGAGGGATCAAATCAACGGCCATAATCTCTCGATTGTACAGGGGCAGGTAATCCAAGACGATCTCGTACGTCCATAATTTAAGTCTGAAACAATGACTCTTCAAAACACATCCCTTTCCCTCTCCCTCTCTATCTTTTTCTCAACTTTTCATTTTCTACGCAGTCCCTCCCCTCCTTCTCACCTTTTAATAAGGGTAAATGTAGAAAAAAACTTATTAATTTGATGTATTTCTTGGTTTGTGGGTTTGGGATACAAGTGACTTATAATAAGAAACAGGATGCTATATACAACGACTACTATAAATACAATAATATAATATTGGAAGAGAATATATATCATCGTGTCAATGTAATCTTCACAAAAGAGAAACAACAAACTCTGCTTCTTCAAAATGGAGGTGGCAAGTGTAACAGAGTTTCTCAGGGGAAAGACTATATTGGTCACCGGTGCAACTGGCTTTTTAGCAAAAGGTTTAGTTTCCTCTCTCTCTCTCTCTCTACACACACACGCTCTCTCTGAAATGAATTGTTTCTGCATATACATATACTCTGGGGTTAACAAATGATGAATTTGAAATGTGATAGTATTTGTGGAGAAGTTATTAAGGATTCAATCAGATTTGAAGAAACTGTATCTTCTTCTCAGAGCTTCTGACTCTGAGGCAGCCACACAGCGCATGCACGATGAGGTATATATATCAACAGATCGTTAAGGTTGTTTTCAGCTTAGCTTGTTCAGTAATTTAATTTATATATTGATAAATCTATCGTGTGTGTACATATATATATATTTCTAGATTATAAGGAAGGAGCTGTTTAGAGTTTTACGAGAAAAATGGGGTGCAGATTTTGAATCTCTGATGGCAGAGAAGGTAGTTGCTGTTGCAGGAGACGTTTCTGTTGCAAATTTGGGGATTAAAAATGCAAATCTTGAAAAGATGTGGGAAGAAATAGACGTCATTGCCAACTTTGCCGCTAATACCAACTTTGATGAAAGGTACATATACATCTGTGCGGGCGCGCGCAACCAATGGGTAACTTAATTTTCACTACAGAATGAACAAGGAATGAAAATTGATTTGCATTTTCATCTTACGAGTTGAAAATTCTTTCTTCATCATCATGATGGTTATGAATTTCACCCATTCTAAAACATGAGTTACATTAATCACTGTTTATTAGAGGCATTATTTATTAGATACCGAGATTGAATTAACGTCGATTTCAAAATAAACTAGAAAATTATTAAATATTATTTATTGTTCTACTATTTTAAATTCATAAAGTCATATATATACATGAAGCTGGAATTTTTTTTCGTTGCAAATAATTATTCATTGAGTTCTAAAACAATTATCTTTTGAAATACTAGACAAATAATACATTAAAAAGCTAGAAAATAACTTGGATCATAAAAAATGATTTCCGGTGCCTAAAATCCCCTCAAACTAATTACACACACACACACACAACTATCACTTTATGCTCCATTAGAATCATAAACCATCAAAATAGCTTTTTTGTTCTTTTTACTTCTTTAATTAATTAATTAATTATTTATTATTTCTTCTAAAACTAGCGGCAGGAAAAAAAAAACTCCTTCGGAAATTGGACGTTTGGTATGAAATTGTCATTTTGGACCGCCCAACATTTATTATTTTTTGGTTAGATACATAGATTTTAATTCTATTTTAAATGAAAGTAGTATTTTGCTATTTGGTCCAGGTATGACATCGCTATGGAGATTAACACGATGGGGGCTTTACATGTGTTAAACTTCGCCAAGAGTTGCCGTAGGATCCAAGTTTTTCTTCACCTATCAACAGGTATGCTTAATCATAAAAGTTTTCATCTTCTCAGAAACTTGCATGTCATTGAAATGGAGACCCTTTTAGAATTTTGTACATATTCTGATCTACAAGAGCCTAACAATTTGTGCTCGCTCTCTGCTACGTGCTACTGATTTCAGCTTACATTTGTGGAGAGCCTCGGGAAGGAGAACTGATTAAGGAGGAACCTTTACGGATGGGTCAAACCCTAAACGACGCCTCAAAAGTCTTAGATATTTACGCAGAAAAGACATTGATTCAAAAAACAATTGAACAACTCAGATCACAATATACTGACAACGACATGGCTATTACGTCTGCAATGAAAGATTTCGGAATTAAGAGGTTCTATCACATGCATGTTCATTATATATATCCATCTTTATGTTTTTGTTTTTGCAAAATAATCTTCAGTTCTTATTGTACTACGAACTTTGCTTGACGCAAAAAACAGAGCAAACTTGTATGGATGGCCAAACACTTACGTATTCACAAAAGCAATGGGAGAGATGTTGGTGTCGAATTTTAAAAATGAGATTCCATTAGTTATCATACGCCCTACCATGGTCACAAGTACCTACAAGGAACCTTTTCCTGGTTGGGTTGAAGGTGTGAGGTATGTTTTTTTTTTTTTTTAACCCCCACAAATTAAACACTCCAAATTAAATGTCAATAGTACAATATACTACCCTCAGATCTTAATATAAAAACTAGTTTGACTTTTAATTTGATCATAAATATAAGACACAAATTCATTTTGTTTCTTATATTTATTTATTTTAAAATAGTGTTTATAGTAGCTGTACAAGTTAAAAGTTCCATCAAATGGTAATTCTAACTAATACAAAGATATTTTAAGAAAAATAACACTTAACTAATTTAACAAACTTTTTAATTTATTTAAATTAGTCAACTAGCTCTTATAAAGACCGGAAGTAGTATAATACATTATTTGGTTAACAGAACACTTGATGCTGTAATTGGTGGCTACGGTAAAGGAAAAGTAGAATGCTTTCTCGGGGATCCCCAGACTATTTTAGATGTGGTAAGTTGGATCATATATTTTTTATTAAGTCCTTAATGTCCTGCTACCTCCGGTCCTTAATGTGAGAGTGTTATTTGATTTTTATTTTAATCCTAAGTATAATACCCCAATCTATTTTGTTGCTCATATTTATTCATTTTTTTCTGAGGTAGTCCTTGTAATAATAATGGTAGTTTAGCCAATACACTTGATTAGTAAGTATATATTGGGAAAAACAATACATATTTATTACAAATAACTAATTTAACTAAGTTTTTTTTAATTTACTCAGATGAGTCAACTAGTTTTTATATTAAGGACTGGAAGTAGTACTTTTGGTATAGGCTTTACTTTTCCCGGGACTTGGCTGATATGATGATTAATGATGTGTAGATACCAGCGGATATGGTGATAAACTGTATGCTGTCGGCAATGGCTATTCAGTCATCACACAAATATATATACCATGTCAGTTCGTCATTAAGAAATTCTCTCACAATTTCTTGTGTCCGTCATCTTTCTTACCTTTATTTCAAAAACAAACCCTTGACTGATTACAAAAGTGGAAAGCCAATAATCATATCCAAGGCATTGTTTTTATCAACTATGGCTGGTTTCCATGCTCACATGACGACCCGGTATGTTCTTCCCCTCAAGGTGCGTACGTAATATTAATTGAGCTTCCTAATTAATTATTAACTAACTTCTCGCACTTAGTGTCTTTTAATTTTATACTAACTAATCTTTTTTTGCATGATGATTTGGTTGCAAGGTATTATATGCGGTGAACCAAGTGTTTTGCCAGATCTTCCGAGATGTTTATAATCGAAATGATAGAAAAGTCAAGACGGTGATACGAATGGCCCAACTCTACAAACCCTATGTATTTTTCAAGGCACTGTATGTTTCTTGTTCGCTTTTTCTCTATTATTCATTCAGAATTGTACCCACTCATTTGAAATAGTAAGTAGTAGTGGCCAACTTCGAGTTAATGTTTTAATATATAATATTGTAACAGGTTTGATGATAGGCACACTGAAGAATTACGAGAAAGATCATCAAAGATTCTAAAGGATGTTGGATTTGATTTGGGGTTTGATCCCAATAGCATAGATTGGAGAGACTATTTGCTGAATGTCCACTTTCCTGGCCTCGTCAACTACGCAATTAATTCATCTCCCAGGTTGCCCAAATACTGATGAAGCTGAGGGGAAACAAACCAATCAATGATATAAATATATATATATATATATATAAGTATTATTAAATAATGATAGGAATCCCAGAAGTGTGTTTTACGTATAACTCGTTCAATCGCTTCGACTTACATGATCAATAAGCGAGTCGCTCCGACGAGTCTAAGTCGCTGGCGTTTCAGTGAGCGAGTTCACCGGATTTTCATGCAGAGAAACGCAAACTCGGCCACCAACCGAGTCGACTCGCGCTTTAAATGACTCCCCCACAGTAGCCTGCCGCCCGTACAGGAACGGTATATTTTCAGTTTAATCTTTCATGAATTTCATTTTTAATCGTTAGAATCTTGGCGTTATTTAAGTTTATTTTGATGTATAAATTTTATATTAGATTTTCATTTTCGTTTATTATTATAATCTGATAGTAGTTAATACTTATCCAATGTGTTGTTTTTATTTTAGCTTTGAGTTGCATTCAGTTGCAGTAAATTCCGTAAAATGCGAAACGAAAGTCGAACTAGAACTTTACTTTTTAAATTTTTATAATACTCTTGTCGAAAAACGCTAAAGCCATGGTGAGAACAGTAGTGAGAGGAGGCAAATGATACTGAGCTCGGTTTCTTCCTTTCTTCCCTCATCCAAACTGCAACCATAAAAGATGGGATGTGGGGAATTTTCACGGGCATCCATCAATTATAATAATGTGTAGTTTAATGAAGGGGAAAGATGGGATGTGGGGAATGTGAGTTTGTGGGGGTTTAGAGGGAGAAGGGAGGAGGACGAAGAGTAAGGGGAGTGGCGAGTGGGGATAGAGAAGAGAGCATGGGGAAGGAAATTAAAGGAAGCTTCTTCCACAGTCAATCTTTTCTTCTTTCCATGTCAGTAGCTGCTCAGTCAGATCACTCCCATCTAAAACTAACTGCATAACAGTGTGTTTGGATTTCCGATTCATCGAGGTAATAAGCTTGGGACTCTGAAACACAGGTTCAAGATTCATTTACAGATTAAAGGTTGTTTGGGTGGGTTTTTAACCCAACTAACTCATGGAGGAAAAGTGCCATGCAGTACAATGCTAGAAATATTAGCTTTCTTTGTTGCTAACGTGGAGAGAGAAAAAATGAAGATGAAAATAATGATAAGAGCATTTAAGTAGGTCCTGTCTTGATCCAATAATATGATTTTTTCCGGTAATAATTTAATTATTTTTCATTCATTATATTTCTTAAATTTATCAAATTATATACATGTAATATACTATCTCAGGTGCTTAATTAATATAAGACCCAATGGACTAATTTGAAGAGATTATGAAAGTTAAATAAATTACTTAATTATATCATATGTTATATGATCTCTCTAAAATATTTATGTATATAACTATATTATAAATAAATTTATAAGTTGGGCTATTTTATATCTAAATTAATTTTTTCATTACTTACCCAAACCGGTTTCAATTTATTAAACTAACCTTTATAAAAGTTAATACAAACATAAATCAACTGACTTTTACCTTTATTCATGTTTCCAAAAGTCTGACAAAATAAAAGTCAATTTTATCACCGTTAATCGAAACACACTCTAAGTAAACAGAAGGATAATGGAGCAACAAGGAAAGATGAAATAAAAAGCAAAAAGGATAATGCAATATTAATTTTTTCTTATTATTATTATTACTACTACTTTCAGTCCTAGTTACTCGGTGCTAATTTATAAAATAAATTATACTATAAAATGAATTTTATATTTAAGACCGAAAGAAATAATTTGAATGGTAGAGCCACCAACACAGCAAACTACTAAAAGGTAAGAAAATAATCATCATCAGAGCCTGACATCGCGCTTCTTCACTATTCATTCTCGCAGGTAGAACTGGACACCTGAGTTAACTAGCAGAAAAATTATTGTAATTTAGAATCTTCTTTTTCTAGATATTATGAAGGAATTACTAGTACTTCAAAGGCAAATAAACGAGGACGAATTGAAGAAAATGATCATGGCAAGTGAAACGAAGAGCTATGTATAACTTTTAAAGATTGAACGCATTTCAGCCATTTGTATGTCATAGGGGGCCGGCAAGGATAATGGGATACAAGTGAACCGAATAACAGAATATTGACCTCTAGGATGCGTTTGGTGTGAAGGATTTGGAGGGAGAAGGGAAGAGAAGGGATTTTTATCATTTTTGACAACGCACAGATTTTAGGAGGGCCTCCCCTTCTCAGCCTCCCTTCCAAAATTGGGAAGATTTAAAGGGAAATAGCAATATTTTACTATGTTGTGACAGCTATGCCCGTATTTATTTTTAATATCCATATACTACCTTAAATTCTTTTCTTCTTATCTCCATATGTTGCTCTCTCTTTTGTATGACCAAATATTTCATTCAAAGATATAGTATAAGTTGTGGCTGAACATTACTTCAGCCTTCTTTTCAATAATACTTCATATTCTACAGTATATTAGAATTTTAGTATAAGTATTGTTCAATATATTAAATGTTATTTACAATTCTATTTTATTAAACATTCTATAAAATTTGCAAAAATAATCTTAAATAAAAAAGTGCAAATTGTCCATGTCAAAATATTTTTTCCTCCCCTCCCCTCTCCTCTTTTTTTATAAATCCAAACAAAATAATATTAAAATCTTTCCACTCTCCTCTCTTTTCCTTTCCTCCATTAAAATCCCTCCTCTATCCTTCTTCTTATTAAGCCAGACAGACCCTTATAGATCCACGTATGTATCATATGATTAAATTGCTGAGATCTAGACTCAGCAAATATGGCCCATGAAAAATGCATGTGGAAAATAAAAGGACCACGGGATACCTCGTGTCTTTTTTTTTATGCATTTTTGGAAACAAAATAACCACGTATATATATTATCAAAATAAAAAAACCACGATATATATTTGGAAATTAATTATTGAAGGACCTCAAGTTAGGTGCACACGTACAGATTTTTTCAAAGAAATTTAGATGGTGGAATCAGGAAAAGTACATCCAAAATAATAACCACACGGCCAGTTTCTGCTATTTTAATGATCTTGTCTGTATTTATTATGTTGCGGGTAGCCGTTAGGCCCCGCTGTGGGGGCACAACCAAAATTATTATACTACCTCCGGTCTTAATTATAAGACCCAATTGATTTATTTGAGGAGATTAAGGAAATAAGTTAAGTTAGTTATTTGTAATAAATAAGTGTTGTTATTCCTAAAATATCCTTGCTAATTAAGTATATTGGCTAGAACTATCATTATTAGAAGGATTATCTTAAAAAAATGCATAAATATAGGAGACAAAATGGATTGGGGTCTTATAATTAGAACCAAATAAAAAGTCAAACGGGATCTTATAATAAGGACCGGAGGTAGTATTTATTAATATTTGCTGGCCTGACACTTAGAGCCGAGAAAACGGGCCAAGCCCGTCGGGCCGGCCCGTTTAAGCCCGTTTAAGTCGAGGGCCGGGCTTGTATTTTGGAGCCTTGAAAGGGAAGTCGGGCTTAAAAGGACTAGCCCTGTAGGGCCGAAAAATACAGGGCCGGCCCGTTTAGGCCCGCCAAATTATTTTTTTTTAATTTCTGTCTTTTTTTCTTAATTTAAAAAAGAAAACCCTAACATTTTAAACATAGCATACTCTTAGTTTTACTTATCTTGGCAGCTCACATAGATAGCATTCACAAAAAGAAAAAAAGAATCACTATAGTTGTGGGAAAAATAACCAAAAAAACATGAAAATTGCAAAATTTAAAACTAGGTATATTCATAAAAATATATTGTTATTTATAAGTTGTCAAAACCTATTAAAATACTATATCTATAATTTTTACAATTTTTATTTATCATTCTCCCATATTTTTTATACTTGAAATATAATTGATCAAAAAATCTTTTAAACTAAAATAAAGATCTATATCATTTTTATAGTAGAAACAAATTTAGAACTAAGAATGATGGACTCTTTTCTTTTTTGTCGGTATGATAAATGATTATTCTTTATGTATACTATGTTTGTTAGTTAAACTTTTTTGTTAATTATTTATAATCAAACTAGATCATCCGCATTGTAATTATCTACTGAACTTAATGCTTATTTAGTTGTTTATGTTTGTCCTCTATTTAGTTTGTTTATTCAATAGACTTTATTATACTGTAATATATGTTTAGACATGATAATGTTTATATTTGTGACTTAATTTTATTTATATTTATACCTTTTATTAGTAATTTTTATTGTTTCATTTTTATTATTTTGATAAAATATACAAAAAAATAAAAAAAATTATTTTAATTAAAAAGACCAAAAGCCCGCGGGCTAGCCTGAGCCCGTCATCTCACGGGCCGGGCTTGAAAAAATGACTTATTTTTGGAACTCGGGCTTAAACGGGCCGGCCCATTTAAGCCCGAGCCCGTCACGGGCCGGCCCGTTTAAGCCGAGCCCGTCACGGGCCGGCCCGTTTTCCCAGTACTACTGACACTTGCCTGCGCGTGTCGCCGTTCCATCCGCTCATCAATTGTCCTCGATCACACCCAACGCGATGCACCCAAAAGTCAAATTGTCAATTGATTCTCCATCTTTTGTTTTGGTTGAAAATTTACATAAAACAAATTAAAAATTACAATATTTTAATTTAAACATCTAAAATATCAAAATCTTAATAGAAGATATGGTATTTGACATGGTATTTTAAAAATACAATCAAACGACTAAAATGTTTTTATATCAGATTTTTTTGAAAAAAAAATATCAAGCTTGTCATTATCAGTATATTTTTTTTCACTTGTTATTTAACACTTCTGATTATCCATTCATAGCTTGTTAATAAACTTTTTGAGATAAGGACATTTTTATCATTTAATTATATTTGCAAAATATCATATCAGACATTACTTCCTCTCCTAAAATTTTTAATCTCCTACATGCCTGAATTAGAATGTTGTGATTTCCTATAAGGGTGAGCATTCGATCTTTTGGTTCGGTTATTGGTGATAACCGAATTAACCGAATAACCAAATAAAGCAAATTATAAATACCGAACCGAAATCGAATTAACCGAAATATTTCGATTAAGTTAACCAATTAATCGAAATATATAAATATGAAAAGTGATTTTAAATTAAAAATAATAATAAAATATAATTACAATCATTAATTAATAAATATTTCATCATTTAATATGATTTATTATAACCATATTTGTTGAATATAAGTATATTTAAAGAGTTCACATAAACCCACATATATATTTATTATAATAATATTTATTAAATATAAATATATAATATATTTAATTCGGTTTTTCGGTCATAACTGAAATTTTTTTTTTACTAACCGAACCGAACACCGAAACCGAATATGTAATTGAAAACCAAAATAATCGAATCGAAAAACTGAAATTGAATTCGGTTCAGTTTGGCTTCGGTCACGGTTTGGTTTTGCTCACTCCTAATTTCCTGCAGTATTTCAATTTAGGCACCTAAAATATCAAAATCTTAGTAGAAGATATGGTACCTGGTTTGGTATTTTTGGAAATACAATCAAATGACTAAGATGTTCTTATATCAATTTTAAAAAAAATTATCAAACTTGTTATTTCCAATACATTTTTTGTTATTGGTTATTCAACAGTTATCATTACCAATTCACAACTTATTAATAAATAACTTGTTATTGTCAATAAATTTTTTATCATTTGTTGTTTAACACTTGTCATTACCCGTTCAAAACTTATTAATAAGCTTTTTGAGATAAGGGTATTTTTAATATTTAACTGTATTTGCAAAATATCAAATCAGACATTACTTCATCTCCTGAAATTTTAACCTCTTACATGCCTATATGAGATTGCTTTAAGACTAAACACCTTCGGAGCTAAGCATGTCATGGGTTTCGCCAAAAAATGTGTTAAGCTCAAGGTTCTTGTCCACGTATCAACAGGTTAATTAGCATAAATATCTTCACCAACCTTGTTTCTTTTATTAAATCATATTTTGCTTTTACGGGTATTTCTTGGAGTTTGTACGGCTTGAATGTTGGTTTTTACCCAACTCAACTAGATATATCACTAACTATCTCAGCTACTGTTTTTTAAAGGGTTGATACAACAAGATAAGGGTGGTTGGACCTCTCAGTCAAGTGACAAGTCCACGTACTCTAACAAATGACAATTTCAGTAGACCAAATCACAACTTAGTTGAGGGGCATTTAAGACATTTCACTAAGATTTCATGTTTATAATATGGGACCGGGTTTTTAGTTACTATTTTTCAAATTGAGGATCCCAAATCATAATTTCACATATTGGGGGTCCCAAGCCGCAAACTTCTAATATTTCTCTCGTTATTTTTCTCTCATTCTTTCCCTTTCCAAACGAGGGCTAAAAGATGAGTGGTACACAAACGAAATTTTAAACCAGGTAAAGGCCCAATTTGATTTTTGGTCAAACACACACGCACGAACAAAAATGTTTGAACCAATCAACACTGCGCTCTTTGTTTGTTTTATATCAAATTGAAACATGAATTAAATCAATCATTCTAATATCATAAATCAATGATGAAAATAAGTAACATAAAAGTGTTATTACAAATTACTCCTCCGGCCAACTATGTATATCATGCGGATTTTTTTGTTCTGGCCAACTAGGTCATGCAGATTTGACGTTGCAATGAATGTTAACACGATGGGGGCTCTGAATGTCTTAAACTTCGCAAAGAGGTGTCAAAAGATACAAGTTCTTCTCCACGTATCAACTGGTAAACATGCATGTTGCTTCTTTTTATTCTAAATATAAGAACTACATAACAATTTTAGAAGGATGAAGAAAATTAATTAAGTTAATTTTATTTAAAAATATATATTAATTTTTCTAAGATATCCTTATTTAATAGTATACATTAAATATTGCTTAAAAACTTCTTTTAATGTGTGCAATTAATTGGCATAATTAAGAAAAAAAATATAAATTTGGAAAAAAAAAAGTTCTCTTTAACCAAAGAAGCTAAACTATCTTGTTTAGGTACAAAACAACCTTTCAACCTACTATTTCCCACATTTAGAATGGGGTGAAGTAATTAATGATCTCTCTGGTACATGACTTCTTTACTTAGGATCAGAGGCAACAGATCAGCCTTATGGCTGTTTAGAACTATGCTTTGTTTAGTTTGGTTGGCTATTTAATTAATTTGAAGCAAACAGTCAATAAACTAAATTTTAATTAATTTATGACAATCGCATTTCAGTTTTTCTAGCCCTACCATCGGCCTCATGCCATCTTCATGGCCCAGCAGCTAAAACCTCGAATGTTCAGATGGACGCAGACGTGAGCCAAATTTGATTTGCACCCAAACATCTTCATGGCCCAGAGGTGTTTGGTAAACCCAAAAATACTCTTAAAAATACTTTCACACAACTCGAGACAAAACTTTTCTCACAGATTTACTTCTTGTAAAATTATTTTTAAAACCATGATTTGGTTTGCACCCAAACACTTCTTTAGACTTGTGTGGATTATAATTAGACATACTTTTTGGTCTTGCATGGCTTCTGAAAAATTAGTCATTTTGTGGCTTGCTGTAAAATTATATACTATATACACATATATTTTGATATTGAGGATTATGACTCAAATTATTTATCTTAGCATATGTGTGTGGGGAGGCTAAGGACAAAGAAGTAATACGGGAAGAACCCTTTAAGATGGGACGTGCCTTGAAGAAGGTTGCAGAATTAGACATTCACGCAGAACTGGGTTTTATGAAGAAAAGAACGCAACAACTCGAAGAGGAGAATGCTGATGCAAAGGCCATCTCAGCCGCAATGAAAGATTATGGACTTAAGAGGTTCTTTAATTATCAATTTAAAACCCCATATCTGTCTTTTTCATCCTTTCTAATCAATAAAATGAACTAGGAATGTAAATTTTAATTAAAACGATACAGGGCAAACTTATATGGATGGCCAAACACTTACGTATTGACAAAAGCACTGGGAGAAATGTTTCTGTCACATCTCAAGGATCAGATTCCTCTAGTCATCATACGCCCAACCATGGTGACCAGTACCTACAAAGAACCCTTTCCTGGCTGGATTGAAGGTTTCAGGTATTAATCACTGTGCATACACACTGGACATTCTATTACTAATTATATGTACATTATCTTCACAATATATAGAGATAATAAAAGTGAGGAAGAAGTTGGAAAATTATATATTTTATGATTACAGAACAGTGGATGCTGTGATCGGTGGCTATGCCAAAGGAAAATTAACTTGCTTTCCGGGTAATCCTAAGACAATTTTAGACTTGGTAAGTATTTATATGTGTTCCTTTCTTTTTTAGATATCCATGTTATAGGACAATCTATGCATGGTTGATTTATACTATATTTCAGCATAATATATATTATTTAAAATTTGAACTCTCGGCCAGTGATTCATGATGATGATGCAGATACCTGCGGACATAGTAGTAAACTGTATGATGGCAGCAATGGCGAATCATTCGAATGAAGCTTCAGAGAATTACACATTCCATGTTTGTTCTTCGTCAAGAAATCCTTTTAGACTTTCATCTCTTCCCAATATCTTGTCTCTTTATTTCAAGAATAACCCACTGACCACCAAAAATGGAAAGCCTTTGATGATTCGATCCAAGGCAACATTAGCAAGCAACGCTCATTTCCATATGTATTTGCTGATTCAATATCTGCTACCACTCACGGTATATCATCTTCTACGTACACTTCAAGCTGTGCAAAACAATCTCTCTCTCTCTCTCTCTCTCTCTCTCTCTATATATATATATATATATATCCCACCCTAGCCACCTCATATCTATATGTAGATATTAAACTGCATGTACTAATGTTTTTGCACGTTTTGGTGGATTTCAAAAGGGATTAAATTTAGCGAACAAAGTGCTTTGCGGAGGCTTCCAAGATGCTTACAGTGGCAACCACAGGAAAATCAAAATGCTGACACGAATGGCTGAGCTTTACAAACCTTACGTGTTTTTCAAGGCTACGTATGTTTTTTTTTAAATTTAATTATTCTCTTTTAATTGATTATTTCGTAGTTGTTTATGTTAATGCGTAAACTTAGCTTAACTTGGAATAATTAATGTTATGAAAATAAAAACAATAGCTTCGACGACAGCAACACAGAAAAGCTAAGGAAGGCAACAAAGTGGTGGGAGGGCGTTGGAAGTATTGATTGGAGTGAGTACATGATGGACGTGCACATTCCTGGCCTCGTCAAGTATGCAATTAAGTAACCCTCCAAGTGATTTCCCCAAATTGATTAAATCAATAAAATAAATTGTACTAGACCAAGGTGTTTGTTTTGGGGGAAGATTGGAAAAAAAAAAAAAAAAGTGCAATTGCATGCATGAATAATTATCAATAATTAGTTAGCTCTAGTAATTTGAAAAATAAGTAAATAAATTACAAAGCGCGGCATGCTGGAGGATGTATTTTGGCCTCGTCCACTGTGTATTGAATTCATCTCCTATGGATAGCTTTAATATTAAATGAAACCAACCATATACGGAGTATTTATTAATGTGTGCTGATCGGAAAGCTCGATGATTTGCATATGTGTGAATTTGAACTTTAAGATCACGCGCATGAAAAATAATTATGCAATATAATCATCACATCGATATTTTGGAAAGTTTTCATTTCTGAAGTCATTGAGATGATCATGGACGACTAGACTACTACTGCACAAGGAGATACTATGACTCAGATGATCCTGACCCA
The DNA here is from genome assembly GCF_004799145.2 of Neltuma alba. Classification (NCBI taxonomy): domain Eukaryota; kingdom Viridiplantae; phylum Streptophyta; class Magnoliopsida; order Fabales; family Fabaceae; genus Neltuma; species Neltuma alba. The sequence continues at coordinate 137,693 of NW_021635961.1, read as the reverse complement.
GAAGGCATCATGAACCTATCCCCTAGCCATGAGCCTATCTATAAAGACTAGGAGATATCATCATCGGGAAATCTCTTTTTGGATGCTCTGAATATTATAGTTTACTTTTTCCGAACTTTTCGTACATTTGGTGGGGGTAAATTTATAATCAAAGGAGTATATTCTGACTATAATGACCCGTACCGCATGAATAAAAATATTTTTTTAAAAAAAATATATTTATTACAAATAATTAATTAACTAATATTAACAAATTAATAATCAATTTTTATATTAAAAACCGAAAATAGTAATATCTATTTAATTTTAATTTTAAGGGCTGAAAGAAAATTTCTGCTCGTTTTTTCTTTGCACACATTGCGTTACATCATCGCAGTTAATATTTGACAATGACAACGTCTATTTTGTTGTTTTATTATCTCTATTCTTTGTCTTTAAGAAAAAGTGTTTAATACTCCTCCTGTCCTTATTATAAGACTCAATTTGACTTTTTATTTGGTCCTAATTATAAGACCCAATCCATTTTCTCTCTTATATTTATGCATTTTTTTCTAAGATAATCCTTCTAATAATGATAGTTTTAGCTAATATACTTAATTAGTAAGGATATTTTAGGAATGACAACACTTATTTATTATAAATAACCAACTTAACTTACTTCTTTAATCTCCTCAAATAAATCAATTGGGTCTTATAATTAGGACCGGAGGAGTATTTTTTTTGGATGCAAAATCTGTTTAACAGCCTCTTAGTTAGGTCCACGTATATATCATTTGATTAAATTTCTGAGAGCTAAAATCAGCAAATATGGCCCATGAAAATTGCATCTGGAAAACGAAAGGACCACGGGGTATTTAGTTTTTTTTTTCCTACACGTTTTTGGAAACAAAATAACCATGTATATATATTATCAAAATAAAAAACACGTATATATTTGGAAATTAATTATGTCTCAATAAAAAAAATTATAAAATAAATCTTAGAGATTGTCTTTCTTCATTTTAAAATTTATCGCTATTCAAATTGTTATTAAAAAATTTTAATAATTATTTTTTTAAGACTTAACTGTAATTTTCCCAGTTAATTATTGAAGGGACCTCGAATTAGGTATACACACACAGATTTGTTTCAAAGAAATTTAGATGGTTTCAAATTAAATTTATTTTATTTATTGTGTTGCGTATACCTGTTAGCCCTTGTGGGGACAACCATAAATATTATACGGATTATTAATATAAGAACTAGTAAATTAATTTAAGTATATTAAAAATATTAATTAAGTTAGTTATTTACAATAAATAGGTATTGTCTTTTTTAAAATATCTTTACTAGTCAAGTATATTTATTAGAAATACTATTATATAAGGAATATCTTTAAAAAAAAATAATTATAAGAGACAAAATAAATTAAAATTTTATATTTAAAATTAAAATAAAAATTTAACCAGTTCGAAGCTGCAGAGGTGGTATTTGTTGGTGTGATTAATGCGATGGCTAAGGAGGCTTGTCACTTGGCAGGCCGTGTGCCTGCTCCATCGGGGTCATCAATTGTCATGGATCACATCCAACTGTCTGTGCCTAAAAGTCAAATTATTAATTACCTCTCCGGCCTTTCTTTAAGAAAATAACATTAAAAAAAGCTAAAAATATCTAGAAACTTAAGAAGTTAAAATTTTAAGGGAAAAAAATGGTGCCAGATATATTTTATAAATATAATTTGAGGGGCAATAAAGAAAAAAATTATCAAGTACCACTTTCTTGCCTGAAAGTTTGACCTTAGTTATATAAATTAAAATATTATAATTTTCAACTTCTTTTTATGTTATTTTTTTAATATAATAAAAAAATGTTATTTATATAATCACAAATTTTTGTTTTCTCTATGTCCCCAGGTTGACAAAATCCTATTTTTACGATCACAGAATCTTCCAACAACTCCTACCACAAAATGGATATATGTGTGTGTGGATAATGAAATTATTGTTATTTGTATAAATACAATATAATAATATTGGAAGAGAATATATATCATCGTGTCAATATAATCTTCACAAAAGAGGAACAACAAACTCTGCTTCTTCAAAATGGGGGTGGCAAGTGTAACACAGTTTCTCAGGAGAAAGACTATATAGGTCACAGGTGCAACTGGCTTCTTGGCAAAGGGTTTAGTTTACTCTCTCTCTCTCTATATATATATATATAAATATACACACACTTTGAAATGAATTGTACGTTTCTGCATATACATATATTAAACATCTAAAAGATCAAAATCTTAATAGAAGATATGGCATTTGACCTGGTATTTTAAAAATACAATCAAACGACTAAAATGTTTTTATATCAGATTTTTTTTATAAAAAAAACCTATCAAGCTTGTCATTATCAGTATATTTTTTGTCATTGATTGTTCAACACTTGTTATTACCAATTCACAACTTATTAATGAATAACTTGTCATTACAAATATATTTTTTGTCATTTGTTATTTAACACTTCTGATTACCCATTCATAGCTTGTTAATAAACTTTTTGAGATAAGGGTATTTTTATCATTTAATTATATTTGCAAAATATCATATGAGACATTACTTCCTCTCCTAAAATTTTTTACCTCTTACATGCCTGAATTAGAATGTTGTGATTTCCTGTAGAGGTGAGCATTCGACTGTTTTGTTCGGTTATTGGTGATAATCGAATTAACCGAATAACCAAATAAAGCAAATTATAAATACCGAAACCGAAACAGAATTAACCGAAATATTTTGGTTAGGTTAACCAATTAACCAAAATATATAAATATGAAAAGTGATTTTAAATTAAAAATAATAAAAAAATATAATTACAATCATTAATTAATAAATATTTCATCATTTAATATGAGTTATTATAACCATATTTGTTGAATATAAATATATTTAAAGAGTTCACATAAACCCACACATATATATTTATTAAATATAAATATATAATATATTTAATTCGGTTTTTCGGTTATAACTGAAATTTTTTTTACTAACCGGACCGAACACCGAAACCGAATTACTACAAAAATAAAGACCGAATATGTAATTGAAAACCAAAATAATCGAACCGAAAAACCAAAATTGAATTTGGTTCAGTTTGGCTTTGGTTTGGTTTTGCTCATCCCTAATTTCCTGCAATATTTCAATTTAGGCACCTAAAATATCAAAATATTAGTAGACGATATGGTACTTGGTTTGGTATTTTTGGAAATACAGTCAAATGACTAAGATGTTCTTATATCAATTTTAAAACAAAATTATCAAACTTGTTATTACTAATATATTTTTTGTCATTGGTTATTCAACAGTTATCATTGTCAAATGGGGGTGGCAAGTGTAAGTCTAGGGGTGCACGTGGGCAGGGCTGGGCAGGGCTCGACCCCTGCCCGATGCCCAGGCCGAACTATGTGTGGGCCGCAAAATACAGCCCGGTGCCCAGCCCTGCCCATAGAAGCCCTAACTATTTTGGGCAGGGCATGGGCAGGGCGGGGCAGGGCGGGCTTCATTGCCCAAAAACCGATGTCCTGCTCAAATCATAAAAAAAAAAAAACAACTCCATCCATATCTGAAAATCACATTACATAATTCTACATTTTAACACACCAAAATCATTCAGAAATAGTCCAAAATAAGTCTTAACAAATATCCAATTGAATAACATCAATAATCCATTCAAAACAAGATTCAATATTGTAATTGGAGCCTAGAAAATTGAACAGTTTGCACTTTGCATCAATCTCCATAATTTCCCAAAAAGGATGGAACACCTGAAAAAAATACAAATAAAAATAACAAAGTTTAATATATTACAAAGTAAACAATAAAAAAAATATACTTCTAGATTTTAAAGGAAGCACCGATTTACCTTGTCAGCTTAACTAGTCATGTTTATAAAATGACCCTTCAATTACCAATAGCCATTAAATTCTCCCCTCCAGCTCCAGGTGTAGCAGAATCTAGGACAAAAAATCAAAGAACAATGACATTACAAATTATGAAGTAAAATATGAGTTATTGAGATTTGGGGGTAAAAAAGATTACTAGCAAGTTGAAGGACATGTTCTGTCTCATCAAAATTATCAAACTCCCGAAGCTTGTCAACAAATTCAGACATTGATAGCCCAGGTTGTAGCCAATTTTGGCTACAAATTAGTGCTTATGTCATCTTAGAAGATAAAGAGCTTCTATAATGATCAACCACATGTCCTCCGGTGCTAAAGGCAGACTCAGAAACCACTGTAGAAACTGGCATAGCCAATACATCTCGTGCCATGTGTGAGAGAATTCTATATTTTTCTAAATTAACTTTCCACCATAACAATATGTCAAACTCAGCTGCAGAAGGGATTTCATCTCTCGAGTCAGTTGTTATATATCTATTTAACTCAGTTTGAGGATCTGTTGAGGTTCTTTGTTTCATAGATTCTAACCACTTATGACCTGGATCCTCTTCACCACCACCATCATCATCATCATCAAAAGAAGGCAATGATGTTGCACCTGCTGTGCTTGTGGAGGTAGTCCCTGAGTCAATAGAAACCCCAGCAGAGTACTCATTAAACAACCGATACAAACAATCTTTAACCCTCTCCTTCATAATCAAGCATACTTCAGGATCAGCATAAAGAAGATCAAACATATGATTCACATATGCTAGTTTATATCGAGGGTCCAAAATGACAGCCACAAAAAGCAATGGATTCATATTGTCTGCTTGACCCCAATACTTGTCATATTTCACCTGCATGCTAGTGCTCATTTCTCTCAAGAAGCTATTAGCATTATTTGTGATATTTCTTTGCAGCATTTTCTGAACCCGAGCAATCTGGTGGAAATATTCATTTGCCGATACAGAAAGGGAGCTTGAAAATTTCAATGTTATGTCATAGAAGACCTTCAAGAATTTGATGAAAATCCGAGCATTATTCCAATCATCAGTAACAGGATCAGAAAAGCTATCCTGCTCACGCCTAGCAGAACTAGAAGCCCCACGCTCACGCCTAGAGCTTGAAGTGCTTGAGCTGAAGTATGAAATATAGTCATCATCTTCATCACGCATTCGCTCAAACACTTTTTGAAACTTCATTGCAGCTTCTAACATTAAGTATGTTGAATTCCATCGAGTGGATGCATCAAGGCAAACAAGACTTTTAGTGTCTATTTTTTCAGCTTCAACCCAAGCTTTGAATCTTAGGGAGCGTGAAGGAGAAGAACGAACATATCTCACAGCATTTCGAATGGCTTCAAAGCTGTCTTTCATTTCTTTAATACCTCCATTGACCACTAAATTTAGGACATGTGCACAACATCTTAATTGTAGATAATCACCGTCACAAAGTAAGCCCTTCCAACTCCTCAAACGTCTTTTAAGATATCCCAAAGCTGAGTCATTAGCTGAGGCATTATCCACAGTGATAGTGAACACTTTCTCAATCTCCCAATCTAACAAGCATTGCTCAATAGTCCTCCCTATAGTATCACCTCTATGATTTTCAATCATAACAAAATTGAGAATTCTTTTGTGAAGCTTCCATTCATCATCAACAAAATGTGCTGTCAAGCATAGGTAATTGAAATTCTGATTTGATGTCCAGCAATCTGTGGTGAGACAAACACGTTTAGTACTCTGTTTCAAAAATTTCTTCAATACTTTAACTTCTCCAAGATATAATTGCCACACATCTGTTCCAATTGTTGTTCTTGATGGGATTGGAAAGCGAGGTTCAAACTCATTCAACAATTTCTTAAATGCAGGCTTCTCCACAATTCTAAATGGTTGCTCATCACAGATAATAAATTCAGCTAAAGCTCTTCTACATCGTTTCTCATCATATACATGTGTAACTAGAGATCTTCCTTGGCCACTAGTCTTGCCTAGGGGTGGAAACAGGCCAGGCCAGGCCAGGCCTCACCCTTAACAGGCCAGGCTTGTGATGAGGCCTGTTGGCCTGAGCCTAGCCTGTGGCCTGTCACAGGCCTTTTATTTGGCCTAAGCCTAGCCTGTTTATAGGCCTGGCCTGGCCTGTTAAGAGGCCTGTATTTTTAACAAATTGTAAACATAAATAAATCCATTCAAAATTACAATAACTTAATCCAAATTATCCAAAATACAAACAAGAAATATGAAATAACCAAATTAACACAATTGTTCTTGTTACCATAATTGCAGTAGCCATTATTTCCCTCATCTTTTCATTAGAATATCTAGCACCAGGTGCTATAAATGGATTAACACTCTGATTAGAAGGTTGGAATGGAATGGTGGGTTGCTTTTGTTGTGAAGAACTGTGCAACTTCCTTTGCAAGCAAGATCCAACATGTCTCCAAAGATGGGAAGTGCTAGCTCCCTTACCTGAGTATGCAAATAGTTGTTTGCAATACTTGCATCTACCTTTGAGCCCATTATCAGTCTCAACTTGGTCCATTTCCTCCCAAATACCCGAAGTTTTTCGCCTCTTTTTCTGAATGATACAATCAGCACCATCATTCTCATCATTAGTTTGTTGACTAGAATCTGTTGGTGCTTGTTAATTGACCTTAGTTGCAATTGTATTAAGAGGAACTGAATTGGATGACATTGTTTCACTTCCAAGTGGAGTTGACATTAACTAGAACTCAATAACAACAAAAAATCAGAACGCCTACTAAGGAGGAAGATATATATTACAAGGAGAACGCCTACTAAGAAAATGAAAGATTAATTTATATTGACCGAAGATGATGATATATACAACAAAACCAAATACATGCATGCATGGTGATTCATGACAGCAGTGCTACAATAAATCATAGGTGACTGACAATAATGAAGCTGATGAGCGAAGGAGGTAACGTAGACTTGAAACTAAAGAACCCTTTATCTTGGATGAGTGAAAGCTACAGCCTACAGGGTACTAATATCTATACACACTGATAAGTGATAATTCAACTATGAGATGCCATAAGCTATGTCACTAAATCCACATGAGTGATCGAAATACCAAAAAACTAATAATAACTCCAAGTCTCCAACCGATATATCAATCACAAATACCAGCAAACTAAGAATGACTCCAACCTATATATCAATCACAAACCAAGTTATCAGAACCAAATACAATAACATCAGGGCAAATTTTTCAATTATACAAATTTAATTAATGGCTAAAATTCAGGCAAGTTTTTTTTGGTTTAAATTCAAAGCACAACAGATAAGAAGGCTACAACACTCGACTTACTTGTTGGCAGATCTTGACAAAATGGAATCAAAATTCAAAATGGCATCGGCAGATCAGAATTCAGAAGTCAGAGCCTGCATGAAAGAATCAATAGGCAGAGCTTGACAAAATGGAATAAAAAACACAGCGATGGAATCGAAAATGCAAAGGCAGCAAATTTATATCGATGAGACGATGACGGAATAAAAAACGCAGCGATCAATCGAAGAACAAAATGGAAGAAGGGAAGAAGGGAAGCGTGTGCAATTAGCTACTGGGTACCTGAATGTGCCGCTGTCAGCCCGTGCGCCGCCGTCGACTACCTTCTGAGTTCTGCTGTCTGCTGTTTTCCGTTGCCGAGCGCCGACTGGAGAGTAGAGAACCCTGGAACTGGAAGGACGAAGTGAGGTCTTGACTCTTGAGTGCCGAAAAGGAAATGGGAGACGGAAATGGGAGATTGGGACTGACCGTCCAGAACCGAAGAAGAAACGGGAGATTGGGAGTTTGGGACTGACGAAGTGACGAGCCGAAGAAGAAACGGACGAGCCGAAGAAGATTGGGACTTGGGAGAGTAGTGACTTAGGTTAAATTTCTAACCCCTGTGAAATTACAATTTTAACCTTAAAATAAATAAAAAAAGAAAACAGGCTCAGGCCGCCTGACAGGCCTAACAGGCTTATTATCAGGCCTGAGCCTGGTCTGATAAGATAAACAGGCCTTTTCACAGGCCTGAGCCTGTTCTGGTGGTTAAATAGGCCAGGCCAGGCCAGGCCATTTACAGGCCAGGCCACAGGCCCCTGACAGGCCGTCTGGCCTATTCCCACCCCTAGTCTTGCCCGACAAAAGAGTTAACATAGATTGCTTTTTATCTGTAGTGGCTTTATGAGGGTTCTTTGAACATTTTGGGATATGCCTTAATAAAGAATTTGTCCCATGACGGTTTGGATCAGCTTTATAAGTAGTATGACAATACTTGCAAGCTGCTAAGTGAACTCCATTAGTTTCTTCTATTGGCAATCTAACAAAATATTCCCAAAACTCTGATGTGTGCTTAGTTTCTCTTGCCTTCCTCTTTGTACCCCTTTCATCAATACTTGTTTCCGGTGTGACAGAATTTGTTTGTGGGGGAGTAGGGGTAGGAGAAGGAGCAAGGGGAGGGAGGACAGGATGAGATGGAGGTTGAACAGGAACAATAGGGCTAGGGGCAGCAACTTCATTAGGTCTATTAGGATTTGGTGTTTGATTAGGTCCAATAGAGATTGGTGTTTGAAGAGGGGCTGAAGCAGCTTGAGACCTTCCACCAACAACCGGGGATGGTGATGTAATAGAAGTTTTATCATCCATTGCAGTTGCAATATCATATAATGAACAAATTATTTTTTAAAAATATATCAATACACAAATAGCAAGAAATTTTAAATGAATAGGAGCAGAATCAAATAGCAGAAATTTCAAATGAATCAAAGTAGAATCAAATAGCATTATATCATACAAACACAAGTGGAGACTGAAGAAATACTGTGACAAATGAATCATGGCAAGAAATTTGAATTGATACAATAATACTGATATGAAGTACAACTCACGATATACCATTTGATTTAATTGATTCATTTAAAATGATTCTGCTATTCCAAATACTAAAACAAATTATTAAAAAAAAATTGAGCAATGCTTGGAAACTAAAACGAACATGGCAGTAATTACAGATGACTCTGCTATTCCAACTCTGCCACTTATTTCACGGTAGAAGCACTGAAGCAGAACCATTTATTTCTTTGTTATCTCAAATTCTTGCAAACTAAAACGAACATGGCATTACATGACTTATTTTTTTTTGAATAGACACGGCAGGCCTGAGCTTGTAGATACAATTACAAAACACATGAATTGTGAATATCTCATGCACCTCCATAGAAACAGCATTATATGAATTGTGAAACAGAAAATCAGAAATAATCCAAGCATAATCAAATGGCACAATCAGGCGACTAAATCAAACCAGAATCAAATACAATCATATGATACAGAGACATGCGTGGAGACTGGAGAAAGGAATCCGTGCTGTCGCAACTCACCGAGTGGAGATTGGAGCCGTGGAGCAACGAGTGACCGAGAGACGTGATGGTGGTTGAGGCGTTGATCTGGAGTATTTGGCGAGCTTTAGATTGAAGAGACAGCGACCGAGAGATACCGAGAGACTACTCGACGAGCTTCAGATCGGAGAGACAGCAAGGTGAGGTGGGAGACTGGGAGTGACCGAGACCGACAAGGTGAGGTTTGTAGAGCATAATATTTCTCCAGATAGTGAAAAAGGAGGAAGAAATGGTCTATACCAAGAGACTACTCGGTGAGAGGCAAGATCCAGGCGAGCAACGACTCGTTGAGCTGGAGTATTCAGCGAGCTTCAGTCTTCAAATCAGAGACAACAGTGAGCAGTCACAGCACGCGGAAGTCAGAGACTGCACTGGGAGGGAGCGATCGAGACCGAGTGGCAGGGGAGCGACCGAGAGTCCGAGACCGACAGGCAGGGGAGCGACTCAGAACTGAAAGTAGGGGGGAAGTAACCGCGTTGGGTAAATGGGTAGGGTTTTGAATTTCTGATGAAGTGATGAAAGGCGGACCACGGACTGATGGAGTGGATCAGTGGAGAGTGGACTCAAGACTGGAGACTGGACTCTGGAGAGTGAAAATGAAAAAAAAATAAAAATAAATAAAAACTTCCGGGCAGGGCCAAACGGGCAAGGCCGGGTACCTTGCCCGTTGCCCGGCCCTGCCCGTGTTGGGCCCTGCCCAAAAGTGCTCTTTTTTTGTTTAGGCTACATTTTTTCGGGCTGGGCCGGGCTTTTTTTTTTCCAGGCTCGAGCGGGCGCACCGGGCATGCGGGCACTATGAACACCCCTAAGTGTAACACAGTTTCTCAGGGGAAAGACTATATTGGTCACCGGTGCAACTGGCTTCTTGGCAAAGGGTTTAGTTTCCTCTCTCTCTCTCTCTCTATATATATATATATATATAAATATACACACACTTTGAAATGAATTGTACGTTTCTGCATATACATATATTAAACATCTAAAAGATCAAAATCTTAATAGAAGATATGGCATTTGACCTGGTATTTTAAAAATACAATCAAACGACTAAAATGTTTTTATATCAGATTTTTTTTAAAAAAAAAAAACCTATCAAGCTTGTTATTATCAGTATATTTTTTGTCATTGATTGTTCAACACTTGTTATTACCAATTCACAACTTATTAATGAATAACTTGTCATTACTAATATATTTTTTGTCATTTGTTATTTAACACTTCTGATTACCCATTCATAGCTTGTTAATAAACTTTTTGAGATAAGGGTATTTTTATCATTTAATTATATTTGCAAAATATCATATGAGACATTACTTCCTCTCCTAAAATTTTTTACCTCTTACATGCCTGAATTAGAATGTTGTGATTTCCTGTAGAGGTGAGCATTCGACTGTTTTGTTCGGTTATTGGTGATAATCGAATTAACCGAATAACCAAATAAAGCAAATTATAAATACCGAAACCGAAACCGAATTAACCGAAATATTTTGGTTAGGTTAACCAATTAACCAAAATATATAAATATGAAAAGTGATTTTAAATTAAAAATAATTAAAAAATATAATTAAAATCATTAATTAATAAATATTTCATCATTTAATATGAGTTATTTTAACCATATTTGTTGAATATAAATATATTTAAAGAGTTCACATAAACCCACACATATATATTTATTATTATTATATTTATTAAATATAAATATATAATATATTTAATTCGGTTTTTCGGTTATAACTGAAATTTTTTTTACTAACCAGATATATATTTAATTCGGGTAAATATTTGTCATTACCCGTTCAAAACTTATTAATAAACTTTTTGAGATAAGGGTATTTTTAATATTTAACTGTATTTGCAAAATACCAAATCAGACATTACTTCATCTCCTGAAATTTCAACCTCTTACATGCCTAAACTACGTTATGATTTTCAATTTTTTTTAATGTCATTTCTTCTTCTTTTTTTGGGTATAGTAAAAAACGTTATTTATATAATCGTAAATTTTTGTTTTCTCTATGCCGCAAGGTCCATAAAATCCTCTTTTTACGATGACAGAATCTCCTAACAACTCCTTCCCCAAAATGGATATGTGTGTGTGTGGATAATGAAAGATTTGGTTCTTGAAGTTTCTCTCAATTATTGATTTAGTCCTTAAAATTTAATTTTTATTAATTAAGCATACAATGCACAATTTTATGTTCTTATTATTTGATCTCATCGCACCACCAACAATTTTTTCTGCAATCCTTAAAGTGTTTTTATCCTTGAGCAAAGAGTAGTTAGATTACATGCGTTTAGAATTATGTCTTAAAACAATTCCTCCCCCCAACCAAGGACAAAAAAAAAAACAACAAAAGTTTTGTCAACGTCCAGTAAATGAATCGGTAGCTTCATTAATAATAAAGCGTAGACGTTAATACTCCTAATTATACCCAAAAAAAAACATTTATGAATATATGGGATCTTAATTTCATGGGGCAATTAAATGCCCCCTAGCGTTAGGACTAGTTAGGGACGTGCCTCTTACACATAGTGATCTTTTGTCAATTAATTAAAAAGATAATATTACTTTCTGTTCTAATTATAAGATCTTATTTATAATCTACAAACCAGGTCTTATAATTAAAATTGCAGGTAGTAATAAAATTTATAAGCATTTTTAGAGCTATTTCTAATAATTACATATATGAAATAGGGAGTTCCAGGGTAACTATCAAATAAGGTCTTTCAGAAAAACCAGTCCATATTTATTACAGACAGTTTAACTAATTTTTTAAAATATGTGTAAATTGGCTGTCTAGTTCTAATATTTAAGATGAGAGTAGCCTGCGGTGTTATAAATAGAGCCTTAATTAGAGCTGACAATACTTGAACAAGATCCAGAAGTAGTTTTCAAAACAAATCGGTGCCCTGCATGATCCAGAATTTGAGCACGTTTCTGGTAGTTTTGCATATGAAAGAAGCAGCCTGTCGATCGAAAGTGACGGCACACCACAACCACATACCAAAAATTGATGAATCATCACTTGTTACAGTATCGCTCTATTTACTATAGGCTCATGTATATTGCAGAGTGCGCAAGCAGATAAAAGACGTTCGAAATGTCATTAATTAGTTTGTGCACTGGGAGCTAGGATAATAATTAGACTTGAATTTTCTAATAGTCAGACTCATGGCATGCTGTGGACGGAGGGATCAAATCAACGGCCATAATCTCTCGATTGTACAGGGGCAGGTAATCCAAGACGATCTCGTACGTCCATAATTTAAGTATGAAGTAATGACTCTTCGAAACACGTCCTTTTTCCTCTCCCTCTCTATCTTTCTCTCAACTTTTCATTTTCTATGCAGTCCCTCCCCTCCCTCTCTCTCTCACCTTTTAATAAGGGTAAATATGAAAAAAAAACTGATTAATTTGATGTATTTCTTGGTTTGTGGGTTTGGGATACAAGTGACTTATAATAAGAAACAGGGTGCTATATGCAACTACTACTATAAATACAATAATATAATATTGGAAGAGAATATATATCATCGTGTCAATATAATCTTCACAAAAGAGAAACAACAAACTCTGCTTCTTCAAAATGGAGGTGGCAAGTGTAACACAGTTTCTCAGGGGAAAGACTATATTGGTCACCGGTGCAACTGGCTTTTTAGCAAAAGGTTTAGTTTCCTCTCTCTCTCTCTCTCTCTCTCTCTACACACACACACACACACACTCTTTGAAATGAATTGTTTCTGCATATACATATACTCTGGGGTTAACAAATGAATTTGAAATGTGATAGTATTTGTGGACAAGTTATTAAGGATTCAATCAGATTTGAAGAAATTGTATCTTCTTCTCAGAGCTTCTGACTCTGAGGCAGCCACACATCGCATGCATGATGAAGTGTACATATATATATATATATATATCAAGTGATCGTTATGGTTGTTTTCAGCCTAGCTTATTCAGTAATTTATACATTGATAAATCTATCATATGTGTATATATATTTATAGATTATAAGGAAGGAGCTGTTTAGAGTTTTACGGGAAAAATGGGGTGCGGATTTTGAATCTCTGCTGGCAGAGAAGGTAGTTGCTGTTGCAGGAGATGTTTCTGTTCCAAATTTGGGGATTAAAAATGCAAATCTTGAAAAGATGTGGGAGGAAATAGACGTCATTGCCAACTTTGCTGCTAATACCAACTTTGATGAAAGGTACATATATCTGCGCGCGCGCGCAACCAATGGGAAACTTAATTTTCACTCTTTTTCATTACAGACTGAATAAGGAATGAAAATTGAGTTACATTTTCTTCTTCCGAGATGAAAACTCTTTCACCATCATCATCATGGCCATGAAATTCACCCATTCTAAAACATGAGTTACACTAATCACTGTTTATTAGAGGCATTATTTATTAGATACTGAGACTGAATTAATGTCGATTTCAAAATAAACTGGAAAATTATTCAATATCATTTATTGTTCTACTATTTTAAATTCATAAAGTCACTGGAATCTTTTTTCGCTGCAAATAATTATTCATTGAGTTCTAAAATAATTATCTTTTGAAATAATAGACAAATAATACATTAGAAAGCTAGAAAATAACTTGGATCATAAAAAAGAATTTCCGTTGCCTAGAATCCTTTCAAACTAATCTCACACACACACGCACACAACTATCCCTTTATGCTGCATTAGAATCATAAACCATCAAAATAGCTTTTTTGTTCTTTTACTTCTTTAATTAATTATTATTTCTTCTAAAACTAGCGGCAGAAAAAAAAAAACTCCTTCGGAAATTGGATACTTGTAGGGTCCTAAATATAAGACCCTTATATAATGGTCTTATATTTAGGACCGGAGGAGTATTTGGTATGAAACTGTCATTTTGGACCGCCTAGCAGTTATTATTTTTTGGTTAGATACATAGATTTTAATTCTATTTTAAATGAAAGTAGTATTTTGCTATTTCAACCAGATGTGACATCGCTATGGAGATTAACACGATGAGGGCTTTACATGTGTTAAACTTCGCCAAGAGTTGCCGTAAGATCCAAGTTTTTCTTCACCTATCAACAGGTATGCTTAATCATAAAAGTTTTCATCTTCTTCTCAGAAACTTGGATGTCATTTAAATGGACACCCTTTTAGAATTTTGTACATATTCTGATCTACAAGAGCCTAACAATTTGTGCTCGCTCTCTGCTACGTGCTACTGATTTCAGCTTACATTTGTGGAGAGCCTCGGGAAGGAGAACTGATTAAGGAGGAACCTTTACGGATGGGTCAAACCCTAAACGACGCCTCAAAAGTCTTAGATTTTTACGCAGAAAAGACATTGATTCAAAAAACAATTGAACAACTCAGATCACAATATACTGACAACGACATGGCTATTACGTCTGCAATGAAAGATTTCGGAATTAAGAGGTTCTATCACATGCATGTTCATTATATATATCCATCTTTATGTTTTTGTTTTTGCAAAATAATCTTCAGTTCTTATTGTACTACGAACTTTGCTTGACGCAAAAAACAGAGCAAACTTGTATGGATGGCCAAACACTTACGTATTCACAAAAGCAATGGGAGAGATGTTGGTGTCGGATTTTAAAAATGAGATTCCATTAGTTATCATACGCCCTACCATGATCACAAGTACCTACAAGGAACCTTTTCCTGGTTGGATTGAAGGTTTGAGGGATGTATTCCCCCCCCCCCCCCCAAACCGCCACAAATTAAACACTCCAAATTAAATGGCACTAGTAGAATATACTACCTCCGAACTTTAACATATATAAGAGTTAGTTTAACTTTCAATTTAATCCTAAATATAGGACCCAAATTCATGTTGTCTCTTATATTTATCTATTTTTTCAAAGTAATGCTTATAGTAGTTGTACAAGTTAAAAATTTCATCAAATAGTAGTTTTAGCTAATACAAGGGTAGTTTAGAAAAAATAATAATACATATTTATTACCAATAGTTAATTTAATAAATTTGTTTAATTTACTCAAATTAATTAATTAACTCTTATATTAAAGACCGGAAGTAATATAATACATTTTTTGGTTAACAGAACACTTGATGCTGTAATTGGTAGCTATGGTAAAGGAAAAGTAGAATGCTTTCTCGGTGATCCCCAGACAATTTTGGATGCGGTAAGTTTGATCATATATTTTTTATTAAGACCTAAATGTACCATTACCTCCGGTCCTTGATATAAGAGTACTTTTAACTTTTATTTTATTCATAAATATAGGACCCTAATAATCCACTTTGCCTCTTATATTTATCTATTTTTTCTAAGATAGTTCTTATAATAATAACAGTAGTTCTAACCAATACACTTGATTAATAAAGATATTTTAAGAAAGATAACACTTATTTATTATCAGGAATTAATTTAACTAATTTTCTTAATTTATTCAGATTAGTCAACTAGCTCTTATATTAAAGACATGAGATAATACTTCCATTGGACTTTACTTTTCCTAGGACTTGGTTGATATGATGATTAATGATGTGTAGATATACCAGCGGCATATGGTGATAAACTGTATGCTGTCGGCAATGGCTATTCAGTCATCAGACAAATACATATACCATGTCAGTTCATCATTAAGAAATTCTCTCACAATTTCCTGTTTCCATCATCTTTCTTACCTTTATTTCAAAAACAAACCCTTGACTGATTACAAAAGTGGAAAGCCAATAATCATATCCAAGGCATTCTTTTTATCAACTATGGGTAGTTTCCATGCTCACATGATGACCCGATATGTTCTCCCCCTCAAGGTACGAGCGTATATTGAGCTTCCTAATTAACTAACTTCTTGTACTTAGTTTTTTTAATTTTATACCCATTAATCATTTTTGGCATGATGATTTGGTTGCGAGGTATTATATGTGGTGAACCAAGTGTTTTGCCAGATCTTCCGAGATGTTTATAATCGAAATGATAGAAAAATCAAAACTGTGATGCGAATGGCCCAACTCTACAAACCCTATGTATTTTTCAAGGCACTGTATGTTTCTTGTTCGCTTTTTCTCTATTATTCATTCAAATTTGCACCCACTTATTTGAAATAGTAAGTAGTAGTGGCTAACTTCGAGTTAATGTTTTAATATAATATTGTAACAGGTTTGATGATAGGCACACTGAAGAATTACGAGAAAAATCATCAAAGATTCTAAAGGATGTTGGATTTGATTTGGAGTTTGACCCCAAGAGCATAGATTGGAGAGACTATTTGCTGAATGTCCACATTCCTGGCCTCGTCAACTACACAATTAATTCATCTCCCAGATTGCCCAGATACTGATGAAGCTGAGGGGAAAAGAACCAATTAATGATATATTATAAGTACTACTACCTTCGGTCCTTAATGTAAGACTTTGTTTGATTTGTATTTTGATCTTAAATATAAGATCATGATCCATTTTATCTCTTATATCTATTTATTTTTTTTCAAAACAGTCTTTCTAATAATGGTAGTTCTAACCAATAAACTTGATAAATAATGATATTTTAGGAAAGAAAATATATATTTATTATAAATAACTAACTCAACTTATTTTTTAGCTTTTATATTTAGGACCGGAGATAATATGAAGTAATAATAGGAATCCCAGAAGGGTGATTTGCGTATAACTCGTTCAATCGGTTCGACTTACAACATGAATAAGCGAGTCGCTCCGAGTCCGAGTAGCTTGCGTTTCAGTGAGCGATTTCACTGGATTTTCATGTAGAGAAACGCAAACGCCGCCACAAACCGAGTCGACTCGCGCTTTAAACGACTACGCCCACAGTAGCCTGCCGCCCGTAAAGGAACGGTATATTTTCAGTTTATTTTTTCATAAATTTCATTTTTAATCGTTAGAACCTTGGCGATATTTAAGTTTATTTTGATTTATAAATTTTATATTATATTTTCATTTTCGTTTATTATTGTAATTTGATAGTTGTTAATAGTTATCTAATGTGTTTTTTTTTATTTTAGCTTTGAATTGTATTCAGTTGCACTGTTGCAGTAAATCCCGTAAAAATACGAAACGAAATTCGAACTAGAACTTTACTTTTTAAATTTTTATAATACTATTATTGAAAATCAAATTATAATTTTTTTAAAAAATAAAAAATTACACGTAAGTACGAAGTAAAAAAAAAGTTAAATACAAATGCAAGGGGGATCCGAATTTGACCCAAATGATTTAATATTTATAAGTGAGACTTTTATATTTATAAACTAAATTGCGTCATTTACAAGATTGGTGTTCATAAATCAAGCTTCCATATTTATTAAGTTGAGTTGTGTAATTATATGAAATCTCTTAGAACCCTATTAACACTGAATAAAATTCAGAATTCCTACCAGTATTTACTTTTTTTCATCTGGCATCTATTTATACACACACACACACATATAAAGGACAAAGCGTCGAGGGACTATTATTATTTGGGAAAACTAATACGGGATTCCCTATAGTTTTAAGGGGTTTTGAACAAGTCCTTATTATTATTATTTTTTCTATTTCATCCTTATTGTTCGTTTCTTTATATGTGCCAGTCTTTCTGTCACTGAAACATACATACGCCGTAGTTTGAGTTGACTAAGAGTGATGTGGTGATCTGACTAAGCACTTGCTAGCATGACAAGGAAAGAATGAGAATGACTAAGATGGCAGAAGAAAGAGAGCCAAGGGAACATCATTACTGGGAATTCATAAGACATGAACCTCCAATTTCACAGGCTACAGAAAAGCTCCTCGTCATCAACCCGGTCTTGCTTATTTAGGAACATGACCCTATATATTTTGAACACCCACTTGCTTACCCAAAAGCATATGCTTCTCAGTCTGCGGCATTGGACCGACGGCGATGCAAACATCCATCTGAGAAGCACTGTTTTCGAAAACTGCTAAAGCCATGGTGAGAACAGTGGTAGAGTTGTCTTGCCGTGGTCGATAAGCCTAATGATATTTACAGTAGTGAGAGGAGGCAAATGAGACTGAGCTCGGTTTTTTCCTTTCTTCCCTCATCCAAACTGCACCCGTAAAAGATGGGATGTGGGGAATTTTCACAATCACCCATCAATTATAATAACGTACAGTTTAGTGAAGGGGAAAGATGGGATGCGGGGGATGTGATTTTGTGGGGGGTTTAGAGAGAGAAGGGAGGAGGAGGAAGAGTAAGGGGAGTGGTGAGTGGGGATAGAGAAGAGAGCATGGGAAAGGAAATTAAAGGAAGCTTTTTATTTTTTACGGACTCTCTTTCTTCCACAATCAATCTTTTCTTCTTTCCATGTCAGTAGCTGCTCAGTTAGATCACTCCTGTCTAAAACTAACAGCATCAGTAAACGAAATGGCTGGCACAGATAACGGAGCAAAAAGGAAAGATGAAATAAAAAGAAAAATACTATAAGACCTGATTTAAAACCGGACAAAATTATAAGGATTGCAATATTAATTTTTTCTTATTATTATCATCATCATCATTATTATTATCATTATCATTATTTTCGATCTTCATTATAAGACCTCATTTATATATCAACAACGTGTGGTCCATTAATAATGGAAAGGAACTCAAGGGAGAGGGCAACCACGCAATTAATCAAACACGTTTCACTCCGACACTCACATGGCATTCATTATTGAAGGGATCTCAACTTTTAATTAGGTCTATAGATGTGGGTTTATAGTATAATTTACACTACAAAATGAGTTTTATATTTAAAACCAGATAAAATAATTTGCATGGTAGAGCCAACAACACAGCAAACCACTAAAAGGCAAGAAAATCATCATCATCAAAGCCTGAAAACGCACTTCTCCACTATTTATGCTCGCAAGTAGAACTAGGCAACTGAGTTAATTAGAACAAAAATTATTGTAATTCAGAATTTGCTTTTTCTAGATATTCTAGACGAATTATTAGTACTTTAAAGCCAGTTAAACAAGGAAGAATTGAAGAAAATGATCGTGGCAAGTGAAACGAAGAGCTATGTGTAACTTTGAAAGATTAAACGCATTTCAGCCATTTGTATGTCATAGGTGGCCGGCAAGGATGGAATGGGGTACAAGTGGAGAGTCTAAGGCCTTAGGGTTCAAATACTTTAAATGTATTTAGAAAAAAAATGTTAAATACATTTCAGTCATGGTAAGAGTGTATCAACACAGACAAAATATCTTAAGTGTGCACGTTGTTATATGATAGTAATTTGATTGGATGACCTCGTCTCCCAACCGACTATAAAGTGTGTTCCAACAACCTTAGCTTGCTAATTTAATGTTGATGAGTAGATTATGTTTCAAACAACAGGCTATAAGTACAATCTTTGGAAGAAAATATTTTTGTACGAGTCTTCGATCGTATAGCTAGGAACTTGATTGGCTCGATCGATCTCCCTCTTCGAAATGGAGTTCACTAGTTTGTAACAGTTTGTCAAGGGAAAGACCATAATGGTGACTGGTGCGACAGGCTTCTTGGCAAAAGGTTATATATAAAAATCCCATGGATCTTTCAAATTTCTGTGCATGTAAGTTGTCGCGTATAGGTAACAAAGTAATAATTTGAAATGTCACAGCATTTGTAGAGAAGTTGTTAAGGACTCAATCAGATTTGAAGAAATTGTACCTTCTTATAAGATCTTCTGATGCCGACACAGCCGCTCAACGCATGCATGATGAGGTACGTACATAAACTCTCAAGTCTTTTTATGGATTTTAACGGGAACCTAGATATAGTATCTGGCTAAAAACGAGGATGGGTATATACATACAGATTATAATGAAGGACTTGTTTCGGGTTCTACGAGATAAGTGGGGTGCAAAGTTTGATTCCATCATATCGGAAAAGGTAGCCGCGGTTGCAGGAGATGTTCCTTTGGTGAACTTTGGACTAAATGATGCAAATCTTGAGAAGTTGTGCCAAGAAATAGACATTATTGTCAACTTCACTGCAACTACCAGATTTGATGAACGGTACTAGCTAGAGGAAACATCTTCTTCTTTTCGGATTAAAACGAGTGTGTGTGTGTGTATGTGTCTTTTTTTTCGGTTTAATTACATTTTGTTTCGTGATTCTTGAAAATTTCAAGTGTATTTGAGATAATTCTCCAGAGGTTACTCAATTCGATGATTAAGTTATTCACGCAGATATGACATTGCAATGGGTACCAACAAAATGGGGGCTTTGAATGTCTTAAACTTCTCAAAGTGCTGCCATAAAGTACATGTTTTTCTCCACGTTTCAACTGGTAGGTTGTTTGGATAAGAGTGTGTGCGTATGTGTGTGGATACATAGCATCATCTATTTTACTGCAAAACTTATCTTGGCATATAGCTAGATCTACTCATCATTTATGGGATGAATCCTTGTTAGGAGAGATAAGATTAAAATACACAAGTGTCGTCACTTTCAAATTTCAATATCAAGTTAATGAACAAGCAAGGAGTTGGTAAGTCCTCCTCAAATTGAAAGTGGGGGGGTTGCATTCATTTTGTGCATTTAGAAATCCCAACATAAAACACCTAGCCAGATAGGATCTGTTTCCCTCAATTTTATTTGGGCATTTCATTTCCATGGTTGTCAAAAGCCTTACCACATGCTGCTAACGTTTTTAGTGCTGCTAATTTCAGCTTATGTTTGTGGAGAGGTTATGGAAGGGAAACTAATTAAAGAGGAACCTTTTGAGATGGGCCAAACCCTGAAAGGGATCTCAAAAATGTTGGACATTGAAGCAGAAAAGAAATTGATGGAGAAAAGAATAGAACTCAAATCACAGTATACTGGCGACGAAAAGGCCATCAGATCTGCAATGAAAGAATTTGGAATTAAGAGGTTGTCTTTCAAACTCCTAGTCATCCATGTCGTTTGATCACGCACATAATCTTCCTTTTTCTTCTTCCATTTTTTGTTACATGAAATGGGTGGTTATTTCAAAAGCAATGGTTAATTATTTCAAAAAGCAGAGCAAATTTGTATGGATGGCCAAATACATACGTATTGACAAAAGCAATGGGAGAGATGTTGCTGTCACAACATAAACAAGACACTCCCTTAGTCATCATACGTCCTACTATGATCACTAGTACCTACAAAGAACCCTTCCCAGCCTGGATCGAAGGTTTGAGGTCTATATATGTTCCCTTCTGCCCCAATATACACTAAATGTAAATTAGATATTCCATCAATCTATATATTCCAGTAGTCCTAAATTTTAAGCAAATGTGAAATCCTGTTGTTTTGGTTTAAACTTTACAGAACACTTGATAGTGTTATTGGGAGCTATGGGAAAGGGAAATTATCATGCTTTCTTGGTCATCCCAAGACCATTATAGATCTGGTAAGTTTTGATAGGCTTTTTAACTAATTACTCTATATTGCAACGTATTCTTTTTTAACTTTCACCAAGAATTCTTCTACAATTAATCATTTCGAGGCTCAATTCGAACTAATTAAATGCGGAGGATATATATGAAAATTTGCAGATACCCGCGGATATGGTGATAAACTGCATGTTGGCAGCAATGGTGATTCACTCAAACAAAGCTTCAGAGAAGTATATTTACCATGTGGGTTCATCGTTTAGAAATCCTCTTGGGATTTCTTATGTCCACGACCTCACGTATCTTTATTTCAAGAACAAGCCCTGCACTAATAAAAGTGGGAAGCCAATTATTGTGCCCAAGGGAGTTCTTCTGACAAGTATGACTAGTTTCCGGGCACTTCTGATGATACGATATGTGCTTCCCCTCAAGGTAATTAATTGAAATTACAGAGCTAAACCTCTCGTATATCATGAGGCTTTTTTAATGCTAATTAGTATTTTAAATGTGCAAGGTATTATATCTGGGGAACAAAGTGTGTTGCCAGATGTTCCAGGATTCTTACAGCCAAAATCACAAGAAAATGAAGATGGTGATACGAGTGGTTGAACTTTACAAACCTTGTGTATTCTTTAGGGCATCGTATGTCTCGTAACTTTTTTTTTCCCCCTCCCTTTTTTTTTTTTTTTGGCCAGAAGAAGAATTCATTCATTCAAACAACAAAGTTATTACAAACACCAACCTAAAAGAAGTAGCTAGCCACCGAAATACATCAAACTTAACTCTAAAAACTACAAACAGAGCCACCTAACACACCACAATACTGCAAAGCAAATTCACAGATCTCCCAAAAGATAAGACTGCAAAGTTCTGTCCTATAATCCTTGACAACGGCGAGAAAGGGTGGTTGTCGTATGACTTGCTCAAACATTGAGCCCAACCCTCTATGTGCCAATGCTGCATTTTCATTAGCAGCTTTAACAGCCCCTCTCATACCAAGAGGGAAAGAAGAACACTGAAAGTTATTGAAAACTTTCAGCTCAATAAGGATTTTACTAGGACTACAACAACACAACCTTATCCACAGGGAGAGATTTATTCCAAAAACTAGAGGATAAATCTTGTTGACCATCAACTTTAACAGAAGTAATGAGATAGCAGAACAATGCTCTACTCTTGGTGGAACCCATCTTAAATCCTCTTTAATCCTTCGAACAATCACTGCATAAGTTCCAAATAGTCTTCCATCCCAACCATAACAACGAAACATCAAACCAGCAGCATTTTTAACATCAAGAAAATCACCATCAATACTAGAGTCACAACCCAAGCCATCCCCTGTTTCCTCACCATATTCATAAAATCCAAAGCCAGAGACTCTATTACGCCACATGTTATTAGCCACATCAAAGCAATAAATCCAGTATAGATGCTCAATTAACTTTGGGGAAATAATCTTCAAGAAATCATACCATGATGATTCTAAGAACAGGTTAAACATAGCATCATTCCTCATCTGATAGCTCTTTTCCTCCACCGAAGTCCATTGTCCTGGATGGTTGTCCTTTGCAAAGACAGATAAACGAGCATTGAAGATGAAAACAAACATTCTTAGAACTAGCTATGATGATTGATTAAACAAAGATCTAGAAGTGCCTCCAGAATGATAGAAACAAATCATCAAAAAAACTTCGACGATCGGCCACAATCGTTCTCTTGAATTCTGATTATATTTGTTGTCCTTTGGGTTCTTCATCTCAATCATTAAACTATGCATCCTCAAATTTTTTGCTATTTGTTCTGCGGTTTCTGCAAGAGAGCGATCTTTACCTCCCTGAATGCTACTATGGTTCTGCATATCGTACTTCGAATTTTCTAACTCACAACCAAGATGCTCATTGCCGATCCTCGATCTCTTCACTATCACCTTAGTATATTCTGTTTTCCTTCCTTTCTTCAACATCTCCAGAGCCTGCTCATCTGCAAACAGATCTAGCGAATAGGGAGAGAGACGATGCACACCAGCACTCACACACACACAGCCGAACATCCTTCCCAGGCGATGGCCGGAGAAAGCGCCGGAAACTAAACTCTCACAAAGGAGAGAAACAAACTCTCACAAGGAAACCCTAGGAGAGAACCGGAGCCCCCAAGGGGGGAGGGGCTTGTGTGTTCCATTGTTTAAATTTGTGTAATCTCAGGTATTTTTTATTGCCTTCCCCCTCCCTCTCTATTAATTAAAAAGTATGCCTGCTTGTGATCCGCACGTATGTATATATTTGAAGCGATGATTAACTTCGAATTAATGTTTTAATTTAACAGCTTTGATGACACAAACACAGAAAAATTAGAACATCAGCGAAGATGGTAAAGGATGTGGGATTTGAGTTGGAGTTTGATCCAAAAAATATCGATTGGAGAGACAATTTCATGAATGTTCCCATCCCTGGCCTTGTCAACTGCGTCTTGAGTTCATAATCCGTACTGCCCAAGCATTGATCATGAACGAAAAAAATACTACTTCCGATTCTAATTATAAGACCTCTTATAATTAGGATCAAAGGTAATATTATACATAGGTATGTATGTGTATGTATTAAATATCATGATCCATATATAAGTGTGTGATTTCCGAATGTGCGTGTGAGAATTTGAACTTTAATATGAAAAGTAAATGGAGAAGAGAGAATTTGCATTCGCCATTTATCGATAAAAATGATAAAGAGGGGATTTTAGACAGTTTATGATTATTGTCGTCAATTAAGGAGAAATTATAAAAGATAATTAATAATTATTAAAATTCTAAAGTGACAATTTCCTACAAAAAAACACAATTCCAAAGAGACAAACATTTTAAACATATGACAAATTTAAGGTCACTCCGTAAATGAATTGAACTTCTTAATTCTTATCTTACGCTCGCCCCAAGTCAATAAAGGGGGACAACGACAAACACGGTATTGAAATTTAAATAATGCCAAAAAAAGTTGTTTATTTTTCAATTCTTGTCCTCAATTAAATACCTTTTTCTTTTAACTTCAATTATATGCCATCACTTAGAAGCAGTATTTTAAGGGAAAATAAGAGGTTAATTATACCTATATATGGTTGTTGAAAATACCAGCTTTTAATGTGAAATATTTTAGGGAAAATGGCAATTAAGTAACTGCAGTTTGTTTATCTGATTATTAAGGACGCTTATGATAGTAACAAAGAAAAATGCCTGACGCAAATAGGAAGTTAAACATTTATTAGTGTATTATATTAGCTTGGATGACCAGGCCTTGCAAGACACGAGTAATAAATGGACAGGTGTATGCTTAGGCTCAACGCACACTTTCCTCGAGAAACGTGTCTTCAACAGGTTGGGCGTGAGTTGCGGCCATTCTATTTTATGGGCTGGAAGTACTTCAGAAGCCCAATCTCAGCCCTATAATGGGCTTGGGCCTACAGATTGATTGGGGATCTCATCCTCTGCGGTGCCATTTGTTGGCTGCCGGTATAAGCTGTTGTTTTGTTTTTGTGAGTATTCCGTTTTCATATGTCAATAGATATATAGTTCAATTTTTTTTTTCTTTTTGCCACATAGTTCGAATTTAATATTGCCTCCAGTCTTTAATATGAAACTTCATTTGATTTTTATTTTAGTTTTAAATATAAAACCCCAATCAACTTTGTCTCTCATATTTATGTATTTTTTCCAAAGGTAGTCATTCTAATAATAGTAGTTCTAGTCAATACACTTAATTAATAAGGATATTTTAGAGAAGACAACATCTATTTATTACAAATAATTAACTTAATTTATTTTCTTAATTTACTCAAATTAATCAACTAACTCTTATTTAGAATCGGAGGTAGTATATTGATCTTATTTCAAGCGACTTTGGTTGTGTATTTTGATTTGTATTCTTGCGCGGGAGAGATGTGCTAATTTTAAAATTGATAAGATTTAAATTCAAGCCCTTCATATCTACGTGCATACATGCATGGGTGTCGGTGTTTTCGTGTACCGTATCATTAATAAAATTGTCCTTAATTAGGTCTATTATATATATATTTAGTAGTATAAAATAAATTAACAGTACTTCCATAACTTAGCAACACTGACATGATCATCAACTCCAACGACACGTCGCGTCATTAATTAATCCACACATGCATGTCCCTCTAACGTCTTGGAGGACATCAATTCCGATCCCACACGTTAGTACGATAAGTAATCGTGTTAGCTTCCCGCGCTTTCCCAACCGTACGTTAATCCAGAGATGTTCCCCGGGGCAGCCGGCCTAGCAGCTCCCACAACCAAAAATATATAATTTTTGTTGAATCTGAAAACTCAGCACAGCCGTTCAAGTTATGAAAATAATCAGCATCTTGATAATGGTGGAAGAAGAATATAATGATGATGGCGGCGAGCTATACATATTCTTATTATTTTTATCCCCTCATAGAAACTTGATATATATAATATAATATATGTATGTATATGTATATAGTACGTGGATTAATCAGAAAGGACGGCCATGGCATATATATTAGTCCTGAATCCAGATCTGTTTCCCCGTCAAACTCGATACCCATAGGCTGTTTCAATCTGAAATAATCAGGGATATCTGGGTAAAAATTAAATTATAATTTTAAAAATATTTTTATAGTATAAAAAGTAAATATATAAAAGAGTTTATTTTTTTTTTACGAAAAAATATACATTTAAGTTGTTGCCAAACACCACCCAAGACACATATATTGAGGCTTAAGTAGCTGCCTTGCCAATTACCTGGTTTTTAGTAATTTTTTTCTTTTCTTTTCTTTTCTTTCCTTTTATATCTTTGGACCGATCTTCAAAACTCTAACTTTATTATAAAAATATAACTGCCCTTTTTACGTCACTTTTTTCTTTGTTTGATTTTTAAGCATGTTGATAAGCTAGCAGACCCAGTCGAATTCATTCCACCTGATCATGTTAAAAAAAATATAAATATATTTCCCAGTGAAATCGATCCACGTTAATATATGTCCTCCTATATTCAGTCGATTTATATCAGACTCGATCTGTCGAAATTCGAAAATCATAGGCAAGACTTGCTAGAATCGCTGAATTATTCTGGAAATCAAAGTCAGAATTTATCAGCGAAGTACCACTAATAATTCAGCCTCTAACGGCGCAAAATCAAGGGCGACCCAGCACGATTTTCGCCTGTATTTAAGTTAGGAGTGTTACCCACTTTAATTTTATTACAACAATGAAGCTAAGTTTAATTTTTTCTGGGTAAAAAAAACAATTAAGTGAGTTGGATTCCAGGGACTCACAAGGGCTACGGCGTGCCTCCAGATTCAAAAAGCGCTTACAGAAGTACTTACAGGTTGCCCACCAACAAGGTCCTCACATTAGTAGCGGGATTCGAACTCACAATTTTATGAGTTATGAGTCGACTCCTTACCAACTGAATCAACTCTTATTAGTGAGGTTAAGTTTAATATTATTTGCGAACAATCCAACTTACTTATACCACCGTCAGTTCTAAATATGAGAATTTGATAAAGGGTTTACTTTGATTTTCTCCAAATTTTTGCTATTGATTGAAAGGATTTCTATTGAGAAGCAATCTCAATGTATATTATTAGAGAAAATACTTAATAGATCAAAGCGTATTTTTGATACACAAATCAAAAAATATTTATTACAACTAATTTAACCATTTTTTTAATATTTATAAATTTATTATCTAATTCTTATATTAAAAATTGAGTGAAAATTTTATTTACTGATTTTGATAGTTAAGAAAGGATGAAGGACCGACAAAAACAGAATGTAAAACCCACTCTTTATAAATAGTTAAATTAAATACTTCTATGATCGACTGATTTTATTTATAAGTTACTTTTATTAACTCTCATCTAAAAATTTAATAATTTTTTAACTTTATTCTTATTTATTTTACATTATACATCATTTAAACAAAATCAATATAATAATAAATAAATGATACAGTTATACATTGATGCAAAAAAAATTTTCTCACTATCCTATAGATATAATAAAAACAAAAGTCTTCTCTCTCTATTCTATAACTAGAACCACATGAGTATCTTTTAGATCTGTATTATACAATCAAAAATTTCTGCTTTAAATTCAATTTTTGTAGGCTCTAGATCAGGTAACTTCACTAATCCCGTCCAGTCGTCTTCTGTTCTAGAAATGGATGTTCTCATTACTTTCTCTTTGTACACAATGTTTTCCGTTAATTATTATTGAATGATTAAGA
Source organism: Neltuma alba (assembly GCF_004799145.2). NCBI lineage: Eukaryota > Viridiplantae > Streptophyta > Magnoliopsida > Fabales > Fabaceae > Neltuma > Neltuma alba. The sequence continues at coordinate 109,769 of NW_021635961.1, read as the reverse complement.
AAAGAGTTTATAAGCAATATTTGATTTAATAGTTTAATGGTTAGTGAAGTACTTTTGTAAATAAGATCACGATATACTTATTTATGATACTAATCAAATAAATAATTTTTTAGATTGATGCATGTCCCAGCTGACAATCTTTCACCCCTCTGATCAAGTCAATATTGTGCGCAGAGAGGCATACATGGAAAGAAAGTATACATTGAGAAATCCATTTCTAGACTTCATACACACACGTATATAGGGAGAATTACCACAAGGTCTTAAAAAAAGAAAATGATTACAAAACAAGCTTTCGTCTTCTATCTCAAAACTTATAATTATAAACTACTTAAGTTGTTATTAGGATTTTTTAATAATTATTTTTCTTCTTTAAGACCTTATTGTAATTATGCCTTTTTTAACCAAATTTCGTACTAATATGCATATTTATATTTTTTTTATTAACTGATCATTTCATTTTAGATTATGGGTTTATATTTTGAACAAAAATTGAGATAAGTTATAATTATAATATTTATAATTCATGAATAATATTTTTTTGTAAATTTTCATTATATTATATATAAATATATAAATTATGGATGCAAAGACAATTATTTCATACCATGATTACTATAGTTACCGCCTTACCATGCCAGATAAATTTTACGAGTTTATTAAATTATGTCAAAGAAATTAGTTGACTTCTCCTTCTTGACATTCAATTCACAAAAAATAAATTGGGGCTTTATGTTTAAAACGTGCCATATGTCGCCGCTTCCGATTCCATGTCGATCGGCGCCCGTTTGACGACTACCACTCACCGGATATCGCCCATAAAAAATATATATTTTTATATAAATTTAATTTCCATCGATCCACATCACATCACATCACATCACGTATAATCAGTTTACCGCTCCTTTGAATTCACGGCTGCAAAATTGAATTTCATCGCGGCCGAATTTTACAAATTAAAATTATAATATATGATTTATGTTGGTGTAGATTTTTACGAAAAATGAGAAGTAAAAGCAAGCTGGTGATTTTTTTTTGAGTAAAAAGTCATTTACACTCAATGCGACATCAAACACTACCTCATGTGCTTAATACAAGATCTATTTTAAATAAAAAAATAATCAAATTAATTATTTATAAAAAAATAAGTGTTGGTTTTCTTAAAATGTTTTTTTAAATCATTTGAATTGAAATTACTTTTGATGCAGGCTACTTTTGACACATGTAATTAATAAGATTAGTTTGGCTAAATAAAAAGAATAAAATAAATTATAATCTTATATTTAAAACCAAATTCGACTTCTTCTTAGCTCATATATCAGGTGCCAGAGGTACTATTGTTGCAGACCCGAATCATTTTTTGTTTACTGAAAAACTCAGTTTTCGCATCGTAAAGGCCATACCAAATATAGCTTCATACTGATCAGGCAAACTGTAGAAAGAGCAAAATCAGTGTACAATGAATTCGATAGCCAAGCATCGCAGAATGGGATAGACAACAAAGTACGTACATACATACATATATTTTTTAGCATCTTATATATTTATATATAGAGTGAATTATAACGAGGTCTCATGCAAGAAAAAAATTACAAAAGAAATCCCAAAGGTTGTTATTCTTCACTCTTGAACTTGTCATTACATACTACTCAGGTTGTTATTGGACCTTTTAGTAATTATCTCTCTTGTATGGGACTTGATTGTAATTTTTTTTTATATATATAAATATATGTGTATATATTTATATCAATCGCAATCCCAGTAGTCCGAAAGCGGCCATCATGAAGTTGTGATGGGATTCTCATTACTAGTTCAACAACACGTCACATGCACCTATTAACATAACACCACCAGACAACCTCGGCCCCATTTCTGTTTCATCATTATTCCAATATGTGTGTGTGTGTGTGAATGATGCTTGTCCACGATCCCATATCCCCACAAAGTAGCTTTCAATCCCACACGCACCTTCCACCTCAAACCCTCCAATTGTATTCCCCTTCCACCTTACTCGTTTTCTTCCCCACTTGTTCCTCTTCGGCCTCACCTTAACTAGAAATTTATCTCACATTTTCCTCTACATTCATGTGCATCCCAAATCCCCCCCCCCCCGGGAGTTGGCCATCCATGATTCTTCGCCCCACATGTACGATTGAACCTATCATTATTTCTGATCCTTTTTTACATGTACAACCAATAATTAGTAAAGATATTTTTTAAAAAATTTATAAATTTAAGAAATAAAATGGATTATGATTTTATATTTAGAACTCAATTCAAATTTCAACGAGTTCTTATATTAAATATTAGAAAAAATAATTTATAAGATGTCTTGTTAGTCATGTTGATTACGGTATTATCTTTTTTTTTTTTTTTAAATGGCATAAGTACAGGTTCAAATACTTATTCGAACCAAAGGTTCAAGGATGTATGATTGTCAATGACCTCCTTATAAATTCCTTAGTTATATAGTTAGTATTTCAATTATTTCTGTATCTAACTTCAGTAAATTATACTCGGAGACGGCGATGCTACTCTCAAGTCTGATTCACTTCTCCAGATAAACACTCGGAGGACGGACATCTTTTGCCGTAATCTTTCTACAGTCAAACATTTTGTCTGGGAGTTTGTGTTTCCAGTTAAATTTTTTGATTTTTTTCCTGACCGCTCTCTACCTCCACCATGAAATGACGGAGAGTTTGACGTTGGTTTTGATTACTATAACTTCACTGTTCTAATTCAAATTCACAACTTGCTTAACAGAAGTCGCCCGCTAATAATTGAGTGAGTAAGTTTGAACGTCTTTTCAAAACCAAGAAAATCTGGCATTTGTACTGTAGAGGATCTTTATCCAGGTATACTCGTCGACCCCAGGAAACACCATCACAATCCTCAAGAACTGCTTTTTCTTTTTTTGTCGGCGGCCGCAGTACTCCTCAGTTTTGCGGCTGACACACAACAATAGCAAGATTACTGCTCACAAGATATCAGGAATTTTATTATTGCACGATTGTAACTACTCTTCTTATCCTTAATATAAGACATATTTAACTAATTTGATTAGATTAAGGAAGTTAGGTAAGTTAGTTAATTATAAGAAAAATGACATATTTTTCCTAAAATACCATAATCATCTTTCTTAATACCTCCTCTTATTCTTCTATTTGATTATGGTTAAATGAGTATCTATAGGGGTAATTTAGAGAAAATTGATAAATATGAGAAATGGGTCTTATATTTAGAACCAAAACCAACTCAAGAATTAGGTCCTATATTAAGAACCGGAGGAGTATTTAATAAAAAAAATAATAATTATATAACGGAGCCTAAACTTTTATGATTATTTTGTAGAATTAAAAAGAAAAAAAATTATCACAATACTTTTAATAAAATGTAATTAAAATGAAATATATGCAACTAGAGATCGGGAATTTTATTATTACATGATTGTAGCTAATTAATATTCTGGCCACCCTTTTTTATAAGATTTAAATCATCAAATTATATAATTTAATAAATCCGTTAACATTAATTAAAAAAGAAAAAAATATATGAAAAAAAATAATGCGATGAACAACTATATCTTATGAAAAAGAGATGAGACCAATTTAAAAATTTGAATTTAGTAAAAAGCCTTTTTGTTGATCTCTGTTAACCATCTTCCTCTTTTAATCATCTTCTTCAGTGATTTGCATTGTAGAATTAAGGAGAATTCAAATACGGAAAACGAATGCAAGTTAACGCATGCAATGCAGGGGATAGCACCGTGTCGTGGACGTGGAGAGACCGGCCGATTCCTACCGACACCTGTATATATGTTCACCATATTGCACTGCATGAACCTTATGTTTTCATCGTTTCCGACAAATCGCCCGCCGCGCAAATACATTGAACCCTCTTCATGTCACTCCTCGTGCTCGTCAAGCCAAAAACACTCCCGTTATATTTATAAGATCCTACTCATCATTAATCATTCATGTCAAACCCTTCATTACAAAAAATTAAATAAAACATTAGTAATTTATTTTTTTTAAAAAAGAGCCATTCCCTCTTATTAACCCTCCGATCGAACCCCTTCTCTCTCAACAATGAACTAGATCAATATTTAAAGGTATCTAATTTTTTTGAAAAGTTAAAATTTTCTTACATTTAACCAATTTTTTTTAATTTTATGAAAATAGTTCACAGGACCTCGTAAAAGATAGCCGAGAGAGTATTATCTGGGTGACTGCGGCTTTAATTACTTCAAATCGACTCAATCCCAATTTTTTTTAATTTTAATAAGGGGGTGTTTGGATAGCATGAGAAGTTCTTCTGAAAGGCACTTTTTTGCAAATCAAGATAAATTCTTCTAATATTTACTTTGTATACCGTAAAATTACTTCTGAAACTATGGTTTGGTTTTTATCCAAACTCCCCATAAGTCATGTCGCAAAATCTTAGGGTCTGGCTAGCAAACATGATATCCTTGAAATGCATTCCAACTTTTGCATCGATATTTTATGTTATTATACTCCTTATTATAATGCCATTTTAAAATGTTTTTAGTAGAGTCTTTATTTTAAGGTGCGTTGTAAATTGTAGAATAGGCACTAATTGATAAAAAAACAATTTTTTTACCAGGGATTAAAAAAAAGTTAAATTGCATTAATTATAGGAAGAAAAAATATCAATACAAGAGCAAAATTAGAGCTAAGAAATAATTGCTTCTTTTTTTTTTCAATCGCTGTTTTGCATATTGAAGGAACGAAAGGTGAGGGGAGGGGGATAGATAAATTCAATAAGAACCTAAGAAATTTTCTGTGATTTCTGGTTGAACGAATCTTTATAAAATATATATAGCTTTGTGACGTTGTAATCACTGGTATTAATAAATCTTTAGCATTTATTTTCCTTCCAAGAAAAATATCACGAATTATTGCATATTCTTTCTTTTTGATACTGGCTAGTAATTCATAACAAAGTTAGGATGTTCGTAGCTTTAAAAGTGACCCAAATTAATTTGGTAAATTGATCATTAATGTAGCATCTCAAATATCTACATCATGGACCAATGTGAAACTGACCTTAGCTCCTAATCTTGTAGTTTAATGTGCAAGAGGTTTAATTTTTCTTTGATCAGTAGTCTTATTTGGCGTTATCCTCAAAATAAAGGTCTATTTGATTCCTAAAAATCAGCTAACTAGATTTCTATGTCAAGCAGTTCACACTTGGATGCGGTCCCGACAATTTTTAATGTCCGTCAGCTATGAGTTTTTCATCAGCTTCATATAAAAAACGCCACAAATTCCAAGTCTCTGCTGATGGCGAAACAAGTGCACAATTACAAGCTTTAATTTCGAAGACGTCTTCTTCACACGAGTCCGGGAAGAAACCTAAAGCTTTCCTGAGTTTCCATTACAGAAATGTTAGGAACATAAAAAAAAATATCACTTGAAAAAATCCAATTGAAATATTTTTTAATTAATCAATTATTATAGACAAACAAAAATATAGTGATATAGGTAAGAAATCCCTAAATTTATCCATCTCTTTATCCCTCTTGAGTTAAGTAAATTAATACAACAAAAAATTTAATATAAGAGTAAGAACTTTATTGTGGAATTTCATTAAATTCAAAAAAGGGAATAATCACTTTTTTTCTTTGAATCAATATAAAATAAAATCTGAAAAATATGTATATTTGGATTTTTTTATTTATTAATTTGGATTGCATGTAGTCCAATTTTCTATGCAAAAAAGGAGTGACCTTCTAATGCCCTTTACTCTATTAAATCATTGAATTTTACAGCAGGTTCAATTTTCATAATATCTTCAACAATGAAATATTAAATTTACATAGCATTAAGTTCAACTTTATTGGACATGGGCGGGGATTCTCATAATCCACATATACGCGAACACTTTAACAATATCAAATGGGGTTTTTCCAGTACTTTAAAATAAAAGAAAGCGTGCAATGGTTTCATTAAACCTTACACGTGACGATGCATGTACAAGGAATTCCACAACAAAACATTAATAAAGTGAAAAGGACACATGTTCTTTCAATTAATTCATTATCTGGTTCGCAATAACGCATGCATGTACATTTAATCAACTGGCCCAGAAGTCCCGAATATATATAAATCCAACATCTTGAAACGCGAAAACATGCTAGCTGTTTTACAAATCCGGAATCAATTTGGAATGTCCAAGTTGCATACGTATAGTTCTATCACTCTAAAATCTAAATAAATAAATAAATGCTAATTCACTTTGTTAACTCTCCCAGTCAATGGCCGATTATGATCAACTAAGCCCAAGTGGCAGACACGCAGGCCGACATGGAGACGTCGTCCATGACCTGATCTGTGACCTGCGACTTGCAAGCACCGTTCCCTTTTTGTTAAACAGACAAACATAGGAAATGACATGGGCCCACCCAATACCACTTTTATAATAATTATATTAGCATTAAAATACTATAATATTAGTCACGCGGCCTAAATACCCTGCCTCTGGAGCCTAGTTGTTATTTTGCGCACGCGTTCTTCATGCACTTTAATATTCCCTCTCACTCTGGTTCTCAACTGTATCCGATTTTATTTACTCAGCCATTAATACAAAAGCCCAAAAAGCAGAAAACTACGGCACTCCAAATGAAAATGACTTTTAATTGTTTTGCCCGTTGTTTGTCAATCCCCTCCTTTATTTATATCACTCCTAATTCCCTTCTGCAGTCACTTTTCTCTCATCTTCTTCTTCTTTCTGTGTCATCCTCATAAGAGCCCTTCTCAACAATGAGTTCTGAAGCTGAGCAATATCCCATGGCCGCCGCCGCCACATTCACCTTCTTGTTCTTCTCCTTCACGGTCCTCTTCTCCTTCTTCTCCTTCCTCGTCTTCCTCTTTAGAATGAAGCCCTGGTGTAACTGCCACACTTGCCGAACCTACTTGACCATGAGCTGGACCAAACAGTTCAACAATCTCGCTGATTGGTATACTCACCTTCTTCGGAAATCACCCACTGCCACCATCCACATGCATGTTCTCGGGAACATCATAACCGCCGATCCCGAGAACGTCGAGCACATCCTCAAGACCCGATTCGATAACTACCCGAAAGGCAAGCAGTTTTCCACCCTCCTCGGCGATCTCTTGGGCCGCGGAATCTTCAACGTTGACGGTGAAGCCTGGAGGTTCCAACGCAAAATGGCGAGCCTTGAGCTCGGAAGCGTCGCGATTCGGTCCTACGCGCTGGAGGTTGTTACAGACGAGATCCGATCGAGGTTGATTCCCATCTTCAGTCAAATCGACAGAGTTTTCGACTTACAAGACATATTTCGTCGGTTCTCCTTCGACAACATTTGCATATTCTCGTTCGGGTTGGACCCGGGTTGTCTCAGACCGTCCCTTCCCGTCTCCGACCTCGCGGTGGCGTTCGACGATGCATCGAAGCTGTCGGCGGAGAGAGCGATGATGGCGTCGCCGATAATATGGAAGATGAAAAGGCTTTTCAACATAGGATCTGAGAAGAAATTGAAGGAAGCAATCAAAGTGGTGAGTGATTTAGCGGAGGGGATGATAAAGCAGAGACGCGAGACGGGTCATTCGACGAGCAAAGACCTCCTCTCGAGGTTCATGAGCTCGGTCAACGACGATAAGTACCTAAGGGACGTCGTAGTAAGTTTTCTTTTGGCGGGTCGTGACACAGTAGCCGCTTCGTTGACCTGCTTTTTTTGGTTGTTGTCCAAAAATCCCCAAGTGGAATCTCTAATCCGGGAAGAGTTGGACCGGGTTATGGAACCGGCCCAGGAAGTTGCGCGGTTTGACCAATTGCGGGACATGCATTACCTGAACGCCGCGGTTCACGAGAGCATGAGGCTATACCCGCCGGTTCAGTTCGACTCAAAGTTCGCGCTGCAGGACGACGTGTTGCCGGACGGTACGTTTGTGAGGAAGGGCACCAGAGTTACGTACCATCCATACGCAATGGGTCGGATGGAGCGGATATGGGGCCCCGATTGTCTTGAGTTCAAGCCAGAGAGGTGGTTGAGAGACGGCGTCTTCGTGGCTGAGTGCCCATTCAAGTACCCGGTTTTCCAGGCCGGAGCACGGATTTGTTTGGGGAAGGAGTTGGCTCTGGTGGAGACGAAGTCTGTGATAGCAGCGTTGGTCCGAAGGTTTGATATCCGGGTCGTGAAAGCAGAGTCAGAGCCTCGGTTCATGCCGGGTCTCACAGCCACCGTGAGAGGCGGCATGCCGGTTCAAGTGAGTGAAAGAAGACGGTGATTTGGCAGTGATGATCTCAATTAAATGTTGAGGAGAGAGACGGATTTGCAGGAACTGGATTGATCAACTACAGTGAAAAGTTAGTTAGTTTAGTTCAATTCAAGTGAACTAACACATGGTGCGTAGGTGTGAGAGTTAATGAGGAGCCGAGGAAACTAAATAATGTAAATAATTAGTCTCGTCGTAGAAATGAAACCTTTTCGATTTTGAGATGGTTACGGTACTCATGATTTTAATTATTTTTTATTATAATTCACACACTCATAGTAAAGTTTAAATTTATAATCTCACACTCAAAAAAACTCTAAAGAAGATGTTTGATACCGGTTGGGCTATAAATCCCAGCACTTTATTTTAATTTTAATTTATATATATATATATATATGGAGAGAGAGAGAGCGATCAGGGTGATACCATGCAAAAAAGGCTCCAAATTAATTGGCTCATTGTCGCCTCCTTCGGATTGTTCACATAAAGCAATTGTTAAGCGCGTGCATTCTCTCTTTTGAAGTGTCTGTCAAACTAGTCACGAGAGAGACCTCTTAAAAATTTGAATTCAATTCATTTAATAATGAATGATTGAATATGATCATGATGTAAGAGTTTAAACTTATCATCAAACGAATCGTCTCATTCCAAATGAAATAAAAAGTGGAAAAGTCCCCCCCCCAAAAAAAAAAGAACCCGCTTCGGTAATTAAAGAGACTTGCCTTGGCAAAAAAAAAAATTAAAGAGACTTGCCTCGCACATTACGCTTAATTCGATGCTTAACAATTTTTTAAGATACACGAAATTGTTATAATTAAGCAGCATAGAATAAAGAGAAGGGCAATAACCTTGCAATTAACCTAATGACATGAAAATTTTGTTAAAGGTAGGATATTACAGGGCAAAATCTCCCTATAACCTACTCTTCTAATCCTATCTATAAGAAGAAAAAAAAAAGTTTTTTTACTGTATTTACAGGACACTGACAGAATTTTTTTATATAAATATATAATTTTATTTTTTATTTATTGTTGTGTTGATTTTATTTATATAAGATATAATATCTTTTTTTTAACCTATGCAAAACATGTTGAAAGTCACTTCTATAAATAGGACCAAAACAATAATTCATAAAGAGAGGATAAAGATAAGAGAGAGTATAGCTGAGGGTGGGGGATGGGTTGACTATTTGGGGAAATGTTAGGTTAGATTTGATTGGAGGATTGATAATGAAGAAAAAAAGGAGAGTTGCATCCATGTTGTTGATGTGGAAGCCACGCCCAAATCCCAATAGTCCAAATTCCAAAGGATGAGCTTTAAAGGCCGAGGGGAAGAATGACTACGTGTCCTCCTGTATTATCTCCACGTGTTGCTCACCTCCCCCCGTCAAGTAACGGCGCCCATTTCAAAGCTCTGCCCAGCTGCTTCTCCTTCTTTTTTTCGATTCCTTTATCCTTTTTAAAAATTATCATGTCCATTAAATTAATGCGCTCAGTATTAATCAACCGAGCCCGTATATTGAAACTTGAGCCATCATTAAATCGATGGAGTTAAAATTCACAATTTAATGTTCATTCGGTTGTCCAGTTAGCAGCTGCATGCCTGTCTCGGTGTGGATTGCCTTTGGATTGGAAGAATGGACTTGATGAGATTAATATTTATATATTTTACTTTTGTAATTAATGTTTAAATATAATTTCTTATGTTTTCCTCTCTCTCATTCACGGCCTCATTTAATATGATAAAGTTGAAAAAAAAAATTCAGTGTCAGACGGATTTAACAAGTCACATTAATGAAGCAGTTAAAGTCACTTGTATTGTAAATAAAAAAGTGTGCATAAAGCACGCAACTTAAAAATATGGTTTGAATCGAAATTTTTAAAATAAATGACCAGTTTGAACTGCCCGGCTACACCATCGGTTTTTAATGTTTTGATCAGTTGTCCACCCTTTGTTTTTTCAAGGCAATTCGTCTCATTCTCTTAACTGATCATCCATGGCCAATTCACTGGGTTTTTAATCCAACATGATCCGGATCTCAATACTGCGAAGCTAACTCCAATCTAATACTTAACGATATCCAAGTGATTAGAAAAAATTATCGAGATTATATATCAAGCTCCAGCAAAAGTTTGAGTTCCCCGAGAATTAGCACCGCAAAAGCTCGTGTTATTATAAGTTTATCCACAAAATCGCTTGTTCCTAAATGAATATTCAGCCACACCTTAAGGCTAATTATATTTTTTATACTATATTATTCGTAAACCACAGTCAATGTGGCTTGCCCCCAAAATTTCATACAAAACACATGATCTGCGTTATTTTTTTGGGGTCGAAATGTATCATAGGTCTGCATTAATTTAAGCATTTTTGCAAACGAAGATGTGAAGTTCAGCTGAATTTTTTTCAATTATTACTATTGTGAGAAGATCGGCAATATTTGTGCTCAATTTAGATCCATATATCTTGACTGCAATACTACATTTGAAATCAATCTGATAATTTGTATGTTAATTACTTCAATTGTTAAAGATTTACCTGCACGTATGGAACTAAAGCCATCTTAAGCATTGATTATCAATCATAACATTTTTTGTTAAGTACATATATGATGCCTGTTGATCTACCTGGCATAAATATTTAGTAATGAAGCAATTGAATTGTTGAGATATATATATATATATATATATAAAACTTTCGGATAGTTAGTTTGATTTTCAATTTGGTTCTAAATATAAGATATCAATTCACTTTGTTTCTCTTTTTTTTTTTTTAAGTCTTTGTAGTAATTGTAGATGTAAAAAATTTCATTAAATGGTAATTCTAGTCAATACACAAGATTGACAATAGTATTTTTAGAAAGATAACTCTTATTTATTACAAATAACAAACTCAACAAATTTTCTTAACCTGTTTAAATTAGTTAACTAGTTCTTATATTAAAGACCGGGGGTAGTACTTGGAATGAATTAAAATATCCGCAGCCAGGCTGTGTTTTGCTACGTAATTACGAGAAACATCAATTCATGACTGAAGTCCTTAGATATTTTAAGCATTTAAATTGATGTCCTTCGCGACACACACACACAGAAATTACAAAGCTTGCGACGACGCAAAGCATGTATGGTAGCGTTGTCTCTATCAAAAGCAATAACATCAAATTAAAAGCTAGTCATTATTAATGAACAAAAAGTTGCGAACAAACATATAATAGAAACAAATGTCACATGCGGGGCATTATAAGGCGATCTATTTATGAATATATGATGTTAATGAGCGGTTGAAATCATTTTGCGAACATGGGATCATGTTCACATGATAGAGCGTGTTATAAACTATACAGGATTTTGCTTTCAATGCCTGCACGTGAAAGTCACAAAACTAGCTATTAGGTTGAAAAATAAGGAAGTCTCTCTAGCTATCACATTTTCAAAAGACGTCTAATTAATTAAATGACATGGGAAAAGTTAAGCAAGTAAATGGGTGATTAATTGAACATCACGTGCGAGTAAGACCATATACTTACTCTTTCGATCGGTGTATTGATGAATATATAGATGGCCAGGGCAATAATCAATCTGGCGTTTGTATCACGGGATCTTAATTATATATGGATTGAGAGGCTATATATAAGTTAATCAGAACCTAGCAGAAATAATTAAACATGAGGGTTGCCTATTCCTCTGCTGCACATGCATAACCCACAACTTATTATTCAACTTTAAACAAATTAAAAGGCTTCATCTCTCTACATGTATGGGGAAACGTATTGATTCCCCTTTTTTGTCAGCTTTTGTCTACGTATATAGTATTTCTTATCATGTGCTTGTACTTGTTGTTCCCGCTTATACTATCTCCAGTCCTTGATATATATAAGAATTAGTAGGAGGTTGAATTTAGTCCTAAATATGAAATTATTGTTTATTTTGTCTCACTTATTTATTCAAACTAACCTTATTGATTGCATATGTTAAGGGAGGTTTGCATCAAATGGTAGTTTCAATATAAATGATTTAAGAGGATATTTTGGGGAAACCAATATATACTTTTAATAAATAACCAATTTAACTATATTTTTTCAAATTTACTCAAATTAGTTAATTAAGTAGATCTGATGTTAAAAACTGGATATATTATACGCATGCCTCCATCTTCTGCTTCCTTTTAATTTGTCAACTTTGCCTCTGTAGATGTGTGTGTCTGCGCCTTAGCTTCCAAGTGACGATGTGTCCTTCACCCTCATCTTAGGACCACCCCTTCTGTAAGATATATATATATATATATATATATAAGTCAACCTTTAAATCGTTACATAATCAAACCACCAAGATATTGATGGTGGTCCACGAAACCAACCCATGGTTATGCGCTATAGTCTATAGAAACAACTATAGTTTACCTGATATTATACGTTCTCATGAAAATTAAATTTTGAACACATACGAAATTGTTATTATTAAGGTGGATATTTAAATTCTAAGCTTTAACGAGGCGCTTATTTTACACTTGGACTTACATGTAACGTGGAAAATTTGAACTCTATTGGGAATTAAATATCGTCAGCCCTTTAAAAATCAAAATCATGTTTCGAGAACTGATCGCACAAACTAGCTAACCTTCAGTGGTTGAATCTACGCTTTCGTCATTTTTCAAATTTCTATTAACTTTTTTTGTAGTAGTTGAATTTATGAAAAGAGTGTATACAATGGAGTGCTGCCAACTTATTCTATAATAACACGGGGGTTCACGTCTCTTTTTATTATATTATATTCTTTTTTAATGCCAGGATATAGAACTGGACGAGCTTGTTCAGTAAAATCAAATTAAAGTCCTACTAAATTAAATGCTTCCACGGTTAAGGTATCTAGGAACATTGGATGTATACAGTGCCACGTTAAGCTGTTAGAGGATTAATCATAGTATAAACATGAGGTGAATGATTTCAAATTAAAGGAGTATGACAATGTAGACTCAGTTTTCAGAATTTGAGGTCCAATTCTTAAATACTATATCTTTGATCCTAATTATAAGAGTTAGTTGACTCATTTGAAGAGATTAAGGAAAGAAGTTAAGTTAGTTATTTATAATAAATAGGTGTTGTCTTTCCTAAAATATCTTCACTAATCAAGTGTATCGGGTAGAAATACCATTGTTAGAAAGATTACTTTGGGAAAAAAAGCATAAATATGAGAGACAAAGTAGATTGCGATCCTATATTTAGGATCAAAATAAAAATTAAATAATGTCTTAAATTAAAGATCGTAAATAGTGTCTTACTGTTTAGCTACTTTATACGGGGATAATTTTTTAAATAATTTGTTTAGCATTTGGCTTAGTCCCTCCCCCATCCTTTAAACAGGGCATGTGGAAAACCGCTTTCCAGGGAGGAGATGACATAGTTAAGCAGTTGGACACTACTACCATCAGAGATTCTATAATGGAAGACGAAGACGATATAACTTTAATTAGTTAGTTAGGCTTATATATAATATATAATCATTATTATTATCTAATACCTTATAATTACCATTTCTTATAATTTTTCGCTTTCTTTTCCCCCTTTTGGCCACCTGTGCCTGCATTGCTGCATTAGGAACTAGGATAATGGTTTGGCATGACACCCTGTCGCATTTTGCAAGACATGATTAGACACACACGATTCATTAAATTGTTTTTAATGATTTTAATTGCTCTAATAATAGTGCCAATGCACTTAATTATAAAAAAATTTAAGCAAGTGCATGTTTATGCGTGTGAGCTTAGATTCTCGTCTCTGACCGTTTTGTATTTCCCAATGCACCGTGCAAAGAGGATCCGCTTCGCGTGTAACTTCAGCGTCAAATGGTTGAACCCGCTTGGATGGATCAGATCCTTTATCAACTAACGTAAGTGCCCACGTCAGCTTTAACTAGGCACCGCGCAAGACATGTTTTAAATTTTTGTTTTTTGACACTGGGCAAGAAGATATACATAACTATCTCCGCTATAATTAGGAGTACAGGAGATACACTACTTCTAGTTCTAAATATAAGAGTTTTTCAATCCTAAATATGAGAGCTAGTTGATTAATTTGAGTAAACTAAAGAAATAAGTTAAATTAATTATTTGTAATAAATAGGCGTTCTCTTTTTTAAAATATCTTTGCTAATCAAATATATTGATTAGAATTATTATTATTAGAATGACTATCTTAAAAAAATATAATTATAAAAAAAATAGGTTAGGATCTTATATTTAAAATTAAAAAAAATCAAATGAGATTTTATATTAAATATCAGAGTTAGTATTAACAAACAACAGGAGGTATGTCTACCAATATTAATCTCATATTCATCATTTGTCACATTTATTTTGGTGTTCCTCCGTGTTTTTAATGCAATTATAATTCGGTCCTAAAGCCAGCAAATTAAATAGAGGAGAGGGAGGCATGCCTATCGAGTTGGATGCATCGGATCCAGGTTAAACCTCCAAGCTAAATAATAGATACCCACCCAAGATTTTAGACCAGTTGAACCTAACTCAAGATGACATAACAATTAGCAGTTGCACTTGCGAAGAGAGAAAAAGAAAGAGAGTCGAACAACTCTTCTACTGGGTGAGAAATAACCTTGGCGTGATGATATGATAGGAATCTCTCATATTTTGAGAAAACTTTCCCTTTTGTTTTTTTGACCAGCAACTTTTTCTCAACATATTCCCAGTGCCGCAAAACATTAATTTTGTCCCTTTAAAAATGATGTGTTAGGAATCTCTCATTTTTTAAGAAAACTTTTCCTCAGCCTATTCCCAATGCCGCAAAACATTAATTTTGTCCCTCTGAATTAACAATCTCAAAATCCATACGCCATTCGACAATTTACCCAGTTTAATTTATATTACATCTGATCATAGTTATAAGAGTTAGTTGACTATTTGAAAAAAATTAAAAAAACAAGTTAAATCAGTTATTTATAATAAATATGTGTTGTTTTTTTTAATATCCTTGTTAATCAAATGTGTTGTCTAAAATTATCATTATTAGAAGGACTACCTTGAAAAAAATACATAAATATGAGAGACAAAGTGGATTAGGGTCTTATATTTATGATCAAAATAAAAATTAAATAAGCTCTTATATCAATGACCGGAAGCAGTATAGTTCCTTATTATAAGAGACATTTGATGCTTATGCATATTTCTATATATAAGAGACATTACAAGTTGTCTCTACTTTTTGTGTTGATTTACTATTTACCCATATTTATTATCTCCAACTCACACTCATCTTTAATAATTTAATTGTTCTCTCTCATGCTCTCCTTATTAATGAGGGCATTTTTGGAAAAAAAATTATACTTTTTTACACATTAATTGTTCTTAACTAATTTTAACTGTTTTTTTATCGTACTTCAGTTATTTGTCTCATATAATAAGGAACGGAGGGAGTATTTTACTTATGCCCTGATTGAAATGGCAGACTGGATTAAAAGTCGAATAGGTCCAATCATGCTCTATTTCAAACTTCGATTTGAGACTGGAGTTTAGATTGTTTTATTAAAATCTTGCTCTACTCACGTTCCCAAGAAAAAATTGTTCTATTCACGGCGGAAAAATAAAAACGTGAATATTGTTATTAAAATAAGATTACCTATCATTAATTGTATGTTTTAATATTTTCTTATGTTTATTTATTTAACAAATAATGAATATTATATACTTTATGTTTATTTTTCAACATCAGTGAATAGTAAGAAATACTCCTTTGGTTCTATTTATAAGGCACTTTCAGTATATTTATATAAAAAAAAAAAAACTTTAAAATGCATTAGCTTTTCATTAAAATATAACAATTGTTCAATTTTACCCATATCTAATATATATACTTTCAAAAGAGATAACTACATATATTATAATAAATAAAGGATAAAATAAAACATTCACATTCTTCCTTATCAGTGAACCGGAAATAGTGCATAGGTACTCTTCAATGCAGCGGGGACGAGACAACGTGACATACTACGATCACGTATAGAAGACCTTCGGCTCGGCAATATAGAACCTCTCAACGGCTCTCGTTCCTTTATGAGGTCCTCTCGAAATAGGTAGGCCCAGCCCAAGCCTTTCCCCTCCCCCTACTACTTTAATGAGGTGACTTTAAATATATAAAAAAAAACCTGCTTTCTTTACCCTTTAAACAAAGGAGTATATATATATAGAACATTACACTCTTGAAACTTGTATTTCGAATATGACATAGGCAAATAATTGATTAGATAATCAGTATTAATATGAAATACAAAAAAGTATTGCATACGGTGGCCGATTAATTTTCCACAGCCCCGGTTTTGTTTTCTTCCGAAGACAGCGCTTTGCACGCTGCACTGCGATGGACCAGGCCCAATTAAAAGTCTACGTCAAAGTGGGGAATCGAGTACCCAGGAGATCGTTGATAACAAGGGCGCCAGTGAAGCCGGGAAATTCCCTCATATGAGAATTGCTCAATGGGCCACCCTAACGATGGCCCAATAACCTCCGGCCCAATATAACATCTATAGTCGTTAATCTGTGTGCTTTCATCCATCCATCATTAACTCTTTTTTGGATGAGGTAATTTCTTAATTCTTAGTAAAACAACATGCAACATAACGTTAAATTGAATGGACTCTTTAAGTGTTTAGTTTTCATTTTCACTTTCTTTTAGGCAGTCAAAGATAGGAATTAACTCAATCATATGAGAACTTTTTTATAAAGTTATTTGTAATCTCACATCGTTAGTGTTTTTTTTTTTTAAGTTTAAAACAAATTTTTTTATGTTAAAAAACCTGCTAGCAATTATCATACACAAATTTCTGGCCAAAAAAAATTCCTATACATATCAGGCAATTCTTAGGCAAATACACACACACACACGATATATCCAAAATAGTCTTGGCGAAGAACATCAGGGCAAATTTGTCATTTCGGGTACATATGGCTTGCAGAATTAGGGTTTTAACTTTGCCGCCCTCTATAATAATAAGAGAAAGCCGACGCGCGCCCAATCCTCGTTCTGTCTTTCGCAAGGCGCCTTTGCACTCCCAGGTATCGTCCGATTCCTTTCTCTGATGCACGACGAAATGGAATTCTATGGTTTTTCGTTTTAACTTTTTTATGATATTATTGACGATTTTATTGCTTTTATCCTACCTGCTTTACTCCTCATAAACCCTACAGTCGCTATCCTTTCGTATTTCTTGCGAGTGCGCTCTCTGTGACTGCTTATGATGCTTCCATATCGAGATGACTCTATATGTTTTGCTAATTGGTTATGTTAATTTAATGTCAGGGCAGAAATGAAGGTGATTGCAGCGTATTTGCTGGCAGTGTTGGGAGGGAACACATCCCCTTCAGCTGATGATATAAAGAATATTCTTGGCTCAGGTGCCGTGTCTCTCATATTTTCTCTTTTCATTCTTTTGTTCTTGCGGATAATTGGTGCGTTTTACTTTATATTCATTGGTGATTTTGCTTTCTCAATGATTGTATAAACTTTCTAGTTCAAACATTAATAAAAAAATTGCTGGTGTAAAATATAGTTGAAGTTTTGATTAATATATGTGATAACGAGAGGAGGGAAATTAAAGGAGTGAAATAGCGGATATATGGGATCTATTTAAACTTCATCTATTGTCTGCATGCCTCTTCGATTCTCACTTTTCTGTTCATATTTCTCCAATTGCGTTAGAAAACACTACTAATTTTTACATTTCAACGACTGAATTGGGTATTAGTGAAAAGTTATCTCAGAAGGCTCGTCTGATCACAGTGCTAACGTCTTCTCTCTTCAAATCCATCACTGATGTCACCCATCTGCTGTTGCACTACACTGGATAGCTGAATAATTAAATCCGAAGTGTTACATGGAAGCAGAATTGATGTTTCCCCTACCTCTCACTGTTATTGTCATTAGTTGGAAAAATTTAGTATGGGTGACCAGATAGTTAAAATGATTTTATATGTTGCATGGAATGCGAAGATTTCCCTACAACCTGCAACCAGTAAATATTTAAAATCGAAGTTGCCCCTCAATTTTCATGCTGGAACTGTATCACATTTTGCCGATCAGTTCCTAATGTTACTGTCATCATGATTTTCAGTTGGGGCTGAGGCTGAAGATGAGAGGATTGAGCTTCTCTTAAATGAAGTTAATGGCAAAGATATTACCGAACTAATTGCTGCTGGAAGAGAAAAGCTGGCCTCAGTTCCAGGCGGCGGAGGTGCGGTTGCTGCCGTTGCTGCACCTGCTGGTGGTGCTGCAGCCGGTGGAGCGGCACCTGCTGCTGAGGCAAAGGAGGAGAAGAAGGTGGAGGAGAAAGAGGAGTCTGATGAGGTGAGATATAAACTTGCAGTGATTCTTGATAATCAATGACCATTTGTTAATATTGATTGCGCATTGTTTTATTACTAATGGATGCTATTCTTTCTACAGGACATGGGTTTCAGCTTATTCGACTAAAAGGTCTGAATTGCTTTGTTTATCAGTGGCGTTTGCGGCCCTATTTAGGGTTTTTGTCCATTTACACTATTTTTACCTTTTACCGAAGTTGCATATTATTATTTTAGGTTGGTTTGGTTGAGACTTATCTTTCGAAACAATATAATAGCAGCTTCTCTGTTATGAATATTTTCAATTTCACTTTGCACGAACTTTGGTGAAGTTTCATAGTGATACGTTTCGTGAATTTTAATCCTTGTATGAGTAACAACTACCTGTGTTGCATTTATGATTCCTGCGGGACAATCATCACGGAATGAAAAATTTTCCATTCTTCATTTTTAATTTAATCATTTCACGCAAAAACTGAGAACAAGAGTTAGAAGAGCAGTTTATGTTTTTAAATTTTGGAACAATTACCGCTGTTTTGAAGATGGTTCTTTGATTCATTAATTTCTAAAATTATCGTTCAATATCGAGGTAATTGTGAGAGAAAAATCAATGTTCTAATTAATTTGTAATCTGACTCGTGCGTAAAATTATGAAAACCTTTTCAATCGTGAGAATAAGAACTGGAGTTAGCATGGTTCGATGCTTTAATAGTCCCTAAAGGATTTTTATTTCACTAAAATTGGCTTACGGCTCAATGGAAAGGCGAATAAAATGGGAAACGAGACGGAATGTCTCACTTATTAACGGCGATGTATTAACATCGCAAACTCGCGAGCTCAGAAATCGCACGAATTGGAGAATGTTTTTTCGTGCCTGTGATTGATTATCTCCTGTTTTTCATCAAAGGGACGCGGCAAATGATAACAAATAATTTTTCTAAGATTCTTGTAGCTTCTTGTATGTCTGTCTTTGGAATCAGCACATTCAGCTTTATTTAGGAAAAGAAGCATTTGACCTTGTTAATATTCAACTTAAATTTTTCGCAATCCAAAACAAGGAAGGGCAATTATTTTTTTGTGCCTATCGATGATGACGACATGCTCCCCAAGAAGTGCTACTGAAATGTTCGACAATAATATCTTCATGAAAGGCTGAAAGGAATTGATTGGTTTGTTCATGATCCTCAATGAAACGTACCTTCTTTTCATTTAAAAAGAAATTAAAATAAGCCTAATCTTCAACCAGAAGCGCATCAGAACCCCACATGAACAATATGGCAGATGGTCAAGTATTGGAGCTTGTAGCATTTCCCTTGAAGTTATGGAGTTTTCTTTTCATTTTTTGGCTGCTTAATGTTATGGAGTTGAAAAAAGGAAAAAAAAAAAGAGAAAAAAAGATTAATCTCGTAATAATCAATCAAAACAAATACATAGACTGCCCAAACAAAATTTGATTGATCAGAAATACAAATTGCGCTGCCACGTCTCAACCATCCCTTGCAACTTCCATCAGCCTGATTGTTAGCTCCGTTGCCTGAAAGAATCGTAAATATTTATAAGCCAGCCAGTAATCATATAGCATAACGCTTTTACTCAATCAATCGAATAAATGTCAATTTCTTCGCCTATGCGGGTAATACTTGCATACATATGTCCTCAAGCTAACTAATGATGATCCTGAAATGGAATAAGACAAGACCTAAGTCAAGGAAAGAAGAAAAATATTTACCAGTTAAAGCTTGTGCGTCCAATAAGGACTAATCAAACAGGCCAAGGACCTTCAAGACTTTGGCACAGTAACGTTTAGGATTTTAACATCTTGATATGGCTTGTCTGCTCTGTCTGTCTTTACCTTTTCTATAGCCTGTCATCAAAACCGGGAGTTCCCAGATGTAAGTCAAATGCGAAGAATAAAATAGAAGAATAGTGGAAACTCGAAAGAGATTTTTAATCTGTGAAAGTGCAAAAGCGATTCCGATAGGTGACAATGTGTCTTGAAATCTTCTTGATGGTAGTGACAGCAAGTTCAAAACCCAATTTACCTGTACGACATCCATTCCCTTCACAACTCTGCCAAATACAGTGTGCTTGTTGTCCAGCCAAGGAGTGGCCACTGTGGTGATAAAGAACTGAGAACCATTTGTATTTGGGCCCGCATTTGCCATTGATAATGTGAATGGCCTATCATGTCTTAAACTGCAGGGGCAAATAATTCGCTGAGAGTTCCATTATAGGGCAAATCTTGCTAGAAAATTCTACTTGTTACGCAGACTAGTACACAAGAGGACACTGGAATGATGATGGATTTTTGCTTGTATGTGCACAGATACATGGTGAAAAATTAGCGGTAATATAATCTAATCTACACGTAAACAAAAAGTTTAACCAAGGAATCACCAAAATGAGTCCTGTCAAGTTCATAATCCATGTGATTGCATGCAATATTTCTCGTTAAATTGGAGAAGGAAGAGGAATCTCCAAGGTGATGATGACGACCGTACTAACAACCTATGATGAACTTGATTAGGGATGACTTACATAAACAATTAATTTACCTTTTGTGAAATTCATCCTCAAATTCCCTACCCCAAATAGACTGCCCACCAGTGCCATCCCCTAAGGGATCACCTGTTTGTATCATGAAGCCTTTAATAACTCGGTGAAAAATAAGGTTATCATAATAGCCATTCCGACAGTGAGTCGTGAAGTTCTCCACAGTTTTTGGACATTCCTCTGGGTATAACTTCATGTGAATGTCACCCATAGAAGTATGCATAATCTGGAAAAAGAAAAAATTAAGACGTAATCATTATCCTTATGGTAATGCGAGATGATCTATATTAAATAGACATACATAAATCCAGAAGGTTTTTCTAGGGAAAAGGGTGTTTAGGGTTTGAAGTGCAAAAGAAAGCAAAACCCAATAAGCCACATGTACACACAGACAAACAATGCTAAACCCGCCAATTTCTGCGTGGAGGTTACAATACTCCACATTTAACAATGCACATCTCATGGTTCTGGTATCATCCCTATTCATAAGAATATCTGCTGGAGTTTCATGATTTATACACAAAAAGGGCAAACAGGAGTAGATGCTGGAAACAAGTACTGAATTACACCCTCTAGTATTTTTTTGACAACTACATAGCAGCAGCCAAGAAGGTAGGGTAGCCAAGGAAAAATGAATAAATCCACCTATTGGGGAGGGAATACGTTTTTAGATGACGTTTATTTCTACCATGAAGCAATGATTTGAGTTTGTAAATTTATCCCTGAAATTTATTGCAGGTCAAGAGAACAGTCTACTTCAAAGACTAAGATAACTCACCACATTTTCCGGAAGCGATGTTGTAACTGCCTTTCCAATATCTGAAACCGCCAAAAGTTCATCAGGAGGAGGCTTTTCATTGAACACATCTCTCCCCTTGGTTGCATCTTCAGGCTCCTCTGGTTCTCTCCGACTGATAAGATCATGACAGACGCCAAGTCAGGAAAAATGGCAACATCATCCAGATCAATGACATTGGGAAACCAGGGCACTGTGGAAACACTAGCAGAAATAATCCCAAATAGAGTTTATATAACCTGACAGTTAAACTCTTACCTAAATAAGTATATCCTATGTTTTTTGAAGGCACAACACAAAAGAGTGGGATCTGTCAAAGGCTCTTTGCTCTCATTGACATTTGCAGCTGCTGAAGGAATCTTTCTTACTTTTTTACCGCCTTGATCCCCTTGATATAAAGCTATTCTTAAGAACCTATCATTGTTCTCCACCTTCCCAAGTATTCGGGCAACTTTATTGGTATGCAAATTTATGATCTATAAACAGTTGGAGATAAAAAATGCATTAGAGTACAAAGCATCAAGTAGTCGTCTCATTGCACTAAATGCTATATGTACGAAATCATATAATTTGAGGAAGTGAATGCAAAAATAGTCGTACAAGGTGATTTATTAACCAATTAAACAAGATTAGTAACTTACTTTTATGCCAAGCAAGGTTGCATATATAAGAAAATTAGAACTTTCATCAAAAACAGCATTTGGATGCGGTGCACTTTCTGTCTTCTCTATCTCCTTCTCAACAGCCATTCTTCGGCCAAAATCAATGGCTTCCAGCCGATACAAGGGAGAGTCACTTCGCTGGAGATCTTGTGCAACCTATTAACAAAATTGTTCAATGACCAATAGTTTCCAAAAGCCAATACACTCAGTGCAAACTTCCAGTGAGGCATTACCTCCAGTGATTCATCATAAACTCGCCTTAATTTACCCGTTCTGAACCAAAACACACGTATCCTGCGATCAGGTGATGTTATGGAAAATTGTTTTCCATCTGGACTGACCTAAAAGTCAGGGCATCACTGTGAGTAAACGTCTTCTTTTACCAAGAAAGCATCTATATCATTAAGTAACCTATCTTGACGTTGACTGGTGAACTATAAGTTCAGATTTATGCCCAGAATGATACCTCAATAGTTGAAACAGAAGTCTTGCATTTCGCAATGTCGAAGAGATTCGTATCGCTTTTTAGTTTAAAATTCACCCTAGATTAAATAAATAAATGTTAAAAACCTAATGTTGCAAATAAGAATTTAAAGATTGCAATCCTATACGATTTGTTTTCATACATGAATGAAAACTTTCCTACTACAGCTACCAAGAGCAATAATCACACATTAAAAGGAGGTAGGAAATTGTGATAGCATGAGAATAAGCACATACTCATCCTCGGGGAATTGAAGTGTAGTAGGATTCCAGTATTCAATTAACCCCTTTGTATCCGCTGAAATTACAGAATCATATAGTGGATTGAACTTCATAACTTTAATAGGACTCAAATGCACCTGAAATGAGGAAGAGTGGTTCAATCAAATTCATTAATAATCGCAAAGGACAACAAAAAAAAGATAAGCATTTTGAATTGTCAGTGAAATTCAACTTGGTCTAGAATAGGCACCTCTTTGGAGATCATAGGTTCATTTGAACCAGCTCGCGCATCATATATGTGCACAAAAGATGAGTTCCTGTCACTAATGGCAAGTCTAGCTTTGACATCTCCTTGTTTGTAAACCCATTCAACAGCACCAGGAATATATGGCAAACGAATCATGGCCATCATGTCAAAGTTGACTACGTCATATATTTTCACAGGATGATCATTTGATATTGTACAACAAAGAAGACCATCAACACTAACCTGCGCAGCAGAAACAAGTCAATGTTGATGAAAAGCATATTTTTAATATCCAAGGGGGAATTTCTATCCCAGCACAAGTGATTATCTGCTGGAAACATGATGAATGTTTCTCAACATTCTAAAAGACAAATCCAATATCAACTATTTCCAGTAACATATATAACATGATGAGCACCGATTTAGTTGCATGTTTCCACTTGTGTCTGCAGGATCTGCAATACTCAAGGCACAGCAATTTTTTAATCCATGCTTAACGCAGGTACCTTAATACAGCTATAAACTTTGCGCCTTTACTGAGACCTGGAAGACCCCAGGTCGGGATAGAATAATTCAGGACTACAATGAAATAATAAACACATTTATAAACACCTGTTTTCCATGCGCGGATGAACAATATCGTACAATTCAGCAGTAGAAAATCCATGACATGCTCAATACATAAAATTCACGTCACTTATATACTTTCAGAAAGAAGCATATCTAACCATATAAATAAAAATCTTCCATCGAACAGCATTGGGGCAGGGATAAGTTAGACATTATTTCATATGAAAAGAGTTTCACCAGGTTGATAAACTTACGGCTAGACCTTCAATTGGACCAAGATGGGATCTGAAGTGTTTTGCAAATTCAATACCAATAGGCTTTTTCTTCCAAAACTTCAACTGCCCTGTTGAAAAGTAGAAATTTACCCATGAAGAGATTACTCATGGTATCATACAATAAGCCATTGTATTACAAAAAGAGTCAATTGGTCTGATATTATTGAAAAGGATACAAATGTTGTCAAGTTAAAAAAGGCTATGTCAGTATGTTACAGAGAAGAAAAATTACTCAAAAAAAAAGAAAAAAAAGAAGAAGAAGTCAAGATATGCTTGGATCAAATATATAATGCTGAAGTTGATTGGATTGATTAATATAACAACCAAATTTGTTGTACAGAGTTCTAATAGCGTACACGCAAACACACGCACATGCAAAATTTAATGATTATAGATAAGCCGCTGAGGATATGTTTACCGTCAATACTCCCAGTTATGAAAAATTCTGCAGATGAAACAGCAACATGTGTAACTACATCACGATGCATATAACTTTTCTCATACCTGTACAAAGACGGAGAAGCAATGATAAAAAGAATCACTGTTTACAAAACTTCACACAGGTCTACCAAGATTTCCTACTGGAAAAAAAGAATGAAGCACTAGAGCAATTATACTCAACATATTAGGCACACAAAATTTCAGAGTAAAAAAAGGAGGTTTAATCCTGCTACTTTATGGTAAATTTGTAATTTGAAGGGAGATAACTGGTAGAATTTATTGCTCACTAATCAGTGATTTCATCCTTCACATCTTCAGTCGATAGGCTATTATAATCATCATCTTCTTTATCAGTTTCAGATTCTGCGTTTCTGTCGGAAGCTTCCCTGTCTATTATGCATAGGGGATAGTTTACTCTGTTGAGCGGAAATACTTTCTTGGAATAATCATTTCCTTTAATAGAAGAATGATAATCCATCTCTGTCTTTTTCCACCTTAACGAAATCTCTACCATTTAAAACGGAACCACGAGGGAATTAAGTCAGTTGCTTGGCATAAAACTTAATGCAAAAAGTTCAGTGAGATTGCAAGCGGGTGGCTTTCTGGCAGCAGTGCTCTCAGTATCAGTGAAATAATGGGTGAATGAACTTCACTATATTCATAATCGTCTTCATCTCGGGAACTACTGAAATTATGATTATTTTAGCAGTTACAGGTGGAATGAGATGTTTCATTGTACTTGAATTGACTTTTCAGCGGAAACAGCACAGCATTACTAAAGACTGGTTGCGCTGAAGCAATACATTTAGCAAACGGACTGGAAGATCATACGAAGAAAAGAAGACATTTTCAGCCGCTCAAGAAACTAGAAAACTAAAAAGAAAAACAATGAAAATTTTCCAAATGTGCATAAGAACCGGCACCTCAACACCCTAAATGAAAACAACCAACATCTTGACTCAAAGCTTCACTATACACAATTTCCTGCATACCTATTGATATCGAGCTTTCCTGATTTAAAGACAAAAAGAACTAAACCTTAAACCCTAAGCTATGATCTCAAGACACAGACGTCCGAAAGAGGTTAGAACAAAAACTCACATGTTTGCGGAGGGTAAAGCATCGAGATAGGCCTGCTCGAACTGGAGGGGACGTTTGGGGCGAGAGCGAGGGGCTGGCCCCGGTCCAATAGGGACATCCTCCTCACACTCCGGAATCGCCGACTTGGCGTCACCGCCATTCTGACTCTCCTCCATCTCCGTCCCGGTGGTTTAGCAACACAGATCGTTTCCAGAAGAATGCAGGATGATGTTAGGAATCGAATCTCACTCCACTAAAATATAAAATATTCAGAGGGCTAAACTGAAACAGAGGAAGCAGAAGCTTCTTCTTGCTCCCGAGCGCGGGCACCTATTGTAAACGAAACCAAGGTAAGTTTATGTCCAGATAAATAAAAATAATAGCTGAGCAGGAAGAAAGGAAAAGTCCGAATAACTAACTACTACTCCTCCGGTATTAATTATAAGAGTCAGTTGACTAATTTGAGAAGATTAAAAAAGTAAATTGGATTAGTTATTTGTCCTAAATAGGTATTGTCTTTCTTAAAATATCTTTACTAATCAAGTGTGTTGACTAGAACTATCATTTTTAGAAGAGTTATTTTGAAAAAAAAATAAATATAAGAAATAAAGTGAGTTGGAGTTTTATATTTAAAACAAAAATAAAAGTCAAACATAGTCTTATACTCCTCCGGTCCTAATTATAAGACCCAATTGACTTATTTGAGGAGATTAAGGAAGTAAGTTAAGTTGGTTATTTATAATAAATAAGTGTTGTTATTCCTAAAATATCCTTGCTAATTAAGTATATTGGCTAAAACTATCATTATTAGAAGGATTATCTTGGAAAAAAATGCATAAATATAAGAGAGAAAATGGATTGGGTCTTATAATTAGGACCAAATAAAAAGTCAAATTGGGTCTTATAATAAGGACCGGAGGAGTATTAAGGACCGGAGGTAGTATTACCGGTTGGCCAAAGAAAAACTAACTATAATACCTATACTGTAAAGCATAATAACATAATTTTTTTTGAATTAATAATAATTAATTAATGGCAAATAGTTATTTTTAATTGTAATAATTAACAAAATACGAAGTTTTTGCAATTTATTAGTGGCTTTAGGCTCCTATATATGCATATTCAATTTTTAACACATTTTAATAAGATTTAAATAAATACTGAAAAATAAATATACTTTTTGGAAAAAAGTAATTAAATTATTATGCTAAAAGATCTCTGATCTAATTTTTCAGTAAAACGCAAGGCTTTGGTGTTTCCTTTTTTGTCGTCGTGTGCCGAATATTCACCAATTTATGGAGCCTTGGAAAAATGGGTCTCTCTCTCACCCTCACCAAAAGCGAAGGCACAGTCCGCTTTAGAAATGAGGACGCTGTGCAATTCCGGAGGGAACCTTATTAATTTACGATTTTGCCACTGTCCTCAATTCCGCTCCTCGAACGCACCATTTCTTATTCCTTCATCACGGATTACTTGCCTCTCTCGCAGAAACCCCACTGCTGCAATTTCCTACAAACACAGTCTCTTTTCTCCTTCCGGGTTGTCGCCGATTCAAGCATCGATGGCATCTTCTACCTCATCCATTGGCACAGAGGAGACGAAGCCATTCTCTGTGCTCTTTGTTTGCCTCGGCAACATCTGTAGGAGCCCGGCCGCTGAAGGGGTCTTCAGACACTTGGTCAACAAAAGGGCTTTAGATTCCAAGTTCAAGATTGATTCTGCTGGCACGATTAATTACCATGAAGTGGGTTATCGTTAGTCAAATCTCATACTATGATCCTCGGATGAAGGGAAAAATTGATTTATTGTGTCTGTAGTGTTATGTGTTATTCTTTTTGCTTGAATTATCTCAGTTACATATGGCTGCTGTTATGGCAAGTGCGGACTTAAGAATCTCCGAATAATATTCGCTCATCGAATTTGTTGGAACGTTCATTGTTGTTCACTAAAGGAAGAAAACAATTGCTTTATTGTATTGGCAGGTTTATATATGTATTGATGTTTCCTTCTGCTTTAATATTCTCATCCACCATTGCAACTAACTTGTGACCAGTGAAAATTCATGAAGTCCAGAATATTAGCGATATCTACTTCAATTACCACATAGTTTTGTTCACAATGAATTTAACTAATTTGACTTTTGAATAATGTTATGATTTGATGTACTTAGCTTGTACTGGGTTGTGTATTTTCCTATTTTATAGCATAATTTAATGATCATTATTGATAAAGGGGAATGAAGCGGACCCAAGGATGAGAGCGGCCTCTAAAAGGCGAGGAATTCAGATAACCTCCATTTCTAGGCCAATTCAACCATCAGATTTCCGAGATTTTGATCTTATTCTTGCCATGGACAAGCAAAACAGAGGTGAGCTTGAATCAGATCTTTGGGCAGGACTAGTTGTCTTGAACAATCTCTTCTATAAGTTCTTACTATGTGGTGTAATGGCTTTTGTTTCTTGTTTGTTGTAGAGGACATATTAGAGGCATTCAGTAGATGGAAGTCTAGAGATGCTTTGCCAGCTGATGCATACAAGAAGGTCAGCGCAAGGGTTTTATTGGATCTGGGCTCCTAATTTTTATTAGCTTGTTTAATGTGCGTACTTGTGATGTAGGTTAAATTGATGTGCTCATATTGTAAAAAACATGATGAAACTGAAGTCCCAGATCCTTACTATGGCGGACCACAAGGGTTTGAGAAGGTAATGATTTATAATTACTGGTAGGTCCTAACAGATCATCAATTGTTGGGATGGGCAACGGCAACATGAGTATGATTGGAAAAATTTGTGGGGTCAGAAATCCAAGCATTACATTGATGTGTATGGAAACATTTTGAAAAAAAAAATTATGCTTCCAGAGAAATTTTACTTGGTAAATCGCCATTGAACATTTTGACATAGCATGAAGGACTGCTTGTCTTAATAGTATTTGCTACTTGGCGCCAAGGGTGTTAGGATTCTAGGTGATAAATTAACATGAAGGAGTGCTGTGTAAGGACAGATATGAAAACCTGATAGTAAGCAGCTAAAGATTTTTATCTGAATTTTGTCAAAAAAATAATAATACTTTACAATCAACGCTAGGCATATTTTGTCTCTTAGGACTAGCTTCAAGTGGCAAGGGCAAAATGGGGTGTAGGTAGAGGCCAAAAGTTCAATCCCTTCTGATGTAAATTATAATTTAAAAAGAAAAAAGAAAAGAAAAGCTAAGCATATTTTAATGATAGCTTTTCTATTGAAACTCGATGATATATCATGTCCTGGAGTTGTTTTAGCAATAGTAAATCCAGGTAAGTAGTCACTCGTGCAACAATATTTTGTGTGTGTTAAGCCTATGCGCTGGTCATATGCTTTCATTGATATGGCAGGTGTTAGATTTGCTTGAAGATGCTTGTGAATCATTGTTGGACGAGGTTTTGGCAGAGCATAAACATTTGCAAGAATGATGGGACTGAGCTGTTCTTTCCTTGAGAAAAGTAGACTGGCGATTGGCAGCTATAGGTATTTGCTTAAGGTCTTGCCTCCATTGGTCTTCTGTCTAAACTCCGGTTGGCATGTGCATATGTAGCATCACTTCCTTCAACCAGAATGCGTTTTCACTTTTCAAAAACAGATTAAAAAGTCACAAATATTCAAAATTCTCATTCTTGAACAGCTTTTCTCGAGATTTGGAGATGACTGTTGAAGTTGATTATTGTGTTGGACCCCCCCTGGGGGTCTCACACCTTCCTAGGATTTTCTTTTGAATCTGGAGCTAAGATTACCAAAGGTTAATCTGAGATATAAACTTAATTACGAGTCAGAAATAGGAGAACTTAACTCTTCTTCCTACGGAATTGACCAAAATTTCACTTGCTCAGTTGCTCTAATGTTTATGTAACTTGGAAAAGTAAAAACAAAAACAAAATGAAATGAGATGCGGTTACTTCATATTTCATAATACAACATCGAACTGGAAATGAACACCATCTTAGTAAACTCTTGGAGATTAAATCATCATCAAGAAGTCTCTCTGAAAGTCAAAAGCAAATACTATTTATGCCACCAAACATCAATTTTTTTACTTCCTTTATAATGTATTGTTTTCTCGTTTTAGTGGCTGGCAATTTTTCTCGTCTGATTTCCTTTTTTGCTCAAAACCTTTTAAATGTAATCGTTTTATTTAGTTTAAAAAAATGTCTTATTTAAAAAGGAAAAAAAAAAAAGACTGCATGACCAAATTGGCCAAAATCTCTCAGAATATGCTCTGCTTGGTATGAAATGGCGGTGGCCATTAGTTTAAAAGATATATACACAATAAAAGATCTATTACTCAGGTGTATATAGCGATCTGTTACTGTTTAAATTTCACAATTAATTTTGGAAAAAAAACAAATAAGCCAAATTCATATACATCATACACACCTACACAAAAAGGTGACCTGCCCCACAACACAGGAAAGGATAAAGAAGTCGCTCTAACTTGATTGCGTCTCACAATCATAACTGAATCATCAAAGCCAATAAGCTATTGTTGGCACTCATCATGAGATCAACTCAGACTATAAAGCTCTGCTTCTTCCTGCCCCGTCCCCTCCTCCTTGGGTTGGCACTTAGCATAGCATTTATAAGCTCTGAATCCTCTTCGTTCATGAGGATTTTTGCAGCATTTGGATTGGCTAGGAAGAGCTTTGCCGAAAGGTATCCTGCAATAGACCATGTTTGAAAAAGTCGTGCCTGTTTTCCAATAAGCCTTGCTTGCTTTGTATCATAATACTCAGGCCACTTGTCGTTTGATAACCGTCTCTCAGCTACCTGGACTGCCTTTAAAGCGATCTCTGGTCTATTCATTTTAATGCATGCGACCGTAAGCTGCAACATAACCATAGTCAATTAATCCACAGAAAATATGTCCAGTTTCATGTTACAACTATTATTTTGGCACGCCGTATGCTAGTATCAATCAGAAACTAGAACTTAAATTTCCAATCTATAAGCACTGATCTCCAGTGATAAAAAAATCTGGTTGAGAATCACATCTGTTCTTTTTGTTAGCGAAGCTAGACATCTTTTTCTGAATAGCCTTATCTCAAATATTTTGATGACATTTTGGATCTTTGATTGTGGGGACAATAGGTTGGTAGCAAGTGCTAGTGATGTACTGTATCCATTGGGAGGTCTATCATCAAGAATATTCGAATGGTCAACCCGATTTGTAGTAAAGGCTATGCCACACCTGAATTAATACCTGTCATAGCTGCAGCCCTTGAAACACTGAAGCATCACTCACGAATTCTAATTTTCTTTGGATTGGTTCTATTTACCCCTAAAGAATCGGATCATGCTTTAGTATCCATTTTTTTACCAGATTTTAGTATCCATCACTTACATGTCAGCTAAAGAAAGAAATGGTTCCAGTCATACCATTACAAGAATGTGAAGCGTAATGCAAGGGATGTAGATGATTACACAACCTCTCTAGACCCAAACTTATATGCGAGGGAATATAGATGTCCCATCCTTTTAGGGTTAAGGTTTAGATGTGTGAATGAAAAACTTAAAAAGAGTAAAATAGCAACGCAGTTTACATGGAAAATTTAACAGAACACCAAATATTTCAAGGCCAATCATCTCCCTGGTAAGTCTCAAATCACAAGTTCAGTAAGCATCAACATCATGGCAGAAAAGAACTTATATTTTACATTTCCAGTGACGTGTGAAATTGACTTACTGAAGATTTGTTTTCTTCCGAGTCTAAGAACTGAACCCAATAATAGAAACCATAAAATATCAATAATAATTTAATAAACACTAACCTGCCAGAGCAAAGTTGGCCAAGAGCCTCCATTGTGGTAGGACCAAGCACTGCATGTGAAAATGAAAGGTCAGGATAGCTGCAGAAAATGAGAAGAACATCATGCAGGATTTTGGTCAAGACATTACGTGTTTTTAGGGTCACTGCCGGTTATAATACGCCATTCCTGGTCTTCAAGAGCAGGGTAGCATATCTTGAATGGCATGGTAGCCACCAACTCTAACCATTTTGCTTCAATCAGGTCTAAGATGGCATGTGATTGATCTGCAGTGGCCAGACTGCTTACAATAGACCATAGGTTCCCAAGAGAGAAAAAACGGAAGTCCATGTGAGCGGGTTGCAGGTTTCCAATCAAATAACCTCCTTTAGCTGGCATGAATTCCACCAACCACGAGGGAATTTGATCAGGATAGATGTTAAATTTATTAACAGCATCATATGAATATTCCTCCGTTTTGTATCTGTAGATCTCATTGAGTTTTCTCATATCAATCCAGTAATATTCCCTTATGTGGAATGATAATGAAACAAGACGGCTGTTTAGAGCCCTAATAAGATCAGCCGATCCATCTTCAGGAGCAAGCATCTCACGTGCACACAGCAATGCTGAGTAAAACAATGCCTGCAGGACATTAAAAATTGATCATGGAAGGCACTGACTTCATGCACCAAACAAGAAGATGGCATTAAAGGAGTATTCGAGTACTTATTTGGCTATATTTTATATCAGCCATTTAACAAAAATAAAAAAACTGCTCAAATTGTCTTTGTCCAGGGTGAAGAAGCATCAGCTCAGTAATGAACTCAACAATAAAGAAAGGAGCTACTAACCTGAATCTCAAGAGGGTGACCGTGAATTCCCATACGACGATCTATCATACAAGAACCATCTGTCACCAGCAAAGTTGGAAACATATCGAAACCATCTGCAAGACACAGCTTTAAAATCATTTTGATTCCAGTTTGCACATCAACTCTCTCTTGCACAGAGAAATCTCCGGAACATTTCCCATATGCTCGCAACAATATAATCCACCAAAGTCCTGGTATCAAAATTATATACTGTTAATACTGATCCAGGACAAATAAAAGTAGAATAAATATGCTCTATGCATGTGCACATGCACGCATGCGCATGCATGCGTGTGTGAATCATAACATGGTACTATTCGCTAACCAGAATCAACTGGTGCCACACGACCAATGGCAGCTTCACCAAAATCAGGATCTAAGACGTCCTCAGTTACAGAATCATCTCCATCAAGGGGAATAGTCCGCACCTTAAAACTTGCAGGCATCAATCCTTGACCAGGGCTATGACAATCCATGGTTTTCTCCCAACTCTGCCAGAAGCTCACAATTAGCTTGACAAGCAAATGTAGTAAACGGATGAATTATAGCATCATCAATAAAGAATAAGGCATTACCTGTAACTGAAGTGTATAAAGAATGAAGTTCCGTACGATATCATACTCTCCTTTCAAGAGAAATGCTATCCCAGAAGGTATGAAGTCACGAATAAAAACCTGATCATAGTTCAGGATGCTGCTACTGCTTGGATCATTTGCAGCAATTGTTCCAATAGGGTTATTGCAATAGTAAACAATGGAGTCCCTCAGTAAATTCCATGCTTCATCCTCAATTGAATTCTCACTGACCTCGTGCAATGTTTCTTTTGCAAGTCCATCCATAGTTGACTTTCCGTTGGATATTATACTTCCATTTGTGTGTTCGACTGGCGCATCAATCTCAGGAGCTTCTCCGTGTGACTTACCACCATCGAAATTCCCACCAAGAGACCCTGATGATCGTTTTTCCGTGCCCCAGGACCATGGATTGTCTTGATCCTCAGTTGCTGAGCTGCCAACACTGTCTATCCGTTGACAATTGCAAACAACGGATTCTAATCGGCCACGATCAGTCATGCCATGGAATTCAGAATCTATAACCTCTAATGTACTTCTCTTCTTGGAAGTCAGGCATATTCTTGAACTTCTTTTCCCTAGCACATACACCGAAATTCTTTTTCTTCTGTTACATAAATTGGATTTGTTGGACCTGGACCATACAGAGTTAACATCATAGGAACATGTCTCAAACTGGAAGAAACGAGGGGAAGTTCCCGATAAAATTTGCCGCATATGTACTGATGTCGCCATCTATCGAGCTCAAATTATTCAACACCTCAAAACTGCATCCGGGACACGAAATTTAGGTATTTAGTTATAGCATCTATGCAAAACAGAACACACTAAGCTCAAAACTTATCCGTGAACCATGATGCTAGCTTCCTAGCAATACAAATTATGAAGTAAATGGAGACAGAACCAAGGAAGCATATGAAGATTCTAATTCCGTTAACGCATAAATTTCCGTTGTGCCTGAAAAAATATTTGGTTAACTGCGAAAGTTTTCGGATACAAGCCTACTGTTCAACAGTTCACGGCAAAGGAAAATAAGCAGAGATCGATCCGATGCTGAACTCTTACCGGTGATAAGCAATCAACAACTAATTAGCGGGCGAAAAAGGGGGAAGCTATTTGCTCATTTTCAATCACCTGCTTGCTCCGTTCCTAAACGGAAATCCAAAAGATCTAAAATGATAAACCAATACTTCCCAGTCACGTGGAGGCTGTCAGCTTCCCTCCGCTAGCCCTTCCTTCCCCGGCCCTCCATTCAGCCAAAACGCACCGTTCAGCTTATGAAACGAAATGCAAATTTATTTGTTTCTCGTTCTTGTTCCTCCAGCAGCTCCGATGGTCGAAATGAGTCTGCGACGAGCAACGAGAGCTATGTGGCGCGGAGGAATCTGTCGATAATGGAAATCGATTGCTTCGCTTAATGATACGGATTGAAGGAATTTTTCGAGCATTTTTTCGCTCTCTTTCTCACCCTGCTGACAATCCCGCTCGAATCTGTTTGTCAGTTTCTTACGTTTATTGAATTTGTCATAATTGATATACATTTAATTAATTTTGGCAAAATCATGGGGATTATAGAATAATTGATATAACGATATATTTTATAGATAATTACAGAGATTATCATTGATTAATTTACGTGTAATAATAAAATAATGATAATAGTCTCGGCTGCTTATCAGAGATCCTAAGTAATTTATGTGACTTTAAATTAATGACTTGCCGTGCAATTTCACGTTCCATTTCCACCCTCTGCATTCATGTGCAAGTAGCTGTGGGCTGTGACTATAGTGAGTACGAAATAATTAATGTAAAATTTAAATATATGTTCAGATTTAATTAATTAGTTGTACTTTTCTCTTCTTATTTCAATGATCGCGGATTTAGTTGATCACAACTCTAATAATTGACATGAGTAATCACATTTTTAGATTTTAAAATTTTACAATGTTATTAAAACCCTCGTGGCTTTTTTTTTATTAATATTTTTTGGAAAAATTGATTGATAAAAATTGCCTCTACTACCATTACCATTACATGATAATCATGTGGTTCAAAATCTTTATTTTCATAAACCCCTGAATTCTTTCTTTTTAATGGAATTTTTCTGGGCGGATTTTTTTTTTTTAAAAAAAAAAGGAGCTCCGAAAGTTTCCATCAACCTTGAATCACGGATAGAACTATAAACGGTTCCAGAACATCCCATCACGAGAGGTGTTGCGCAGAGCTCAGCAGTTACACTATCTATCAAGTTACGGAGAAATGCCCTTCGTAAAAGAAACAAACAAAACTCCAGGGAAAATTTACAAAGAATACATCGGAAGCGAGAATTTCTCACATAAATACCACTGCTTTTTTCCCACCCTTGGTAACAACTGAGTATTTGAATCTAATTACAATTTCCTTCCCTAAGTCAAACTTCATAATATTCATAACTCAATCTTCCCCCAAGAGAATACACAAAGCTGGGGCAAACTTCATACATCATCCATGTGATGATCGTTGTCATTGTCACCTTCATAAAATTCATCATCCCGCTGGATTTGCTTGTCTTGAGTGTGCTCTGAAAAGAGAGAATCGTCAATTACATAAAAAGTGTACAGGCTAAAACGGTTCTGCGCAACGTGAGGAAACAAGAGCGCGAATGCCCAGTAAGTGTTATGTTAATGCAGGCATATGGGCAATAGAAGCAGAACTTCTACTTTTTCACTTACGATCAATGCGCTCATCAGGGTTTTGCTCATTTTCATCGTAATCAGGAATGTAGAAATCCGGAGGGACCTGTAACCCACAATGCGTTGGTCAGTTTTTGAAGGAAAAGATTACTAATTATGCATCATGATTTATCAGCATATGGGTTGAAGTTGGTTTTTGATCATGATATTTTTCAAAATGTGCGTAACCAGACTTCAAGTGCTTGCGATATAACCCCTGCCCAATGAGTGGCATGTTCAAAAAAGCCAGGACATGACCCACAACCACAAGAAATAACAATTTCATTCTATATAAGTTGCGGGTACTGGGAGCCTATCTAGTTGGGGGACACACTCACCTCCTGCATTTGTACACTTGGAGCATGTTGAATGTAACGGAGATTTTCCAAGACTTGCATTTTGATGGTGCTAAGATATGATTTACTATTTAAATTCTCCTGATCAATTTAAAATAAGAAAAATGGTAAGGGGCCATGGCATGTATTGTATATTTGTATAGACATTTCACGGCACAGTACAAGGTTCGGACTAAATCACAGTAACGTGTATTTTGTCATATCAAGACCAATTGGAACGGCCAACTCTTACCGGATCGTGGCCTTTCAATCAAATTTTATAATGGAGAAGATCAAGATATAAACTAGAAGTCAATATGATACAAGATAATTGGCAATGTACATACTATGTGCCCATTGGGAATCTTCAAGGAAAATTCTGGAGCAAAATATTTGATGTAATCATTCTGAGGGATCTCTGCAAGACGCAGATCAAACAGGTATACAATGTTACTCTCTTAAAAACAAGAAGGATCAAACAAAATTTAAGGCCGAATTGCATTACATATTTTAGAACTGACTGCTAGCTAAAACTAGCGTAAGGTACCATTTGGAAGTTCTGTATCGAGAAGAACACCAGTCTCAAGAGTCCAACACCGAGCGACATTCTCTTTTGTGTATCCCCCACCTCCAGTGACCTGTGATAGAATATTCAAGTAAATCTATTGTATTTCATAGGTGAATAGAAGCGAAGGATTAAGTTATAAAAACCCACCAGTAAAGGCAAATTGAATTTCTTTACAAATCTAACACACTCAGCATGACCTATAAAAGGAGTCCAAAAGATAATCTTCAAATATAGCTGAACAATCACTAATAAAAGTTGGGCAGCGATTATGAAGGAGAGTGCACATGATACGTATATATAATCAGCACACGAGATATAATAGGAGATAAGCACCATCAATGGAAAGATTGAAGCATCCCAGACGGTCTCCAGCAAGCGAATCTGCCCCACATTGGAGAACTATCACGCCAGGTTGATATATTTCAACAACCTTAGAAATAATCTACACCATAAAATTTCAAACAGACAGGTTCACACTGGACAGCTTCAACCCAAAAGTAACAAGTTAACTATTACATTAGGCAACTTCAGAACCAAACTTACTGTCTTGAAAAGCCGATTGAAGCTAGGATCATCTATTCCGTCTTTAAGGGGTACATTAATGGCATAAAACTTGCCCTCTTTTTCTCCTATTTCCTTCAATGCAGTAAAATCAGTTTATATCATTTCAGTCTATAGTGTAGCAGGTATGATTCAAAGAATGGAGAAAATTCAACCGTAGCAATTAATAATAAGATCCAGGTACTGACATTTTAAACCCAACTACCAGAAGTCCACAAATAGGGAAGTAAAAGAAATCACCTTGACATCACCAGTTCCCGGAAAGAACATATCTCCATACTTGTGAAAACTAACGGTCATTACCCTGTCATGACAAACTTCACCATTTAAAGTAATTGAGAAGTCCATGAGAAGTATGGAAAAATTAACGTATCAGTACACGTAAGAAAAAAAATTCCATCTACTGACTGAAAAACGTTTCACTTTTGATATTACAAGCAAAGCTGGAACCAAGAAATATAAAAATTCAATATGATAAAAAGGACATTAACATGATCTATTTGGCGCCACAATTTGATCAACAGTATGCTCAGTGTGGAAACGTTGTTAGATGCATACAGTCTACAAGCATGCAAAGTCCATCACGAGACTAAAAGTTTTCCCCAGCTATAACTAGTATCACAATACCAAAACAGCAGCTGAGTGGCAAAACCTAGTGACTTCATAGAACTTAAAAGAGTTGAACGTTTTAGATGGAAAGGATTCCCGTCTATCTTAACAGAAAGGGAACATGGTTGCTTACTGTTGATGTTGTATTTAGAGTTAGAATAAACCGAATCAATGAATACAATCATACTGAAGCTTTTACAACTCTATTCCAGTTCCAGAATATACCAGAAAACTTTACCTGTCAGTGAAGTAGAAGGCTTCTTCTACTCCATCACCATGGTGGACATCTATATCAATATATAAAACACGAGCATGATATTTAAGAAGCTCCAAGATCCCCAAAACCAAGTCATTGATGTAACAAAATCCAGACGCTTCGCATTTCTTGGCATGGTGTAGTCCACCAGCCCAATTTATAGCAATGTCACAGAGTTGATTGTTTAATCGACGTGCAGCATCTGGAGGTAGATATTAATCAGTATATATGACAAACTGACAATCAGGCATGAGCAAAGTATAAGAGCATCCCATCACAAACAAATTACCTATGGTTCCACCCGCATAAATCTGACAAAATTCAAATAAGTTGTCAAATACAGGGCAATCTTCTCCAAGATTATCTGGCAGAGATGAAAACAATACAGGGGAACTTTCATTTAAGCATCAAATCGAAGTTTATACAGCATAAAACTTCAGTTTTTGTGCATTAACTGGTGTTCCTTCTCCCTCTCTAAATTATATTTCTCTCTCTGACGGAAAGAAAATGCTCATGGCAAGAAAACTTTCAATGTTTCTGACCTAAAAAATAATTAATTTTTAAAGCACATACGAACAAAAGTCATTTAAAAGAGAAATTTAAGAATACATTTGGCCAATTCATTCGAGAACAAATGCTGAGTGTCAGGCGTAATCCTGTGCAAAAACTCAACATAATCAGCTGAATGAAACTGGGCAAGCTCAACAGGATAAGCCTTGTGCGGACGCTGCATCACGCAAAATCAATTAACCAGAATAAAATTACTGATGTGGGGGCGAAGTAAATTATTCAAGCACAAACATGAGGAGAAAGAAAAATGTAATGCCAACTAATATGACTAACATAAATTTCCATCTTCTTATGAAGTTCGTATGAGAGGACAAGATGATGAGTCATGCAAAGACGGTGAGGCTTCATTGGATGGTTTGGCCCAAAGTAAACGCTGCCCACGTCACCTGGAATATCAAGTCTCAAGCAAGTATTCCATATTAAAACATATACAGGAACATGGTATAGTACGTATGGGCAACAATGAGTATATAACTCATCAAAGTAATGTTAAATTCATCACTATATGCAATCAAATAGAGTACTGGTAATATGGAACATACACAACTTTGAAATTCTCGAAAGTTTCAAAAACCGAAAAACAAATTTGCTAAGGCAAACTGTGTTAGATGTTTAGCTGAGTAAACACCGAAATATCTGTTCTACAAAACTTGTTATTAACAGTTCCTTCGCTCGATGATTACTATTTTTCAGAAAATAAACCAATACAAGAATCGTGGAACCAGAATTAGGGTTTTCATAAACATAAATGAACTGAACTGGGGGTAGGAAAAAAACATATAATCGAGATGAACAAAAAGTTGAGCGACTTCGATTCTTAGAGATAATTCAGCGCAAAATTGGTCGTTTATCATTCATGTTTATGGATATAGAACGAATAAAAGAAGATAGAAATGTGCACCATCGTAGAAGTAAGAGATCCGGTCCTTGGAGCGCATTGTCACATAAAGTGTGGTTACTGCAGGAATATCGAAGAAGAATATGCCTACAATATCGGCAACCCCGTGGCCGGTCACCTCAGAACTGTGCCGCCCCTAGTCCTCCCCATTATCACCAGCTGGTAATTCGCAGAGCTTAATCGCCGCCGTCTCTTCGCAGTGCGGCAGCGACGATCTTGCAAGTTTCAAAGAGACTATTTTTGGGCCCCGAAAAAATATAAACTTTGGGCTACAAACGGAACGTCGTTTCTTGAATTTCTGGTTAAAGGCTAAAAAAAGAACGCGGCGTCGTGGCAGCAATACGAGCAAGCCCTGCCTCATATTTAAATTTAATTGAAATTTTAGTTTTATTTAAATTTTGTCAAGTGCATGATATTATTTTAATTAACAGTAGTAGAAGTTCAATTTTATAACAAAATCACAGGCACAATTTTTTTTATATCAATAAATAATAAATAAAAATTAATGATTAATACAATACATGACTTTGGAGAAGATAAGTTTAATCCGGTTGAAGTTTCACGCCTTTTTTCTTATTAAACAAATATATCTTTCTATTTGAAACAATCCTATCCAAGTTATTATCAAATATTGAATATGAACTTTTTTTCAATAAAAATTTAAATCTTTATTTGCTTATAAAAGACCAGCCTATTCCGTACTAGTATGTCATTACCATGTTCCACTGCCAGAAAAATGGCTTTTAACGGCGGTTAATTGTGGCTTTTAACGGGTTTTGGAGTCGGAGTAAAAAGAGTCGACGTTGAAAGGATAAGAAAATACGGCGGTTATTAACCGCCATGGAAAATAAACTTTTCACGGTGGTTTTATCTCAAAACCGTCGTGGAAATTCAAATTTTACACGGCGGTTTCTTAATAAACCGCCGTTATAAAATATTTTCCACGGCGGTTTTTAATAAAACCGCCGTTATAAATTATTTAACGGCTGTTTGTTGAATAACCGCCGTTAAATGTTATATTTTTTTTTCATTCGTCATTTTATATTTTACCACCTCCCTGTAGTTTAGGTACCCAAATCGGTAGAATAATATATATGCAGCACCATTTGAAGATTACCAGATGAACACCAAAGCATTATCTCAACAAAACTATTTGAATATTACCATATATGAACATCAACTATAGTTAACAATCAAAAAATGAACCAATATGTGAGGAAGCTAAGAGACCTTAGTACTTGACATTTTAAAGATTCTCTAACAACGTGGTTGACAAAAAGTCTCTTATCAAATTGATCTCGTCCATGCTATATGGCATAACATTTTCGAATGCCTGTAAATCAAAAATGGATTCATTAGTCAACTTGATTAAAAATGTGAAAAAAATGGGTAGAATTACATGCAACATAAGTTATATTTAATTACCTCGTGTAATTTTTCAGTTACCCCTGTCTCAATAATGTCATTGATATAACGGATGACATAATATCCGCATTCAACTTTCCTAGGTTGACAACGATACTGAAAAAATAAAAAATTTATAAGCATTAGCTAATTTGATGATTGAAAAGATTTATAACTACATATTTAGCTCAAAACAACATACTTGTGGGAGAAACCATGTTGGTGGTTGCATATTTTGATGCCTGGTCATAAAATTGAAAGTGTGAAAAGCCCTATGAACATTCAAATATTAGAACATTAGAACACATTTTTATAAACTTTATATGTAATAAATATATAAAACTAACGTTTCAATGACATCTTTGGTTTCTTCGGTTGGACTTCCACGGAGGGAATCGAACCAGTAGACTTTGTTTTCAAAAGGGGCGCAAACAATTAGAGTCCAATGATAACTGCAAAATACGAACCATGTTAATTATAATCCTACATATATAACAAGTGTATCTCAAATATAATAATATACTTACTTTTCCACGTAAGGTACAAAATATATTTTCTTTTTCAACTGAGTCATTGCGGTCATCATGTAGATCGACCTGGCTTCCACAGTATTGGCTATTTTTTGTACCTTTTGAGGACACATAAAGCCATATGTGTCCTCAAGTCCTGCCTGCCTACAGACTCCAACAAAATGCCTGTTGTTCAAATAAGAAATATTAGAATATGCATAAGTATAATACAAAAAATTAGTTTAGTTATTGTAACTTACAAAATAGCCAGCTGCATAAAGACTATATCCCACTCCTCAAAGTTGAGGAACTGAATGAGGTCCTTCTTGTCAATAGTGAACTGGTATGTGACATCTGAACCCACAATTCCCGGCGGCATATTATAAGTAAGAGAGTTTTCCATATTTGTTACCATGCTATGAAGAAGCTCCAAACTCCCATACATAACCCCAATATCAGCAGGAAGAGGCAGCAGGACAGGTTCTGAAGCGCTACTTGCCGTCTTCTTCGTTGTCGCCTTCTTTGTTGTCGCCTTCTTCGATGGTGTAGGCTTTCCAATAAGTCGTTTTGGCCACAGAATGAAATTTCCTTTAGCCTGAACCAGTAGGCGAACCTCATCAGTAGGGATGGGCACTGGTGTATCACCTTGACCGCTACGGATTTTATCCACCGTCACCCTCTATTGATCTACTGGAACTTTCTTCCCGTGGATCGTTGAGCCCGAGAATACTCGGCCATTAGCAACATGAAATGTCGAATCTCCATTAACGTCGACATAGAGAGAACACGGTGTTCCATTGTCTTGGACAGGGTCAGGGCTAGGGTTAGGGTCAGATAATGTCAGCTGTTGTGTCTGATTATTACTGCCCTTCCCACTTTTCATCATAGGTGAACCCTAAAATATAAGAAGAAATTACTTAAGGCACATTATATAAGTTTAAATTGACGAAATGAACCTTTATTACCTGTGACGGCTCAGACACTCGGGGCATCTGGAATCCGGTCGTGCCCATCATCATTGCAAACTTGGCATCAAACTCCTCACGCATCTTTTGCATCTCTGCCTTGTGTTCTTCACTGAGTTGAACTCGAACTCTTTCCGTTTCTTCTTGTAATCGTCGGTCGAGTTCCTCTTTAGATACCATGTCAGCGGAGGATGATCCAGTACTTTTTCGAGAACCAGGACCAAAAAATTGTTTGATGCCAATTCCTTTAGGGGCCCCTCTGACTCTGCCGGGATGGTTAGCCTTTCCAATGGCAGTGGCCAAGATATCCATCCGCCCATGAGGAACAAATGTACCTTGGGATAATTGCTCCTCAAGTGTATCCTGTAACATTAAAATAACAACTTCAATTTAACATAATTAAAAAAACAATTAATGAAGCATAATGCTAATATTACTTACAATTTTCTCAGCAACAATAGCAGCCTCTGGAGTGAGATATTGACCCCTTTTAATCCTCGCCGCCTTCCATTTTTCTTGGCGAGAAGGACGGTCGATAGGTGGAATGACTCCAGTAGGATCTGAAGCAGCAGCCATTTCTGCACTCTTTTGCCGCTCCTCCATCATACTTCTTTCCAACCCACCATACCCTGCACGAGACATGGTATGTGGGTACACATTCAGCTCAGATATTTGCTTGTTCTTCCTACTTAGTGCCTATGACAATAAAAATTTAACAAAGTTAGTTTAGTTAAATATAATATAAATTGATAAAAAACTAAGTTTGAAGAAACCAAACCTGAAATGCAGGGTCTTGACGTTGCTGCACAAACCT
This sequence comes from Neltuma alba, assembly GCF_004799145.2. Classification (NCBI taxonomy): domain Eukaryota; kingdom Viridiplantae; phylum Streptophyta; class Magnoliopsida; order Fabales; family Fabaceae; genus Neltuma; species Neltuma alba. The sequence continues at coordinate 66,415 of NW_021635961.1, read as the reverse complement.
CTCCCTTGCCTCGTCACTAATAAAAGAGTATCGTTCTTTAGGATGCTCGCCCTTTCTTTTTCCACGAAGATACTCTCTTGTAAGCGTGGATTTAAAATCCCTCCACCGGTCATCGAGTTGCTTATACAAACGGTCTCTCATTTCTTCATTGCGGGAATATCAAATGTCAACTGCAATATAATACAATAGAGTTATAAGCAAATAATCAATTATAATTAACACTAATAAAGAAAAGAATTCGTAACGTACCAAAATATCCTCCCAATTTTGTTTTAAGTTTTTATCTACCATCTTCCAATTAAGAATGTCAATCCCAATCTTACTGCGTGCGAGATAGCCCACATAACTAGTAAATTTAGCCCCTTCAGGACCTATAGCTTTCAAATCAGCGTCAAAGTGTACTACAATCCTCGGGGGCTATGTGTTCTCATCACGTAAGGCCAACTTCTTCATACGGGTTGGCCCTCTACCTCTTTTCGCTCTATGGAAGGAGTTGTCATCTCCAGAACCTTGTTGATCAGATCCATCCATTTCCTGTTCAACAAACAACCAATAAATATTAGAATAAGTCCCGTATAAAACATCAAGTATATTTTTAAAAAAATCACATTAGCTGTGAAAGGCCTTACAACGATTATCCTCCCAAATTCCTTCACAATGATCATCCCTAACCGCATAGTCATCATCTACCAAATCTAATTCAGTAATTTTAGGTCGAGTAACTGTGAAAGGCGGGATTTCGTCAAGATTGACCTCTGAGTCACCGTCATCTCCACCAACTCCTTGCCTCTTACCCTGGAGCACAATAGATAATTTCTTTTTTGCTAGATCGATAACATAAAACACTTGTTTTGCTTGATTTGCCAAAATAAATGGCTCATCTCCATATCCAATCCTCTCAAGATCGACTGAAACAAAATCAAATTCTTCATCAACTTGCACAGCACTATTATTAACCCACTTACATTTGAAGACGGGAACTTTAAATTTGGTATAGCTAACCTCCCATATCTCTTCTATTACTCCATAATAGGATATTGACGCTAACATTGGGTTTCTATCTTTTGAACTAGCAAAATGCATTGCTTCAGCTACTACCATCACCCCACTGTTCTGCATGGTACTCTTATCATCTTGGGTTTTTGTATAAAATGAATAACCATTTATGTCATATCCGCCCCAACACACAACCTCAAAACGAGGCCCTGCAGCTAGTCTCTGTATTGTTTCAAAAGGATTACCATCCTTTAACACTTGTTGCTTGAACCACTCGGCAAATGACTTGTTATGCTCGTTGGCTAGTTGCATATCGTTCTTTCTTGGATTCAAGTTCTTCAACATATTCTTGTGAGCATTCAAGTAAGGCAAAACTTCATCCGTGTTGTTTAAAATATATAGATGTGCCTGCATTACAACATCTCTTGACATAGACCTCACTATGACACCCCGTGTTCCCTTGCTTCTCCCCTGATCATGCCGAGATTGAGGAAGTCCAACTGTCTTTACCTTATCAAGATATGCATTGCAGAACTCAACTGTCTCTTCAGCTATATATCTCTCAACAATTGATGCCTCAGGCCGATAAGGATTCTTAGAGTACCCTTTTAGAATTTTCATGTATCTCTCAAATGGGTACATCCACCTTAAACACACAGGACTGCAAAGTCTTATCTCTCGTACAAGGTGAGCTATCAAATGGACCATAATATCAAAAAATGAGGGAGGAAAGTGCATTTCCAATTGGGAGAGGATTACATAACCTTCATTTTCTAATTCATCTAACTCAGCAGGATCAATGACTTTGCTACAAATAGCGCTAAAAAACATACAAATTCTCGTAATAGTACTTCTCACATCGGTTTTCATAATGCCTCGAATAGCAAGTAGAAGTAATTGTTGCATCAACACGTGACAATCATGAGACTTCATCCCCGTTATCTTCAAATCATGCATTGAAACAAGTTTGTTCAAATTAGAAGAATAACCTTGTGGCACCTTAAGGTTATTAATAAAACCACAGAAACTTGTTTTCTCTGCTTTTGATAATGTGTGCGCAGCTGGATATAAATAAGCCCTTTTACCCTCTCTTTCTTGTGGGTGGAGGAGTTTTCTTATTCCAATTTCGGCTAAGTCACGTCTTGCATTGATTCCATCCTTAGTCTTTCCACTTATATGTAAAAGTGTACCAACAAGACTCTCACACACATTCTTCTCCACATGTATCACATCTAGACTATGCCTCACATCAAGACTATGCCAATATGGAAGATCAAAAAAGATAGATCTTTTTTTCCATATATTCCTCTCACCGGCAGTCTTCTTCTTCTTCTTACCAAAGACCACATTAATTTCCTCCACCCGCTGATAAACTTCTTCTCCAGTTAATGGTCTTGGAGCCATTTCATATTCTTGTGAGTCATTAAATGCCTTTTTCAATCTACGGTAAGGGTGATACCGACTAAGAAACCTTCTGTGACTAAGGTATACCATCTTCCTGCCATGTTTAAGTTGCCTATAGTGGATGCCTTCTTCGCATATTGGGCATGCTTTATGCCCCTTAACACTGTATCCTGACAAATTTCATATGCTGGAAAGTCATTTATCATAGTGAAGATCATAGCACGTAAATTGAAGGTCTCTTGTTTATATGCATCAAACACATCAACACCTTCCACCCATAATTTTTTCAGATCCTCAATCAAATGTGTCAAACACACATCGATATCGTTTCCCGGCTATTTTGGCCTTGAGATCATCAAAGATAGCATGATATATTTTCTTTTCATACATAACCAAGGAGGCAAATTGTAAATTACGAGAAGCACCGGCCAAGCACTGTGTGTGCTACTAAGATTACCATATGGATTAATTCTGTCCGTACAAAGACCTAGCTGAAGGTTTCTTGGCTCGCTACTGAATTGAGGAAATTTTTGATCTATTGTTTTCCATTGAGGAGAATCTGCTGGGTGACGAAGCTTTCCATCACATATTTTCTCATCGAAATGCCATCTCAAGTTTTTGCTTTGTGGCATTAGCAAATAGACGCTTAAATCGTGGTATTATTGGAAGATACCACAGAACCTTCAAAAGAGAACCTTTGGTCATCTCATTATAATCACCACCATCTTTCTTAACCTTGTATCTTGAAGTCTCACATTTAGGGCACTTATTCAACCCTTCATACTCATTTCTGAATAATATACAGTCATTAGGGCATGCATGTATCTTCTCATATTCCAAACCCATAGGACACAAAAAATTTTTTGCCTCATACATTCGTTTCGGAAGTGAATTCCCCTTTGGAAGAATATCACTCAGCAGTTCAAGTAATTCCGTGAAACTAGCATCGGTCCAACCATTTTTTGCCTTCAAGTTCATCAATTTCAACACGGTTGTCAACCTTGTGTAATCATCTTTACACCCTAGGTATAAAGGCATTTCTGCATCACTACACAAAGTTTCGAAAGTGGAAGAGAACTGTGTAGAAGATTCAGACCTTATGTCATGAAACATATCCGAAATTCTATCACCAAAGTCTTCATTCACAACCTTCTCCTTTCCAGATAGTGTAGTCTTTCTAATTTCTCCATGCCATATCCAATTTGTATACCTCAAATTTATCCCATCACAGATAAGATGCTCTTTTATCTCAGAAATACTCCTCCAACTATTGTTTAGGCATTTGACACAAGGACAATAATATAATCCATCTCTTTGATTAGGGGCATTTCTCTGAGCAAACTGAAGAAACCTTTCAACCCTATCCTCATATTCTTTGCTAATTCTCTTAGCTTTCATCCAACTACGATCCATTGTTCTACAGAGTCAATGAACATAGTTGTCAAGCTCAATTGTAACTCCTCAATTCAAATATTGAAATAATAAAATAATTAAATGTTAGTCAATAAATTAAAATTGACTAACACTTAATTACAAATTAAAGGGAATGTCTCCCTTTTAAAAATAAAAAATTCGTATAATTTTTCAATCTAATTTTTCCTATAACAAATCTTAAATTTGTATACAAAATTAAACAAATCAATCAAACCAATATAACAATGTAACAAAAATTAAAAATAGGATAAATTTAAAGAATATAATAAATAAAAAAAATAAGAATTCAATTTCAAACCAATTCAATGAATAAAGATTCTTAAAGCTAAAATTTCTGAATACAAAACAGGAACACAAACAATATCCATTTATAATGAAATTTTAAACAACACTTTATCATCAATCAAAGTTCATAACGAAAAAAAAAGCACAAAACAATTAACAGATTATTTATTACTAAATTATGAAATTTATTTCAAAAAATTTACCAAAAATTCGAAATAAATATCAAAAAATTATTAAAAAATCAAAAAATTCAAAACTAATCAACTTCAAAATTTTAAACATGTTTCTAATACCGTACATAAGAAGGAATTGAGGTTTTCTCACATCCAATGTCCCCAATCAACAACTCAACCAAATAAAAAATGCAAAATCGACAATGTAAGCCAACCACAATGTAAAACTAACAAACCCATTCGAAATACAACGGATTTTAACGGCCAAAACATCCAGGAAACCAAAAAAAATTGAAGAGAATGAAAGAAGAGGATACTCACATAATAGAGATGATTCAATGCGAAAAGAGGGGCGACTCCACGGCGACAGGCGGCGGCGGCGGGCGGCGGCAAGACCACACAAGCAAAATGGAGGAGTTTAAACTGCGGGACAGTGGAAGGAATGGTCGGTAATGGAAGTTTTTTGGTGGTGGGACAAAGGGGGATTACGGTGCACTAAGTCAAGACTGTGAAAATAAGAGAACTAGAACGCGCCGTAGGGTTTAAGTTGGAACTTTCCACGGCGGTTTTCCAAGTAACCGCCGTGGAAAATCAAGAGTTATTCCATTTATTTACAAAATTGCCACCGTCTTTTTTTCCATGGCGTTTTTTCTCTTAACCGCCGTTATTTTGCGACGTTAAATGTTTTTTCTCTAGTAGTGTTCTCGTCTCTTTGCAGACTGCTTTTTGTCTCCCAAGCCCCATCTCTCATATAAACCCGAAAACATTCGGCCCGCTCCTTCATGCATCCTCATTACTTTTTTTATCAAGCATTGTTTTTTTATCCAAAAATATTAGTTTAGGGTATAATAATATTTATGTATATATTTTTTAATCCTTTAATCCTTCGATATTAATATTCCATAATCTTTGTGGTCATTCATAGTAAATATTGACTTCTAAAGATCCTTCAATATAATTTGGTAATCACTACCCCGTGAATGACGCTGTATATGAAGAATTAGAAAGCCGTCCTTTTCTCTATTTTCTTCCTCGCAAATCGACAGCAACCGGTGAGAATTCAAGTCCATTACCTCCATTCAAAGTAAGCTTCTCTTTGTGTACATTTGTTGCGATATCGATAACGCAATTTCCTGATCTCTTCACTGCACTTTTTCCTTTTCCTTTTTTTTTTTTCTCATGATGACTTGTTTTCCATCAGTGATCCATATCGTCTGCCAATATGCACTTTCTGACGTCGATCAGTTTGATCTTCCTGACATCCAGTTTAAATGTAATGTAATCTTCCGTTTATTTTTCGAATCGGCCCTTCAACGGGGTCGTGATCTGATTTTTCGGGGTGTTCCTTATGGTGCATTGTTAAGCTGTATTTTGCTCTAAATTGAAGCATCGTGATCTGGGTAGCCTCAGTCCCTAGGGTCTTTTATGAATTGGCCGTGCGTGCATCTCTGTTTTAAACTTGGATTATTGCTTAACAGGACAGGCACGTTCAGACTAATTATGATTGGATAGTTGAATCTAATTTGGGATTTCTTGGTTTGGTTCTACAAATATTTCTATATTTTCTCTTTTCTGGGCACATTCCTTTTATCAGGGTGCTGGATATTTTATAGCTTGAGTTCAGGCTTTCTTTTTTTTTTTTTAATTAATACTCATCTCATGAGATACAAATTTGATTATATATATGTTTTATTTAATTCCATGCCATGACATGTTTTCTTGTGTTAAGAGTTTGTCACCATTGATGATATATATGTGAAGCAGGATGTCAGAATTACCCTTCAGACCAAGAGAGAAGCTTACTGAGAAGCAGAAATATTTCCAAAATATCCGTAAATACACCCACCTGAAAGGACCAAATGATAAGATCACTTCTGTGGCAATACCCCTTGCCCTGGCAGCATCTTCAATCTTCCTGATTGTAAGTTATTTGTTTCAACTTTGATATCATGCATGGTTCTTCATGATCTGGTCTTCATCATAATCCAACTTATCATCTAGTCTGTTCTTGTGAATTAATTACAAATACATGTCTTGCTTAAAATGCTCTATCATGGGCTTTCTGTTTGTATGCAGGGAAAAGGGATTTATAATATGTCCCATGGAATAGGGAAGAAAGAATGACGTGGTAATTTTTAAGGCAGCAGGAACCTCCTCATTGAATTCTATTGCAGTTATATATGTTTGTTTCCATTAATAAATTTGCTTACTTGCGTGGCAAAACTTTGGTCGCCAGTGGAAGTCGAGAACTTTGAAAGAAATTAGAATTTTCCTTGTGTTTTGATGTCTCCAACTGTTTTTTTCTTCTTCTTCTTTTTTTTTTTCAAATTCCCAATCTGCGATCGATCTGGTGCAACACTTGTGGTAACTAATTAAGTTTTGAAGGAAATTAATTAGGTATACTTTATACTTGAAATTAAGTTTTGTGGTACTTGCCTTAATCCATGTGCAACTGTATGTTAATCAAATTGCAATGTAACTTCAAGGGATCGGATGCGATTAGACATTATAACAAGTTCAACTTTTGGTATATTGGTCGCTGTTATATAAACGGACAATCAACTGAGATTTAAGATCAAATTAACTTGTTGGCATGCTATATATACGAATAATCAAGAGGCCTTGCATGATATAAGGGAAATTCATGGCCGCCCCAATAAAAGCTGGTCTAATTAAGTAGTAAGGATTTATTATCCTATAAGTCATAAAGCTATTGGCTCAAATCCCACAACTGACATAAGAATTTTATTGGCACATGATCTGTAACTACACATGTAAAAATCAGCGCTCTAAGGCCGGAGATATGTTAATTTCAGCCATATTGAACCTCACCACAACTCGCCTTAACCTTTTATTATTAAAAAGAAAATTCCATACCCAGCATATTTTGTATGTTCATGTTAGTTTAACAAACATTCAATACATTTGTAGGAAGAAGATTGCATAAAGTAATAGTCCAAAAAAAAAATCGAAGATGCAGCTTTATATGAAAATTAGAGGAACTAGCAAGCAATAAAAGAGATAAATTAACCAGCAATGAGACGCGAATTATAATAACAGAATCAGTTCATTTTCTCTTTCTCTGGATGTGGTGCATACAGTTTACAAGTGGGGTGAGACGTCTAGCTAAACTCAAAGTCTTAGACTGAATCTAAAAGTAGGCTGGTCTGCAAAACTTAGACTTAGGGGGTGTTCGGCAACCTTCAAATCATGGTTTCAGAAGTACTTTTCTGTAAAACGAGGTAAATTCCTCCACATATTTACTTCGTAAACCGTAAAAGCACTTCTGAAACTATAGTTTGGTTTTTATCCAAACACCCCCTTATTTGTATTGAATTATGAGTAGTTTTTCAAATGTCATTTACGGAATACAAGATAAGTATGTGAGGAGAGTTTTGTTTCAGTTTATGTGAACTTGCTTAAAAATCTGAACGAAACTCTAATCAAGCCCTTAAAAAACAAGTCACATGATACTTATAAAATAAATAATATATTACATAATAGAAATTTAATATTAATACTGATATTGATATATTGATGTCAGTTGGGACTAATTAGCTAGCTGAAAAGACAAAAAATAGAATAGGGTGTGAACAGACATCAGTATAATGGTTCAAACTAACGATAAAAGCATATGTATATGATGATAATTTGAAGCTTAATTGGTTTCATTAATTTCAGCGCATGAGAGATATAGAAAGAGCGTGTAGCTCGATAACCGATGACACTAGAAACATCCGTCCAGTGTGAAAATATTGACCTGGGGTTTTTCTCCTTCATACTAAACACGTTCAGTGGCAGTGTGTGAAAAGATGTATAAAACTGGTTTGAATTATACTGATAAAAGTGATTTTTATTAATTAATATAATATAATTCATGTTTGAATAGATTTTTATCAAAAAGCAAGCTTAACAAAAACTTATTTGGACCATATATTAAGAAGTCAGTTTCATAAGGTTGAAATTTAAATAAAGGCTTAAAGTCAGAAAAAACTATTCTAGCTTCAACTTTTCTTTTTTTTGACCAGCATACTCTAGCTTCAACTTGACTTCTGATTTGAAAGCTCTTTTTACTCTTTTTAGAAGTCATTCCAAACACCATAATATGTTGGGCCAAGGTGACTTTTTATGACACAAATTAAAAATCAGTCTGGCAATGCCAAAACAAGCCAGCTTGAAATAAAAGAAAATGGGGGAAAAAGTGGAGTTTTCCGAGTTTGAATGAGGAGGAAAAATAGAAGAAAAGCAAAGTTCAAAAAAAAAGAAAGAGAGGTATGAGACACATCCCATCTTATCCCCAATTTTTCTCTCTGCATATAGAGAAAGCGAATAAGAAGAAAATTCACTTTCCTTTCCGTTGATGTACTCCACCTTTCATTTATCTATTTTCTTTTATCATGTCTACTTGCAATAAAAAAAAACACCATCCACTCATGATTTTCTACCTTGAAAAATAACATTTTTCTAATTTATTTCGCTTGAAAACATAACAACAACAAAAATAAATCTTTATCAAATAATTTGATTTTAAATTGTTTGATGATGTTAATTTTAATAATAATATGACTTTTTTCATTGTGTTATTTAATTTAATATTAAACATGATATATTTTACATAGAAAGATATTTTTGCCATTCCAGACGAGAAGAATGACAATATTTTCTCCCCAAAATTTTCTCATTTCTATTTTTTTCTTCCCCACTTTCCTTTCCATCCAAACGGATCACATTATATTAATATCGAGGATGGAGCCTTTACAAGAGCTTATATCTTTCTAGTAAAAAAAAGAACTTAGTTTTCTTTGCAATTACAATACTGATCAGTTTCATTTCAAGTTTTGGATAGTGCCCCGGCTCTTTATTATATATATTTGTGTAAATATAAATATCGAATATACAAATTAATAAGGGTATGATACATGTATTTCAGATAAAAGAATTAAAGTGGTTAAATTCAATAGCCCTGTGGTCCTTACCTTATGGTTGTCCAAAGCGGTTAGCAGTGACCACTGAACAAGTTTCTTCAGCTTGAGTTGGGTTAAAAGCACGGAATGTATTTGCACCATCATTATCTTCAAATAAAGTATTTTCCACGGTAGCACCATAAATTTATGTGTCTGTGTTTTCCCACTGATGATTATATGTGTACATGCATTCACGCACGCGAAGGTTTGTCATTTTTCGTTATCATGTGGGCCTAATTAGTAATTAGAATCCCCACGTGCTTGATATGATTTTTTCCCCTTCAACGAAACTGACTATATATATATTTTTTTTATAAAAAAAAAAAGCCTTAGTTAGATCCTTCTTCGTATCACACCCTTCGTGTCGCACGCTGATCCTTCGGGATTTATATATATATCCCTCACTCTTCCACGGTTTTCCCCAACTAAACACCATTGAAATAATTAATTATAAACCTCGTTTTGGCCTCTCGATCGTTGCTCTCTTGTCATGGACTTTAAGAATGGATCTTCTTCATGCTCACCACGAAACCCTAGCCCTCCTGCATCTCATAAGAGGAAAGCAGGAAGAAAGAAATTTCAGGAGACTCGACATCCTCTCTTTCGAGGTGTCCGGCGAAGGAACGGTAACCGGTGGGTTTGTGAAGTCCGGGAACCGAAAAAGAAGTCCAGGATTTGGCTCGGCACTTACCCTAATCCAGAAATGGCGGCTAGGGCACACGACGTGGCTGCCCTGGCTCTCCGAGGCAGCTCGGCTGCTCTCAATTTCCCTGACTCAGCTTGGCTCCTCCCGGTCGCCACCTCATCCTCCGCCAAGGACATCAGAGCAGCTGCGGCCGAAGCCGCCCACGCTTTCCGACCAACCTCCTCAAATGCTCATCAGAACATTAGAGAGCCTTTTTTCTCAGTTGAAGAAAAGGAAAAGAGCAATAGTGAAGGTGGTGATGAGTGTCGAAGTTTGTTCTTGGACGAGGAGGCATTGTATAATATGCCGAGCCTGTTAGATCATATGGCCGAGGGTCTGCTTCTTAGCCCTCCTTCTATCTGCCGGAGGGCCTTGGGTTTAGGTTTGGACGATGATTTTACGTGTCAAGTAGACTTGACTTTATGGCAAGACGACTAAAGCTCAAACAATATTCCCTTGTATAGTCTATTTTTAAACAAATAATTAAGATAATTTGCGAATAGAAGTTATACTACACGCACATATATTCGTGGGAGATGTGGGTATATATCTAGAAATTTTTGTTGAATTAATGTCGCCCTATAAATCTTTTAAAAAAAAGGAACAAAATTTCCCTAACCATTAATTGGGTTAAGAAAACAATTGTAACTTAACATTGCGGAGATGTAGTAGAGGAGACAAGGAGTGAGCAGGGTAGTTAAAAGTTGAAGGAAAGTTTTTTTTCATTTTTACATAGACAACAGCAAATTTAGTATCCATATATGTCATGACCTCGTGTGGCCTAGGTATGTCTCCAAATGGGAGCTGACTATAGCTTTTTGTAGTAATGTCGCAGTAGTCCCTGTCCATATATATGATAAAGATACAAGCAGTAGTTTCGTTAAAACAAAGAAAGATTAGCTTCCGGTGTAGGAGGAAAAAAAAACAAATATATAAGAGCTAGTTTGATTTTCAATTTAGTCTTAAATATAATATTACAATCTATTGTTTCTCTCTTCTTTTTTTTTTCATGTTAGTCATCATAGTATTAAAGGTTTCATATATCAAATAGTAATTTTGGTTAATACATATTATTAGCAAGAGTATCTGAGAAGACAACATATATTTATTACAAATAATTAGCTCAACTATTTTTTTTAATATACTCAAATTAGTCGACTAACTTTTATATTAAAGACTGAAGGTAATAAGAAAGAAAGAAGAACTATTGACAAATTAATTAAGTCTGCAGATTAATCTAATTAGTTCTGCATTTTGTAAGGTTCGTAATGTGCAAGAATTGCTTTCAAGTCTCACAGACCCATGCTTCTTCTCCATCATATATACAAATAGCTCATCTTTTCACATATACATATGTATATAGAATATCTATATATATATATATATATATAATCGCCTGTTCGTATGATGAAATTGAAGGTGCGTCAATCCAATTATCAATCGTCTGATCGAGTTGCAATAGTGCTTAATAAATGTGGATTGGATCACCATTTCAAATTTTGCATGCTTGATCGGTGCTTGTTTAATTTTTTGGGTGTTATTAATTGATATTAACTGATATTTTTATTAATTTTTTATTAAGTATCACACTATATACTATCTCCCAGTTCTAAATATAAGACCTTATTTGCAGTTTAAAAATGAGATCTTATATTTAGGATCGAAGGTAATATATGTATTTCTTATATACGAAATAATTGTTTTCATCATTGTTTTTTATTTGGTTTATTCTTTTTTTTCCCATACCAAACAAAATTTGTATGATTTTCTTGCCTTTGGTGTTTTATTTGTTTTTTTAATTTGTTTATAAGTACCATCCAGACCATTCGGTCCAAAATGGGGGCGCTTTAGCCTCGTTAACTGCCCGCCTGCCTGTGTATTAGAAGAACATATAAAATCGTCGAATTCTCATTTAATCAAATGGTTTTGTCATAATGTCAGGAAAATTATACTTGCATACGTCCTTAGGATTTTGCGTTTCAAATCGCTTCATGGGAGCTAGTTAATTTTAGAGGTAAACCATACATGAAAAATATTGAACAATACCGGCCTCTGTTTTAGTGATATACATCTCTATTCCTTAATATAAGAGTTAGTTAAATATAAAACTTTAATCCATTTTATCTCTTAAATTTATAGTGCATTATCTAAAACATCCCTATTAATGGTAAGGAGTTCTTATTAAGAAATAATTTTAATGCACATGATTAAAGAGAATATTTTAAGAAAATCAATACATACTTATTATAATTAACCAATTTAATCAGTTTTTTTAATTTTCTTAAATTAGTTATCTAACTCATATATTAAGGATTGGGGGTAACATATATGATGGAAGAAATATTCATCATTAATTGCCAGCAGCGAAATTCTCAAAACTTATATTCTCTGTTCTTTTTTTAACTGTTAGTTTTATTTGATTGTGATGGATTATAGCTTCACAAGACGATAGTATATAGTTTGCCTCTGATCAAGGGCACAATATCTTTAGTCAGCCTGAAATTAATTAAGTGGCAACTACCCTAATTTTGTCGTCTCTAGGTAACTCAAATTTGAAAAATGTGCGTGCTCTGAGAGGCGGAAGACGAAGTGGGAACTCTGATAGATTTTGTATTGCCCGTGTCAGTACTGTCCCCGCCCCCCCAAAAAAAAACACACACACACGCACACACACTCTCTCTCTCTCGCTCGCTATAATAGGACCTTAAAGATATAAAGGAAAACTCAGCTAATTATATGTGCGTGTGTAGAAGTCTAGAAGAAAGAAGGAAAAAAAAATAGTGTTTTTGTCTCAAAAACTTTGCATTCATATAATCTGACTTTATTCAACCAGATCACTTAAGATTCATGATATACAACTTATTGAAATTCAATTGGTATCATAAAAAAAGTTGTTATGAAAAGACTCTAACCTAAGTTTAAAAAACTTTAATTATAGACCCTGAATTGTAATTTTCCGACACATTTTAAAGCTTTTACTCCTTGAACCATTCAAAGCAATTTTTCTCATGTACGCACCAATTAATCAATTCCTTTTAGCCAATTGTTACAACATATGGTTCATGGATGCAAAAATCGGAAAAATGTAACGTTTGCACTGATTAAGAAACTAATAACTAGACAACACACTAATAATAAGTACATGTGAGTGAGATGTGATATCATAATGGCATGTCGCTTTAAACGAAACCAGCACTAACTTGCCGATAAAAGAGGGGATCTAAGTTTGATTCCACAGTGGAGGCCTGTACGTTGTTTCTATTTGTTTTAAATATAAAGGGAGCAAATTCTATTCTTTTGGACGAAGATATATTCTAGTTGGTCACCCAAAAAAGAAGATATATTCCAGTCATTTAGTTGGATGCATTTTGTTTGCATTCACGTGCTAATTACTCCTCCGGTCTTAAATGTAAGACCCTTATACTAGTGTGTATAAGGGTCTTACATTTAGGACCGGAAGAGTAATTTGCGACGGAATTGGGAGTCACAAGACCAAATGGAAGTAACTTGGAACGCAAATTTAGATTTTCTGCTTTCTCTCCTTCTCTGCCACTCACATGCAACAAATTTTACAGAAAAGGAAAAGGCACAAAATCCTCCAACTCTCTATAAAGTGAGGCCTCAAATCTTTCACTTTACGTGTTTCTAACTCTTTTGTTCTTAGTTTTTCCTGCCTGTCACTATGGCGTGAATGGGGGTAAATGTACAATATTTCCAATGAGAAGGACTTGGCGAGCTAACAATAGGTAAATGAAGAAAGGGAAGAAGTATACGCTGCTGATGGCGGTGGGGGGTTCGTATCTGATGCTTGTGGTCAAGGGCCACGTCTTTTCCCCCACGTACACTTCAAAACCTATCTGTCAGAACTGAGACGAAGCCTCCATGTAACTGATGTCAAACCCCATGTGCATTCTTCATCCTAGCATGGTGGGGAAAAAATGAAAAAAAAAAAAAAACACCTCAAACTGTTACTATTTGCCTTCCGATTCCCCACGAGTACGTACCAACCAAGCCTATTCTTTTTTGAGTACAAAACGGCAAGCTAAAGCTTGAAAATTAGAGAACGAAAGGAATTAACATCAGTTAAATCCCTTGGCCACTCGTCGCCACTGAGCTTTTATCACGCCAAAAGCCTTCCCTGCACCAAGCTGGTACTTCTGAGTATACCAAGTACCAACCAAGCCTATTCTGCTACATTATGAATTACTCTCACTTGCGCCCTGTGATCTCACCAAACCTAAGGGGTGTTTGGCAATTTCAAAAAAAAGTGCTTTTCCACCCTAAACCATGGTTTTGGCCAGGGATTATCCAAACAGGCTGATTTTTCAGGAAACCTTGGTTTGGTCCAAAACCAAAGTTTTGGCCTCCCAAACCATGATTTCATGAAAAAGCAAAAAAAAGTTGCTTTTTAAAAATGTGGTCCTTTTTTTTCACATTATAATACTACTTCCAATCCTTAATATAAGAGTTAGGTAATTAATTTGAGTAGATTAAAAAAATTAGATAAGTTAACTATTTGTAATAAATAGGTATTGTTTTCCCTAAAATATCCATTCTAATCACATGTATTTGCTAGAAGTACCATTTGATGAAATATTTAATATGTATAATTACTAAAAAGACTACTTTAAAAAAATAAATAAATATAATAAATAAAATGGATTGGGGTTTATATTTAAGACCAAATTGAATATCAAAATAGCTCTTATATTAAAGACCGGAGTTAGTATATTGTTAAAAAAAACTAATTGTGAAAAAAATATTATGGGATTTCATATTTAAAATCTTTAAGGTAAAATAATATTTTTCTGTTGGCAAAAAAAAATATTTTTTCAAAACATATTTAATCTTATATTTTATAAATACATATATAAATACTAATTATTTATTAATTACGTTTTTTATATATTATTTATTGTGTTAGCAAAAAAATATATTATTAAAAATTATTACTTCAATAAAAATATATTATAAAATCTATCTTTTATGTAATTATCATATTAATTTATGCCCTTTTTAGTAATTTGTATATATAAAAAGTGCTTCTGATAGCAATTATCCAAACACTCTCATTTTATTAGAATCACTTTTTTACAAAATCTATTCTTCTAAAATCTATTCTCCAGAAACTATTCTTTAAACTAGGGTTTGGCTTCATCCAAACACCCCCTAAGATACAAATATGTCAACTCAGATTTTTAAAGTCCTCGAGCATGTCTTGCCTCAGAATTTATCCCTGCTTCAAAATCGTCTGAAACTAACTTCAAATAAAGTTCACTGGACTGGCTCAATGGCATTGGATTGAGCCCAGGATGGATGTCGCGAGAGGTTTAATTTGTATATATAATTATATATTGGACAGACCAGTTTCGAGGAGAGATGTACCTAACCACCAGCCAGAATTCTGATTCGGATTGGTCGTGACAGCAAGGATGGGCTCCACTTCTTCGTTTACCCTCGGTTCTGGTACTATAGTAAATCAGAAAGTTTTACTGTTATTACCTTGCCATGTCAGGACTAGGGTTATGTCATGCAGTTGCAGAAGATGAAAAAGAGGAGAATTTAACGCAAGAAATAGGTTTTTTTTAACTACTTTGCAGATTAGAAGTTGCATCTCCATATCCAGCGAAGATGTTAATTAAAAGGAGCACATTCCATGCTCATCATAACGATGAGCATAGAGTGCTCATTATAATTTGAAGCATCCAGATCGATTTTAGATGGCTCAAATTAAATTTAATTTTTTATATATTTTAATCAATTTTTTGTTTTAATAAATACAAATTTTAAAATAAATATAATATCATAATTAACATATCTTTAAAAAATAAATTTATCATTGAAAAAATTATATATTAAAAATTTTAAATCTGAATCATCCATCTTAAATTTTGGATGGTTTAGATTACATTAAAGTGATAAGCACTTGGTGCTCATCCTTGTGATGAGCATTAAATGAAAACCCGTTAATTAAATGCGATCTATAGGAAAGGGGGTAAATACTCGAGCCAATTATTGTGCTAATTGATGAAACGTATCATTAAGTGATTGGAATCCTGATAAGAAATTATTAAGAGAAATTTCAAACGGGAAGAGAAAAAGTTTAGACAATTCCAACATCACAAAGGCATCTTGTCCGATAAAGAGTGAGTAGGACGGATTACCTATCGGTCCACGTTATTTCAAGACAATTATATGACGCAACATTTCACTTACCTCCACTCTAATGTCTTACTTTAATTTCGACCGAAAAGACAAACGTTTTGGAAATTTAGACTTGGCAAAGAAAATGGACATTCAAATCGTTAATGACGCAGGTTAACTCCGAAACGAACCAGAAATGGTGACCTGGATTTGTTCTCTGGAAGATGGCTTTGAGCTAAACATACAACCGATTTGATAAGAATTATAACAGCGGCCTAGAATTAAATTACAAGTAGAATCAAAGTGGGCGTGAGAGGCCCACAAAGCAAAAAAAAAAAAACACTTAATGGATCGAGCCTATGATCTCTCATTTATAAGGGAACTTCGATGCTACCAGGTTAAAACATCAAAAGCATTGTCGCATTTACTTATATTTACCTAGATGACTTCTTACTTATAAGGAACTTTCATGTCACTAGGTTATAGACCTTATCATGAAACTCATGTCACTTAGCTATCATTTTTACTCCTGCACATGGCAAGGACATGGAGGAAAATGTCCATGAACTCCCACTATGCTTTTCTGCAAATCTCACTAAAGTCAATAAATTCAAGAAATCCACTGCCTCATGAGAACAAAGTTTCAAAAAGTGTTTTTTCTTTTCTTTTTTTCCTGCTCCCTTTTATAAAGCAGGTTTTAGCTATGAAAATTATCGAGGCATAAAAATTTGACCCGGGAACAAACTAGAAAGTAAGGTTGGTCCAAAGGGGAAAATCATGATAGGCTGTTCTGAGCAGAGGCCAAACCATAAACCTAAACTTGCAGGGGGAAATGACACCAAGTAGACCCCCATTCATGTGCTGCGACAATGACACAAGACAAATTTTACTGTAGGATAGACCCAAGGGGTTCCCCACTAGTGGGTCTATACCTTGAACAGAGCCTGTATCTTTCCTCAGAGATTTGGCTGTGAATGCTGTCCCTTCAAACTTCGGGTCAATAAAAATCTCTAGCTGAGATATTGATACCACTTTCTTTTATTTATCTCTTATTTACTTCAATTTTTTTTATTAATGTGAGACTTCTTTCCGTTCTTTAGCCCACATCTGACCCCGAACAGGACTGCAAACACGCGGTTAAACATGAAATATACTGTCCTGGTATAACTTAAAAGTGTAAAGCGTATCTGATATGACAAGCGACAGATTGGGACTGTGGGGTTTGACGTGCAAATTGCACATATATTACAAGCCTTTCGTGCATTATATATCTGAGTAGGCAGTGACAAGATTTGAACCATAAGTGAAGTAGCCATGGGAGAGTTCAAACACTTTGTGATTGTTAAGTTCAAGGAAGGTGTGGCCATTGAAGATCTCATCAAAGGCATGGGGAAGATGGTCTCTCAGATTGATGCTGTCAAACACTTTGAATGGTAACAATAAGACCCTTTCCCTTTGATTCTGTTTAGCCATAATTCTGATATACTTGCTTACCATCTAGAACTCAATTTCAAAGGCAAGTTTGATACGTAGAGGAAAGATATATGAATAGTTTTCCAATTAATATGACTGAATTGGTATCAACAGGGGACAGGACATTGAGAGCCCAGAGATGTTAAGACAGGGTTACACTCATGCCTTCTTGATGACATTCAACAGTAAGGAAGACTTCGTTGCATTTCAAGGTCATCCAAATCATGTGGAATTCTCTGCAACATTTTCTGCTGCCATTGAGAAGCTTGTGCTTCTGGATTTCCCGTCCACTCTTGTTAAGCCACCGCCAGCTACCGCCACAGCATGATCCTGAAGATCATAAAGCGGCAAAGATTCCATCTTTAAGAAAACTGTTTCTAGTATATGTAAAATTATGGGGTTTTGTTTCTATGTGCCTGTCAGTTCTCAATTATTCTCAACTTGTAATGAGCCATGAGGTCTTTTATTCTCCCTTCTGATTAATGGATCATGAAGTTGCTGTTTGGTAATACTTTATTGCCTGATAAAGTAAATGATTCTGAGTGACAGCAAATGGTTGTGATGAGAGATTCTATCACTTTATATGGAAGAATATTAATGACCTGAAAAAGCAGGTAACTCGGAAATGTAACTTTAGGAGTCTGTTAATGAGAATCCATGGTGGTGAGGGGAATTGAACGACACATGGATCAGAAAAATATATAATAAGCAATAGTGTGAGAAACAAAGCACAGAGGAAGGAAAAGAAAAGGAATCTAATGGGCAAAAGTAAAGTTCCATTTCAAAGGGACATGGCATAATCACATAAAGAAAATTGAATTTGTAGCCTAGCTACTGATTCCTCGAAGCAATATAACCTTTCTTATAAAGATCAATCTAGAGACACATGGGCCCAACTGCAAAAATCATAAGGAAACTGTGGATTCTTGAAGACCCTGCTCTGTCTTCCTCCCTACTATGATCCTGAAGGAAAAACCCGAACAAGATTCAAGATTTCAGATTTCGACTCAGGAAAGTAAAGAATATGAAGAAATTCAGTATTCTTCATTCTGTTCTCTTGTTCAACCTCATGCTTGAGTTTACTTGCATGGCCCAACACAATCATACAAACTATTGTGGTGAGATCATGAGCCAAACATCATCTTCATCTTCTTCTTCATCTATATTGAATAACATAACCCTATGCAGATCACACAACCTTTACTTCAGAACATCTCTGGGCCTTTTCAAAGTTACTTCCATCGACTATAACGCTAGAACAGTAACAATATCACATTCTTCTTCTTCCTCTCTCCAATTTGTTTCTCCTCAGGCGGTCACTGCTGGTTTTCCTTCTCCTCCGGAATCTGATTCACTTCTTCTCTTCAACTGTTCCATCAAAAGAAGAAACAAAAACATCATTTCGCCATTCTTGCATAACTGCAGGGAACTATACTCATCTAAGCCTTATGAATGTTTAGTTGTTAAGGACGTCCACAAAATTGACAAGGGGTTTCATCCTAGGCATTTGAACTGCTCAAATTACATGTGGGTCCATAAAAGTTCTTCAGATGTTAGCAACTACGGAGGATATAAGTTGGGTACGAGGATCTCTTTCGACATTCCGGATCATGTTCCAGATCTGTGTAAGGAGTGTGAGAAGCCTCATGGGAACTGTGGGGCTGGGTTGAAGTGTCTATGCCACACCAAAGAATGCAGTAAGCGCATTTGATTTAATGTGCAGAAAAAAGATTTCTTACTTGTTACTTGGCTCCGATTTTGATTATGTTTTTTCTTTTGTTGCAGAAGACGAGATCCTATCGTCCGATGGGTCCATAAGCGACATTGGTAACGTCTTCTTTTCTCTGCTCTGTATTATTACTGTGCTGATTTTTGTAATGGAAATATAAGCAAAGGGTATTAGAAGATTGAGTTCTTATAAGGCCAGAGAGTCCTTAGTGATGAAATTAAATTAGAAATATTACATATCTTAGGTCTGCAAGATGAAGATGGGTGTATGGATCTCTTTTTGTTGTTTTTTGTTAAAGTGATATTTCATATTATGTGCATGGTTTATGTAATATATCAATAGCCTCTGGCCAAAAAAAAAAAAGAATTAACTTAATTAATAACAGCATTTCTATGTGGAATGAATATAGAACTTCATTTCTAGTACTTCAAGAAATCATAGTTTCTGCTGCTAGTGAAGCATATGTTTGAAAAAAACAATAATATGATTGAATCATTGGATCTCGAGATTTGGCGTTTCAAAAAGTAAGCATGCATGCGGATAAAATAAAAATCACACGGGCCAAAATATTGTAATTTCCTTTTATCATTAGTCGTTACTCCTGAAATGTGAAGGAGTTTCGATCTATCCACGGTTTAAAAAAAAAAACGATTAATATAATGTTGCCTAAATTATTGGGTTGTGATGATAACGAACATGAAGCTCCCATCATCTGTGGGGTAAAATGGTCGGTTGATATTGCTAGCCGCTGCCATGACCTCTGCCAACCCTTTCTTTTCCTTGTAATTTCAGTTAAAGTTCCAATGTTTCATGCTATTTTTTATATTACTGTTCTCTTAAAAAATGGGATGCGTTCAGTTCGAGAAATAAGCTGCCTGTTTTATGACATAAATATTGTATATTGTTACAGGTTTTGTCATATGTGCGTACGCGTGCGTGTGTATTTTTTGATTAAAGTATGATGAATCTATAGTAAGCGTTCAATGATAAAGTGATCAATAATTAAATATATATCATTTACTTGAATTTGTCCAAAAATAACAAGCAGAAAATGTTAATTAGTTTTTTTAAAAATTTTACTTTTCAGGAATTCAGGCAGTTTTGTTAATTTTTTTCAAATACAGTTATCTAATTTAGATCCATGCATTGTCGAGCATAATTAAGAGTAACCATATTAAAGGCACATTTTTGGATGCCATGTTGTGGAAGGCAAGCAACTAGCTCGGTAGAATTTCTGGATGCCAGTTGGGTTTCAAGAAATAAGTTTGCGTTTGTACATAGTCCTTTCAGAACCCAGATTGCCTTTATTCATTAAAAGAAAAAAACAGAAAAACCGAAACAGATATCAGAAGAGGCCCACCAAATTTTGAGGCCATCTATGTGTGTATCATTCATTAATTCGGCCGTGGTCCCGTCACATGGATCACAGATAATTTCACACGACTTGCAGCAACGTGCACATATGCTCTTCGTCCTTTGTTTTTTTTTTTTTCACACAGAATACGACTACATAATTAAGGTTTGAATCATTATTTATACTTAATGGATTGTTACCAAGAAAAAAAATACATGTATCTGCTAAAAAAAATATACGGCTATATCATTTCATCCCCCTTTTCCTGTACTTTGTATTCTATTAAAAAGTTATTACTATTTCCGGTCCTAATTATAAGAGCTAATTGACTAATTTGAGGAGATTAAGAAAAGAAGTTAAGTTAGTTATTTATAATAAATATGTGTTGTCTTTTCTAAAATATCTTTCTTAATCAAGTTTATTAGCTAAACTACTATTATTACAAGGACTACCTTGAAAAAAAATATATAAATATAAAAACAAATAGATTAGGGTCTTATATTTAGAATTAAAATAAAAGTTAAATAAAATTTTATTTAAAAACGGGAGGTAGAGACATTAACCAATATATGATGGTGAGGATGATAATGATATAAGCTTAATCACAAAGTCCAACCGCTACAACTACGTACGCTGAAATCTGTGCACCAAAAGCAAGCTAATTATGGAGGATGGGAGCATATAATTACTTAATTAGCACCAAAATTTATCCTGTCAGCATCATACAAAGTACAATATTATAAAGTTCTACATTTTCTGGGTTTCCTCAACTTAAGACTTAAATCACATACCTAACTTGGAAACATTTTGTTGGCCTACTCGTTGCACAACAATTTAATTAATGGAAGATACCCAAACTAGTAGACTAGATCAAGATGAAGCGTATGAAATTATTAGCTTTCTAAATAGTAAATACAATGAATGTGCTGAAACCGCAATTCTCGCACACTGAATTCTTCACAAAACATGCCCCATTTTTATTCTTAGCATCAAGTACCATTTTGAATCCACCATGCAGATTTTTTGTCGGCAAAGTAAGAGCTACACGTCTTTTATTTATTTATTATTAAAAAACAGTGAGTCAAGTATTCAAGTCTCAAGTTTATCATGGTTACTTGGTGCATGTACTTATAAATTATCTATTGACGTGATCCATATTCATTTGCAAAAGAATTGGAACTTACACCCTTACTGAACTTGAAAGTCTTACACTCGTATTTTTAAAGCACAAATAATCTTTTGCGTGGTACAACAATGTTTTCATTTAAAGACAGTGATAAATAAAAGTTTATACAACTTTTATCTTTAAAGTTTCACCTTATTTTATTTTTATCCCTAAAAGCTGACCTCATTTTAATCCATTTAAAAACTTTTGTTCTCAATTAAAACAATGTTTTTGGCCCCTGGAGTAAGTTTAAATGAATAAAACCACTAATTTTAAATTTTAGAGATTAAAATTAAAATAAAATCACATTTCAGGAATTAAATATGATAATAACCCTGAATATATATATATAAGATACTTTATTTCTATAATCTTAAGATATTTTTGTACCGTTAAAATGACTGAATTGTAACTATAAAGAACATAGATGATAGCTCCAATAAATAAAGTAATAAGTTAATATCATTAAGAATTTAAAAATCACTATCATTTTTTTAAAAAGTACTACTTATAAATTTCTCTAGAAATGTGATGGCAAATCTCTTAAAGACTCATTAGCAGCTCTTTTTTTCTTTTTCTGTTTTTTTTTCACTTTGAAAAACTCATTAGTGACTTTGATTCATAAAAAAGGCCGAGCGAGATTGAGAATCAAAATGATATAAATAACATGCGTAAAATTTATATTCTTTCAAAAATAAAAACTTGGGGGCTGTTAGTTTCTCTCTCTCTCTCTGCCCCTATCCACAAAATTAAAATTTTAAGATTTTTTTTAAATTATCCATCACCCAAGAAAAGAAAATCACCCACTCATCACTAAGACCCAAACTCGCAACTTCGTGCTCATATCAAATTTAAGAAAGTGCCAAGTATTAGCCGAGTCAAACAATTATAACAAAATTTTAAGATTATACAACTCAAAAAGATCAAATACCTGAATTATAATGGCCTGTTTAAAATAAACATGCAAAGAAAGTTTCGTCTTGATTTATATTAAACGTGCTTATAAAATACTATTTCAAACAGGCTCAATATTACCAAAGTAATTTTCCCATGGAGGAGGGAATGGGTTACGAATGTGTGTTTATTAGGAGGGACCATAGACACAGTGTAGTGTCATCAAAGCATGTCAAGGCATCTCGCAACATAGAATAGACCACCGCCGTGCCCACTAGAGACAAACCTCCTGCATTTCAATATCACTTCTGAACTCCTTCCATCTTCATCAATCTTTACAAACTCCTTTTTAGGCACCATCCTATTTCTATTCCCTAATCAAAATCACACCTTTGTCGTGTTCTTGTCTCCATCACTGATCGATCATAATCAATCATAACAAAAAGAACAGAGATTTCTAAGCAACATTACTAGATTAATGTGGTCAAGATATGCTACTGGTAATTCATTCAGGAGATGCGTCTTCAGTCATCTTCCCGGGCATCCTAAAAGATTAAAACTTTTCAAACAATCTCGGCATTTTCTTATTTGTATCCCTGTCTGGGCAGAAAGATAACCCACAGGAACAGAGAGAGAGAGAGAGAGAGTTTAAAATAGCTCGGTGTTCTTTCTGTCGGAATTCAAATTATTTTCTTTCAAATCTTTCCCTGATGATAAAGAATCAAGAGGAGTTAAAATTCAAGAAGAAAGAATAAGAAATTAGATTATCTTTCCTTGTTTTTTTCCGAAGAACAAGCAAAAGGCCAAATTTTGCCCTCATGGAGGGGTCTTACAGGCATATATCAACAAGGAGAAGCCGACTCTGTCTCTCTCTTTCTGAACATTCTTCTCCTCCAACCACAATCTGCTATCCAACGCACTCCTAGTTCTGAACATGAACACAGCACGCCCAGAAGAAGAAGAAGATGATGATGGTGATGAACTGAAAAACCAGTCATGAACATCCCAAAGCAAATCCACGAGCAACCCATCAATGAAAATCGTCTGGTTTCCCCTGAAATTCCATTGCAGCCTCTTCACTTTTATCACTGTCTTCTTATCAATGCAAACCGTTAGAACTGGGCCCTTCACATTCTTCAACCCTTCGTTCTCTCCGCTGCATCGTATAAAAATCTCGTGCGAATCCCCATTTTCGCAGAACTGTGTCCTCGTTGTGTAAAGTGTATTTCCTGACCAATGCTCTCGACGAGAAATCAGTGAGGATTTGGCCATTGGAATGCTACCTTTAAGCTTCTTAGTCACAATTTCTTCGGCCATGTCACCCAGAATTAGAGCTATTTCTGAATCAACGAGGATTAGAAGATAATAGCTATCAAGAGGCTCAGGGGCACAGTCGTACTTGGCGTTTGAAAGATCCCAGAAAAGCTCGATCTTTGAGTCTCCAGATTCCAGAAATTTGCTGCTTTTTTTCTTGCTGAAGAGCCTCGAATTGGTGTTGAGTCTGAAAATCGCTGTCGTGGGGTCGTCATCGTTGAAGTTAACAGAGATTCCTTGATTGGAATGGTTTTTAATCCATGTGACTGTGATTAAAAGCTGCTTTTGCGTAGAGAGGATGATTTTGTGGACGCAAGAAACTGTGTTTTGGATCGAAGGTACGAGACTGGGAGAGATACAGGCGTTGTTTGAGAGGCTAGAACATGAAGAATAAGGAGACACGTTGACAGCGTTCTCACTGAAACAAGAGATCACGTCTCTCATTTCTGCAGAGCTGAAGATCCAAAATTTAGAAGAAACCCGCAAATTTGGGGGGGGGGGGATACTTTTGTATTATACGAAGTAAATCAGAAGATCAAGGAATGGAGGTTATGCCAACATTTGAAGGGTCTAGATTTTCTGAGATGAAGCTCTGAGAAAGAGGATAAATGAGAAGTCTGGTTTTCAGACAGGCCCATTACCATTAAATAAGATTCTCTCCCTCTCCCTCTCCCTCTCCCTCTCCTCTCTCCCCTCAAATATGAATCTCAGGACAAAGAACTGAAGAAGAGAAGATTGAGGGAGAAACCCAAGCGGCGTTCTTTTTTTAATGCATGTTGCCAGTTAATACGAACAATATAAAAAGAAGAAGGAAAAGAAACAAACAAGAAAGGAAAAGTCAATAATACCAAAGAAAGCGTACTTGACTAGCATTAAGTGACAGGGTCTAGGATTATGATACTGCTTGTGTTTGATTTGATTCTTCGTACAAGGGCTTCAAAAATGTTGTTATTATGATGAGAAGCGGTTAAGGGAAAAAAAATTGTTGGGATAAAATCTGAAAATGCCCAAACTAAACAGCAGCGAAGCAGGGGGAAAAAAAAAAGAATTATTTTCACGAGCACAGTTCACTAATTTTCAACGCTTCTATAATTCCTCTGTCTAATAACAAGAATTTCGGTTTTAATTAGTAGTATAGCCATGTGCATTTCGTGGAGTCTTAAAAATAATCATGTTATTAATTAATGTCTCATAGATAATGCAATTCGTTAAAATTTCTTTATTGTATATGTATGTGTATTTTTCATTTGTCCTTTTACAAATAATTTCCAAGTACCTGATATCTATATATCTATATCCACCAAATCTTGTGCAAATGCATTTTCATAAATTATAAAAAATATATTTTTTGCCAACAAATTATAAAGAATATATGTTCTCTCTATGATTTACTTTATATTCACAAATCATTTAAAGACATGCTTGCATTAATTCCATGCTTCTCGTGTATTGAGCTGTATGTTTCTTTAATCCTCATGCTGGTCATAAGCTCATAATCTCTTTTCATTATTTTTTATTTGAATTTTTTTATATGAAATTTTGTTCAAATCAGGACTCCCTGGATTTAAAGTTTCCATCTGATTATCATTTATCTTGTGCATTGCATGACTCTAGACTTCATAATTTTATGTCTCCTTAAATTAATTATTTATTCTTTAAATAAACACCCCCCTCATCTCATCTGTGAGTGAGTAATCTTAATTAAGTTTTTCCAAACTCCGAAGGAAATGCTTAAGTTACAAAGGACCCATGAAACGATAATTATGTTTAGACTGATAAAAAAAATTGAAATAAAGAAATAAAAACAATTTGACATTTCTAGATTTAAAGTTACAAGTTTGGAAAGTGTACTGTAAGCAAACCGCCTCTCAAATATCGGTAAGGATAACCATAACTATTCGAATTGGGATTGTAAAATTGGGGTCCCAGAGAATGGAAAAGGTTGGGCCGCGACATTAAACCGAAAAAAAAAAAAAGAAGAGGAAAACCTTATCTGACCTTGTTGTAAAAAAAAAAAAAAAAGCATATTTAATTATTACATTTAATTTATCTGTATTAAGTATAAATTTTTTAAAAATTTGAGTTATTAGAGCACGAGCTCTTTTAAAGGACTTAACTTTTTCAATCATATTAACTAGTTATATTTTCCTATGTGTTTCTTGTGTCTTCAAAAATACATGAAATATAAGAAACGATTATATTATGAATAAGTTGTTATATGCTACTATAAGTAGTTAAAAATTAGAAATTTTATATTTATGGTGATTGATACATTGATAACATGAAAGGGTTAAGGAGAAAAGCTCTCAATGATGTGATAGTAAATGTTGGCCCCACGAAATAAATTTGGCCTCTGTAACCACCAAGTGTAGCCCCAAAATCATTTTTTATGTATGTGACACCACATTTGTGTAAGAGAAGGAGGTAAACTTGACATATTAAAGTTCAGATTGAATTGATTAATTAAATGTATAAAATAAGGGGACAACTCTCTAATTTGTCTGTTATATATACAGAGTCAAGAATATTAAAATTGAGAGTAATGGAAGCATGTGAGATATGTATATATGAAAAAGAAAGGATGTGAGTATTATAATGAGGACAGGTACACTTGTTACATCCTTTTAATTTATAATGTCATGTGGTTGCAGTTGGGAAAAAAGAAGAGCATTAAAATCAACAAGGCAACCCCATGAATTATTAAAGCTCAGGTCAACACTTCCTTCCATCTCTCTCTCTCTCTCTCTCTCTCTCTCTCTCTCTATTTTGCACATCCCCCTGCAATAAAAGTAAAGCACAGTGAAGTTGTGAAGGCTGAAGTAACATAAATAGAAGTTGTGTGACAGCTTTTCAAAAAGCAGACTGAGCAGTTACTGAGTTAGCACAAACTAGCATTATGTTGTTTTGAACTTTGAACTTTGAACTATGAAGTTTGAACAGAATAAATGTAAGTTCGTGCGTGTGTAGAGAGAGAGAGAGTGTGTGTGTGTGATTAGATATGCATAAGAATGTGATGAGGAGAAAGAGGAATTGAATGAGGGATGGACAAGAATTGGAGGAATCTGTCACAGACAACAAAATGAAACAGAATGATCTTCGCCAAAAACATTAAGAAAAATGAAAAGAGATGAAAGTTGATTATTCATGGAAGTCTCACCACATATGTGTACATTTTTTATTTACTGGATATAAGTCGCAGTTTGAATGATAAAATTAACAAGTAGATTCAATTTTGAAATGTTAATAGCTAACTGATCATAGGGCTCCCCTTCTGGGAAGTTTCTAGAATTCAAATGGGGGTGGTGGAGGGTAGGGACTGAGGGAATGAATTGAAATAGGGAGTCCCTTTATATGTATAATGTCGTATTAACTTTGGAGTTGTTTGGTTTGTGACTTTATGTCACTTTATATATTCCCTTTTCCTTCTTTGCTCAAAGTACCTATAAGGTAGGAGACTGGTGGCTTCCCACTCCTCTTTTTCTTTCCCATTTCATGCTAACACATTACTTGCACTCTTTAAGATTCCAGGTGGCCTTAGTGTGACACGACGTGAGGGTCACAATTCAAACCAAACAAAGCAATCCAACTCAAAAGAAAAAATTCTTATATAGCTTCTTCTTCATCATGAAACTTCAGGGAAGCCACAATACAAATATACAATACACCACTTGGGTCGGCTCTTAGATTATACCTTCTATTACATACTCATTAATGATTTAATTATCAAAGTCTTCTGGGAAATTCAACTGTTATATAATTTGTTTAATGAGCATAAGTGATGCTACATGTTAACAACTTGCAACTGATAATGACGGATGAACTTTGAAGAATTTCAGGGTCAAAAAATCAAAATACTAAAAAAAAAATTATATAAACGATTTTATGTTCCGTGATTAATTTTTGTAGAATCACTAAACAGCTTTATACGTGTGTATCCGATGGACCTAATAAAGTGCAGTTTCATTTCATTTAGTGAAGTGGTTAGTCTTCAAATGAAGTATTTAAGATTAAGTCTGTGTATATCTAATTCTAACTGTACAAAAAAAAAAATCTAACCTGCCCAGAATACTAACTTAAGAAACATGAATAAATGATTATATGGGTCCAAATAAAAAAGACAAAGAAAGCTGACAAGAGAAGCAACAAAGATTTCTACTTTTAGGGTGATGCATAGCAATTTCTTCATATAGGCATAATTTGTGTTCTACGCTAGAATATTAACATCATAATTAGGGTTTTAATCTCTGACTTCTGACAAGTGAGAAAGACAAGAAGATTAATCATCACAATCATCTCGCTGCACCTTCACTAATAATAAAGTGTGTCAGCATTCTCTTATTTCTTTCGTTGCTTCCTTGAAATTTACATTTAATTGATTGCTTTTCGTTAATAATTGCACAGCATTTCCAATAACTGCTGTTAAAATTATTATTCATTTTTCTAAGATATTACCAAGAGTTCAGGTTGTATTTTAGGCTAATCTGGTATAAAAGAATAAATAAATAATCAATTACTTATAAATAACCATAAAAATAAGCTTATTTTAGAATGAAAGTCACCTTTGAATAAATTAACATTACTTCTCCTCGACTAATTTGATCTATTTCACTTTCATTATTTATTTCTCAACCCAACGCTAACGAATATATATTTTTTTTTAGTAAGCTAACGAATATTGTTATTAATTCTCATCCCCGTCCTTTTGCTTTTCTTTTTCTTCCTCCTCTTCTTCTTCTTTTTTTTTTTAAGGAAAAAAAATCCTATTCGTGATCCATATGAAACGGGTCGCACGTCATCACACTCCCAACAGCTTTAAATAGTAAGGGAAATTAAGATGACATCTCATCCGCTTGAGAGCATATGCAATTCTAGTCTTCTAAGCCAATCACCTTAACGGAAAACTAATATAATAGGCGAATCTTTGTTTCAAAGACAATTCAAGAAAGGCTATGTTTAGAATTCAATGGATGTTGTTGCGTCTTAGTAGTTGGTGAAGAAGATCATTATCATGTTAACAGAAAACAATATTAATGACTGGAAATAACACTTGCAATTCAGCTGTGCCTTTCTTGCCTCAATTCCTCTTACCATCATTATCATACCTGATAATACCAGCAACATCAACCAATTAGATGCTTCAGGCTTCAGATCGATCCTGCATTCAAATCAAACCCAGTTCCATAAACTGGTACAGTTGTCAATCCATGGGTCTGATGTCATCAGAGATTTCTTAAATTCTAATAGAAGTTAAAGGGGAAACTAATTGATAATGAAGATGCATAAATGCCACGTTTAACTTGAGTAGCATTCTACAATTCACTAACGCCGATGCTACTTACGGCAAATGATGATGACGCCAACAATGCTTAGTGCATGACGGAGCACATATTTCATGAACACAACTGAAGCTAAGGGCCCAAGGCAAAGATTTAACTCTACAAAAATGTGTCCTTCCTGATCATAGCACATAAACTTATTCATCATTAAAAGATGCCATTGAGTCACAGATGCTTAAACTGTCTACCCAAAAGAGAGAACCAAGCCTGACATGGTTGCCATATCTGATTAATGATAACCATAGTTAACTGAAATATTGCAATGAGGTGTTTTGCTTTCATTCGCTACATGCAATCACTATGGAATAAAAATGTCAGGCAATATCAGCTATGTCACATATTCAAGCTTTTGTTAAGATACTGTCGGAAAAAAAGGCTTATTATATGGTATATGCCAACCAGCTACAGTACCTCAATGAACACAGAAACAAGGTTGTCAAGTAGACTATAGAATTAAGACATTGGAATTTGGAGAGAAGGAATGAACACTGCGATGAAACATGTTTTCATAACTTGACCTACGAGGTATTTAGGTCACATATGAAAGCGGGACCTCTCGTGTTTTGCTACTAAGTTTTAAACGTACAGACTTACCAATTATTGTGCTAGTGTTATCCAAAGTCACATTAAGAGCCAAAAAACAACAGAAACGTGGATGTCATTCTCATTGGTCAAGCAATCTCATGTTTAAAACTGATTCTCAAATGTTCCTCCAGACATTATTTCAAAGACGATGTAAAAAGTAACAACATCGCTATACTTATCAAAGTTACAAACATATGCCAGAGCTGCAGCACCAGAAGACCATCAAAATCTCACTATTCAAACTTCCAAGTAGCAAACCGGCTCAGTGCTTGGTCTAGTCTAAATACTGCATCCCCGAATAGAGGAATGAAGAATAAGGTTGTTCAAAAATTTACAAGAAAACTCCTCATCTCCACACCACCCATTATCAGATAGGACTGATATAGTTAGCAAATCTTCCTGTCGTCAAAGAAAAGCAAAATCGTCATGATTCTTGCGCTTCAATTTGTCTGACGGCTAAAGTAATAGCGCCATAGATAAAACATTAGCTTACAGTTCTACATGACATGTTGTATTTAATTCTTATGACAAAAACTAGATCATGGACTAATTACATTCGGCCTCAAATCTGAGTTATCTCTGCCAATAATTTCCTAGACACTCACTAGTCATCAGCTTATTCCCATAATTCTACACGGACAATGCAGCTTCTGATAAGACAGGAAAATATGAAAGAATCCAATAAAAGATAAGTCTCTTCTTACATTCCAGCTTGAAATGAGGATTCCCGAATTGAATCCTTAAATCAAACCGTATCCGGTTAATGTTCTCTGAAAGTTAATCAAACGCAATGTAAGGCCTGTACATCATTATTTTTTGAATGAAACTCCATTTCATTCCAAATTAATATATATATATATATATATATATATATATAAGGTCAACTCTGCCTAGAATTGTTCGAGTATATGGGCAAAAATACATTAAAAATGAGTATACAGCATGATCAAATTGTTGACCTCAGCGATGGAGCCCGGGACATAGCCAAATGTCGCTTTACCATTTGACTGTTTACATGGACAAAATGCCTTTGATCTAGATGGTTTCCCAGCAAAGTGCGAATTAAATCAGAGGGAAAAAGGAGAAAGCAACCTTCGTTAGGAGTACTGGCATTGCAGGGAAGCTTGGAAACAAGATAGGCAGAAGCAATCGCGCTGTGTTCGGGTTTAAAGGAGCTCAATTCTCTTCGCAGCAACCTGGGCAAGAATCCAGAGTCACAACTATAACCAAAATCACATTAAGTAAAACGAACATTTTACACTGTTGAATCTGCAGTGGTAACTGTGAATTGCGAGCTTCAGAAGAAGTGGAGTACCTAAGAGGAGAAGAGTGGGCAATGGGAGTGCGCAGAGGGATGGAACTTGAGTTTTGGGGTGACCCGAAAAAAGAGTATCCCCTTGGGCACGAAGTCGTCGAAGTTCTGGATAAGAAACGGACACTCGTTCGTCTTCCCGCCATTGAAGCCATCGAAGCTGCCATTTTCGCTCGCTCGGTCTTTGAATCAGACCCTAAAACCCCTGTTAAATCTGCGTCTCCAAGTGAGATTCACGGGCATTGCGCCCAAAGGAGCATGTACTGGACTGGGCCAGCCCCGTCCACCTGACGAGGTATTTGGGCCATGGCTTTGAAAGAGTTTTTAGTAAAATCCAAATTATAATTTTAAAAATAATTTTATCATATACGAAATAAATATATATAAAAAATTATTTTAATTTATATAAAATCACTTTTCAAAAAGTGCTTTTGAAAGCATCCAAATACTACTTAAAATATGTAAAAAGAATTTTGTCACGGAATCGCGTAGAACTTTTTTTTTTTTTAAGAGGGTTTTTCTGGCGTACACCAAACACCCCACTGGTCTCTCACCCAAACGAGGGCATCGACTCACCAACCGCCCCATAGTATTTTGTTCAACAACTAACCAATCTTTTGATTAATTTGGATACAGATTTAACACTTTAGCCCCAAACTCGACATCTCATTTCGCGAAGAAATTTTAGTATTACTTACCAAAAAAAAAACACATTAGTACAAGCATTCAAAACTTCAGTGCTATGAATCCAAAGCTTCAAAATAAAAAGAACTGCGACTGTAGTGCTACACGAATGTTTGGTTATAGCATGAAAAATTAAAATATTATTTTATGGTCAGAGTATTAAAATGGAATCGCAGATAGAGATTAGAGAATGACATTCTAAGGAAATCATAATCGTATGCTTTTTGAATGAGATGCTCTGAAGTTTTTATGCTTGCATACGTAAAAATTTAAAACAAGCATTGCTTTGTTATTCATGTCTTGAGATGTTTTCTATGAATTTTAATTTCGTAGCATCATATACAAATATTTTCCCCCGAACCTCTGCCCCTTCCCCATATATCATATATAAATATAGATATATAGACAATTAGACGTCTAAATGCCATCAAATCCAAATTTACAAATGAGCAGAAACTCACAATATGGGATATCAGTGTTTGCTACACAAACCCTTGGAAACTTACCAAGTCATGCTAATTTGGAATCACAATACATGGTTAGAACTCTTCACTATCCTCTGTTGATCTTGTGATAGGTATGGACCATCTTCCCAGATGTGCAGTATAATTTATGCACCTGACAACGCCTCTTCCTTTGCGTCCGTCAGGGAAGTCGATGACACTCACACTCCCTGCATCAAGATGAAATGATCCCAACCATTCTTTTGTCACGTTTAAGCAGTGACCCATGAGCGCTATGTGGATGGCAGGATGGCCAACTACAACCACAACTTCTGAAGATGAGGGTTCGTCGGACAGTTCTTCCAACAGAGACCGCCAGGCCTGTCCAGACTGATTCCATAACGTTGTTCTCTCCCCATCCTCCATCTTATTTAACCAGCCCGGGTGAATAGCTGAAAAATTCGACATCTCCTGCAACAATTAGATAGGAAGAATCAAAACATGGCGATATAGGAATGCGTGAAGACAAGATAGCTGTAAACCGAGAAAAAAGCAATTCTTATTTCCTAGAACCTCCACCAAGTTTACATGCTTTGCAGTGATCCATATCTGGAAGTCCATAAGTTTCTATCACATTTCAGTACCGTATAGCTTCTTCCAACACACAAAATACTCCAGGAACTAGCCAGCGGTCATTGCTCAACTAGTTGACAAATGATTTTTTTTTTTTCCCAAAAAATGCTTGCGTGGATGCACACATTTAAATGTTAAGTTCTTGCCTTGGATTGCTGAAAGATTGTTTCAACATCCAGGTTCTCCATTTGTTTCATCTCAACATAGCGTGGTACACAATCAGCACCCAAGCAGTCAGCAGCTTCTTGCACCTAAAATCATGCTCAGAATGTCAATAAAAGGACTAAAGTAGAACCAGTATAAGAGAACGAAAAATAGATGTGGAAGTTGGGAGGTAAGATGGAGGGAATGAGAGGAAGAAACAGGATAGGCGACAAGTAATGATGCATAGTTTCATTGCTACACTGAATGAGAAGTCGACAATTTGAAAATTAACCAAAAAAATTGAAAACAGAAGCTTCGAACAATAAAGGAAATCATGGAATAAAGACTATTACTACTTCAAGCCTCAATCTCTGGTTGACAAATAATTATCCGTGTCACCATGTATCATATAACTCTTGATATTCTTTTACCGTTCTTCATAATGAACATAAATGTAAGGGAAAATAGTACCACATTCTCAAAAACAGAAATACTACTAGACTATCATTTTGGAATCAGAGATTCTCACTACTCACTAATAAAGTCAAATGATATTGTAATTAAGTGAAAGTCACCAATAAAGAGCTTACCTGGGAGATGGCATTAGCTGTCCCAAAACAGGCTTTGTTAGGACTGCTAATTATGGAATTCACTTTCAAATCAAGAAGCAGCTCCGCAGATTTCTGGGACTGTTATGTATGCCAATGGTCAGATTGGATAGTTTTTACCTAATTTTTACTACCTCCGGTCACTAGATATTATATTAAGGACCAGAGGTAGTATTTTTAGAAATTGGATGTAGTACCTGTATGACACCAAGCATATTCAATTGTTGATCACCAGCTAAAAGAAAACCATCCTGTTCAACACAAGGGTGCTAATTTAGAAATCTGACATGTGGAAATCTACCCAGAGAAATCTCAAAAGAACATTCCTGCCAGATGCAAAATTCTTCTAGTTAAATATTAATGTCAACGAAGTCATATGGAGAGGGGAAAATGAAAGCAGTTAATGAAACCAGATTCCATAGAAGCATCATTTAGACGTGCAACTGTGACATCTAAAATTTACAGTTATCATGCTTTGGACACTTTTAAACATATTCCTTGTCAGAAAATAATCAAACATTCCTAGTTAGATTTATAGTCATGATGCTTTGAACATCTTTGCAGCAAATGCTAGATTAGTCATATTGCTGCTTCATACCTCTGCATTGCCCTGTGTATAACCATGACAAACAAGTATTATCTGATTCTTTGTCTTTCTACCTCCAGATTTCCCGCTAGCAACAGGCGAACCAGGGGTCTGCACCAATAATCAATTCTAATTAGAGGAGCCAACTTGGACAACTTGTGCATTCTGAAACTTACGTTACAGACAAAATGTGTACAATTTTACACAAGTTGGTCACAATAACTGCGGTGAAAAGTGCATGAATTCACGTCAGCTGATAATTTTACCACCTGTTGCGGGGGGAAAACATAGCCAATTCCATGTGCGGACTGAGCTGACCTGTGTGTGTGTGTGTATTATATTACAGTAAATGTAATATATACCTGATTTAATCGGTTAAGGCAAATATGTGGAGAGCCACCCTCAGATCTTGGGATGAAATCAAGGACACTCACACCACAATTGCTCTGAAGCAAAATTCTGAAGTACTCAGTCCCTAAACCTGATTGGTACCAATGGTACATTGGGTAAGCAATTCCATACCGTCTACAGTCTTCAACTTTTAGCATTGAGTTCCCATGGGGGAGAAAAACGTACCAATGGCTGTAGCAACAAGAGCCTGATTGACAGCGTTGTGAGCAACCACAAGAATGGACCTGCTATCATGAGCCAAGATTTTAGCCCAGCAGCTCCTGGCACGTTCCCATAGCTCTCTCACCGGATAATGACCATCTACGTTGAAATTTGCCGCATCGACTTGCCACTGGCGATAAACTGGACCAAATCTTTCTTTCCCCTCGTGCTTTAAGAGGCCCTAAATAAAATAAGGCAACAAGAACGGTGACACCGAGCCATAAGCTAGAAATGGACGTAAAACAAAGGAAGAATAAAAGGGTGATCGTACTTGAAATGAATATAAATCGATTTCCCTCAAATCATATTCCGTAATTATCTGCGGTTCACGAGCTTCCCAGATTATTTCCGCCGTTCTCTTTGATCGTGCCAAAGGACTTGAAGAAACAACCCCCATGTTAGCCATTTGACAGATAAACTATAAAGCAAGCTGTAAATTTGTGATTGAGACGCTAAACTAAATGAACATTGGGAGGAAAACAAAATAGCATTGCGAGTATTTAAGAAGTGACCAAGTTCACAGTTGTGAAAGGTCGCATGGAAATGGAACCTGGCGAAGCAAACATCGAACTTATCATCGATGAGCATTTGACGCGAAGTCTCGGCCTGAGCCTCACCCTTCTTAGTAAGCACCGAGAAATTGGAGCTGCCTTGGATCCTGCCTTCGGCATTCCAGGTGCTCTGGCCATGCCTGACCAACACAACTCTCTTGGCGACCTTGACGGGAGGAAATGGGGCTGAAGCATAGAGCTCCGAACTCAACTGCCTGTCCTCGGAGGGGCTAGAGGACTTCTGAATCTCCTGCACGCTCGAAGAACACCGAGGAGCGATGAAACTGCGAAGGATTAGTCTGGTGCGAGTAGGGAGGAAGCTAGATTTTCTGTAGAGTGCAGTATGAGTACGGAGATCTGAAACGGAGGAAGGTGGTACTAGTATCATCGGTTTTTCTAGGGGTTTTCGCGCGAAGTGAGAATCCTGCGTTACATTTTTTCCCGGGATATATGGTTTCCGTTGCTCCTATGGCTGCTGGAGGGAGATGGTCAGGGAAAGACACGTGTAGAAAACGTAACCAATCTCTCATCCCCCATAGCAGATTTTATTTTCTTCCCCACGTGTAATTTAAGAAAACAATACGAGTACTTATTTTAAAAAATAAAAACTTTAATGAGAGGTAATTATTTAAAAAAATTTATTTCGAAAATACTTAGATATTGATTACAAATAATGAGAGGAGATGTTGAGGAGTGTTTGATAACTCCCAAAAAAACATTTTTGAAAAATATTTTCAAAACAGCTTACATTTTTACTTTGTACACCCTAAAATTTCTTCCAAAAAATCTAATCCAAACGCCCTATTTTATATCTCCAAGTTGAACGAGCCTTAGGTAGGGTCACCATAGAAAAATGGAAATGGGCTGAAAAGCGGGACCCTAATATTCTGGGCTCCTTTAAGACTGCCTTTGGGTCAATTCACCATTAATACTTATTGGACTAGAGAAAGGAATTGCTTCGAAATTCACCACACACTAGCAAGCCCATTTTAGGCCCAATAAAATAACATAAGCCGAATCTTTCTTGTCATTTTCTTCCCAAGATCCATATGACCCATACCCACGATAATTGAACCAAAAACAGAGGAAAATTTATATTAATTCGTATTATTTACTAATTACTAGTCATACATAATACTCGTATAATTTATTTCCTAAACTCTTTTAGTAAAACAAATTTATCATAACTTATAGCCAGTGTTTATCTCTGTAAAATAAGTTAAAAGTGTGTGTCATCAACATATAGTTGAATCGACTGAAAAATATACAAAATACTTGAGTATATGAGATATATTTGAGTGCTGACATATAGTAGAATGTACTCCTCCGAATCTTAATATAGGACCTAATTCTTGAGTTGGTTTTAGTTCTAAATATAAGACTTATTTCTTATATTTATCAATTTTATCTAAATTACCCTTATGGATACCCATGAACCATAATCAAGTAGAAGAGGGAGAGGGTATTAAGAAAGATGATTATAGTGTTTTAGGAAAAATGTGTCACTTTTTTTATAATTAACTAACTTACCTAATTTTTTTAATTTAATTAAATGAGTTAAATGGGTCTTATATTAAGAATAAAAAAATACATTGGCAAATGAGATAAGCACTGAGGAGCAAAAGGGAAGGAAAGAAAGAGGGAGGGGTCGCTTTCAGGGAGAAACGGCTAGTTAGCATTGGACCGATATACAGAAGGGCAGTACCCAAGCCTCCAAAACTAGCCGTTACTTTCTCCATTCACTTCTCTCTCTTTTTCCAGCTTGCATTGGACTTTCATTAATGCGCCCGGTCCTGGTCCTTGGCCCCGCTTCTTGCCCTCCTCTCTCTATTTCTTGTCGTTTTCCCCCTTCTTCTGGCATATCCTCCATAGATTATTCCCACCATTTTGACGCCTTCCACGTCTTATTTTATCCCCAACGAGAAGTTATATATTTCAAATATTGAAATTTCTTCCATTTTTTTAAAATACAAAGCAGCCTTATTTTTAAATTCAATATATATTGATGAATGATTATATGAATTTCTATGTATTTTATAGGATACACCTTTCAAGGACAATATTCCAAAAAAAAAACTAAACCAAGAATTATTTACCATGCATTGAGTTATTAATCTATTCGTGTTCTCTCAATACGAGAAAAGCTAAGTTTCGATTTTAAATATATAATACTCCTTTAGTAGTCAATTTAAGATTAAGTTAACTAATTTAATTTAATTAAAAATTAATTTAGCTGGTTAAGTATAATTAATATGTTGTGTCTTTTTCTAAGATGTCCTTTAAAAAAAGAGAGAGAGAGAGGCATATTACTATAAAAAAGAGTTTTCACGACGCTAATTTATGATGGTTATTAGAAAAAATACTATAAAAAATATGACGGTAGTATTTCTATAATTATAGGTATACTTTTAATAGCGGTTTTTAAAATAACCGCCATAAAAAGTCTATTAGAATTTTAAAATCCATCGCATGATAGTTTTCACTTTTCAAAGTCGGAGCTCATAGTCCTCCATTACTGTCCTCACTCAATTTTCTCCCTCCTCCTACATTTGTCGGTGTTTATCTTTGCTTCTATCATGTCTGCCATGTTCTTCCATCACTGTCACTGTCACGTCACTGTAGCCATCTCCATCGCCTCATCCTTTTCATTCTTATCTGTGAGTTTTTCACCTTCATTCTTTCTGTGGATTTTATAGTTTTTGTGGTTTGATATTATTACCTTCTTTGGTTAAAAATATGATGTTTAATCTGAGTTTAAAGAGATCTGATTTTTATCAGATCTGAGTCTTTTATTTTATTTTTATTAAATCTGAGTGGCTTCGATCTTGTGGTTGAAGGTAAAGCTAAGTGGCACTATTACGATGAGAAAAAAGCTACGTTTGCTCCATCATAATGCTCTTAACCAGTAAGAGATTGATTAATTGATTTTAGATCTCTTCTTTGAGGCTTTGTTCTCTTGTTCCATTCTAATCAATAGGGTAAAAAAAAAAACTTTTCACGGTGCTTATTTATATAACCGTCGTGAAAAATCACATACTACGGTGGTTGTTAAACCACAGTGAAATCTTTCACATTTTACATCGATACTATAGACATCGCTCCTAAAACCGCCGTAAAAAGCTCATTTTAACCACTATTAAATTTTTTTTTTTTGTAGTAGTGGCATTTCGGGGGGAAAAAGCAGAGAGGGAGACACCCTTAAAAATTGTGGAATTGGCGTGGGCAGCGTTGATGAGTAGTAAGCATTACTCATCTTATAAGATACAAAAGGGTATTATTAAATGGTTGTTGGATTTAATTATTATTGAGGGAGTACTAATAGAGTTAAATTGAGAAAAAGTTTAAATAAAAGAAATATGTTTTATATTTACAATCAAAACTTTATTTTGAAAAAAGAAAGAAAACCAACGTTTTGATTAGACAAACATTATTAAGGACCAAAGGAGCATGATGTAATGGAGA
Source organism: Neltuma alba (assembly GCF_004799145.2). NCBI lineage: Eukaryota > Viridiplantae > Streptophyta > Magnoliopsida > Fabales > Fabaceae > Neltuma > Neltuma alba. The sequence continues at coordinate 27,445 of NW_021635961.1, read as the reverse complement.
ACATCTTCCGACTTATTCTAATAAGAATAATCTCATAGCTGAGTTTGCAAAGGGGCGTCAAATCTCATACCAGGTTTAAGCAAGGGAAGATAATAAAATTAGTTCCCAATATTGATTTAATAAAAAGAAAACTTTAGTGCTGGTTACTTTTTATAAAATAACATCGTATGTGCTTAAGTCTTCGTGCGAAAAAAAGGTCATACCAGAATCTTTAAAAGCGCCTGTGTGATATTAAACAATACTTTCTTCTTCCATCACAAGAATGGTTGGTATAAACGGTCCTATATCCAAACAAATGTGTGGGTGTAGCGTGTATATATATATGATCTTTTTTTTTCTTTATTATTATTGTTATTGTCGTGTTTCAAAAAGGCACTCAGCACTTTGATTTAAAAAATAATAGTAATCTGGATCCAGCTTGGTAAATTAATGGATAAACGGAAGACGGTGGGATTGGCTAATCGGCAAATCACGATCAATGTCATTATCATCTGAGGAAAAAATGAAATAGGCTGAATTAAAACGTTGAAGCATGCAGGCATGTAGAATTATCAAATTAAAGCCAACCAATTGATTTAAATGCCAATAATTCTGCCCACACCACATCCCCCAACATTGGAACCCCACTTAATACTCTTCAAGTCCTTAATATAAGATCTATTTAACTAATTTGATTAGATTAAGAAAGTTAGATATACTAACTAATTATAAAAAATATGATATGTTTTTTTCTAAAATACCATAATCATCTCTTTTAATATCCTTCCCCCCTTGCTTACTTGATTATAGTTGAAGAAGTATCCATATAAGTAATTTAAAAAAAACTAATAAATATAAAAAATGGGTATTATCTTTAGGATCAAAATTAACTCAGTATTCAGGTTGTACATCAAAGACCGGAAAAAAAGTACTATGTTAACAAACAAAACAACAGTAGGGAGAAAACAGGCCTCTTTACTTCTAGTAAAGTTTTGCACATATAATCCTGAACCTTTATTATGTAGTCCTTTCAGGTGCTTTTGCTGAATATTATGAATTACACATCATCGTCGCCAAATCTTTTTTCTTCTTTGTGTTCTGCTTAACGCAAAAGTTCAAAAGCTTGGTCTTGCTTTTGTGGAATATGATCCACCTTGAAAAAGGGAAAGTCACAAAAATGCTTGCTTCGTTTGAAGCTACTTGGCAGTCAAAGTTGCAATAATCAAGCTTGAAAATGAGAAAGAGTATAATTAAAGAGTCCGTTAATTAATGCGAACGGCGATATAAAACGCACGAAATTGAGCTAAACGATTAGTGTCGTTTTCAAGGCATCCAAAGTCGGTTTTTTCCCGCCTTGTAATCATCGATCTAAGCCAAAGCCGTCCAGTTGGTTAGGTGTTCTATTCTCCACATCTTAGTAATGGCTCAGTCAATTACCGGCCACAAGCTTCGTGTGAGGGAATAGTCAGAGATTTTGATGCAGAATTAACGCCTTCCACGATTCTAGAGGAAACCAGAATTCTTGGCCCCGTCAACCTCTCCATGGCTCTTCCATCTGCTGACGAGACTTCAAGTTTGCAAGCAAAATAGTAAAAAGTGAGTTTGAACTAACGAGGATAAAAGCTCCTCTTATTTCATGTGTTTGCAAACTAAAATTTGATTAAAAGTCAGATAGTACAATGTTATTTATGTTTGGATTAGTCTTTGTAAATATTGACAGAAAAAATTTGGGACTTTGGCCTCTTTCTTTCATGCCACATTCGATTTATTCTGATATTCTCTATTCATGGTAGAAATTTAAAGGGTGTTTGAGTATAAAACAAACCATAATTTTAAAAATAACTTTACGGAATATGAAATATGTGTGTGTGAGGAATTTCGTCTCAACTTATATAGAAGCACTTTTTAAAGTTACTCCCTAAATATACCAAACCCCCTACTCGCTCTCTACTATGAAAATATCAAGAGTACCGAATTTCTACTTTCATCTTATGATGTCTTTTTATGTAAAAGTCAAATTGCCCCACTGCCAATACAAATATTCCAATTTTCAGCATTATTGCTCTTTTTTTAACTTACTCAGCACGTTTAGTTGTCAAATTGCCTTTCCCAACACTCTTATTGTAAGGTTGCCTTGCTTTTACTGAATGGTTAAAAGTCTGGCAGCTACTAATGTGATGGGATTTAATGATTAGTGAATTGATGAGGAATTTGATTGACTGGCTGCTCATTCTTGGAGAAACCGTAGGTTGACTTCGTCAACCATTCTTAATCAGTAGTATCTTCAAAAACTAAAGGCTGCTGTTAGTTTTGATTGGAAATGCATTCATAGAATGGCATGGTCTGATATGCCTGGCTTCTTTATCATATTATTCATTATCATAATGTCGATGCTTAAACTACTCCGATGCTTGAAAGTATTTCATTTTTAATTAAATTTCTATTTAAAAATTGCCTCAAATATTAAATGACTTAAACTACTATGTTGTTAAAAATGATAACGGAATCCAAAAATAAAATAAAATAAAAATAGCAGGCGCCTATTTTTCAGCACAAAAAACTGACCATCAAATAACTGACAGATTATCACCTCGGCAGTGATATTTAAAAATCGTTTTTAAATAGACAATAACCAGGCATAATTAATATCTTGACATTCTTCTTGTATATACAGGGTTAACATAATTTTTTAGTTCCTTAAATTTATTTTCATTTTGATTTTAGTCCTTTAGATTTTAAACTATAGGTTTTGATTATTTAGGAGTAAAATGGTCCAATACCAATATAAGGATAAACTTGAGAAACAAAAAATTATATTAACTCATATATATATCTATATATATATATTACAAATAGTATTGTCCAAGCAAACATGATATAAACATTATAAATATTTACTTCCTTTCATAGGACATCAAACATATTTATTTGATTATGTTCCCATTTTTATTTATATATATTTTGAATCTAGAATGTCTCCGATCACTTTGAAAATTGGGATTAATAATGTGAAGTCTTTAGTTAAAAGCATAACATCCCCAACAAATGCGTTTGTCATAACTTAAACTGTGTTCTCTTCTTTATAGAACAGTTTATTGGTTCGTTTTTAGATTTATTTCCATAAGCACCCTAGTTCACAAATCAAAGAGGCTATTTATTATTCCCTCCGTTCCTTATTATAAGAAACATTTGATACTTATGGCATGTTCCTATATATAAGATACACTTAAATGTTGTTTTTACTTTTTTATGTTGATTTCCTATTTTACCCATATTTATTGTCTCCAACTCACACTCTCTCTTCCTCCCACTTCTCTTTCTTTCAATAATTTAATTGTTCTCTCTCATGCTCACTCTCTTTATTAATGAGGATATTTTTGAAAAAAAATTATATTTTTTACACACTGATTGTTCTTAACTAATTTTAACTGCTTTTTTTATCAATATAATTTTTTTATTCGTCTCTTATAATAAAGAAAGGGAGTAGTTGATAATTCAATGCAGCAGAAATGTTTAAATTGCGTAAAATTGCTGGCTAACAGGGGGAAAAAAAAAAGGCGCCTGAAAATGAATATCATAGAGTCACGAGAGAGTCGGGAAGGATGGTGGCCATTTATTCTAACATAAATGATATTATAATCTTAGCTACCAATCGCATGCTTTTGATGAGTCAAATATTAATGGAAAAGCTACAGCAAACCGTGTGAGAGACGCTCCCAAATTTTCCACATCCCGCTTTTTCTCCCCTTGACCTTGTCGCTCACTTCATGATCCTCTTTTTAAGTACATTTAGTTTTGCCCTATCCTTTTTAACACCACTATATTAATTTCAAGTTCAAATGGATAATCATATAATATACTCCTCTAGTCCTGTTTATAGAACAGAGAGAGAAAGTATTTTTTGGTCCTATTTATAGAGTACTGAGAGAAATTTTTTGTACTGATATACAATTTTACCCCTCATTTATTATTGTGTTGACTTTGTTTATATGAGATATAATATACATTAAACAGTGATAAAATTAGAAAGTCATTAAGTTTTAAATGAGAGTTAATGAAATTTAAGATTTTTTTATCTGTATAAAATATATTAGAAATGTCTTATAAATAATATTAGAGGAATACGAGTTTTACCGCATATATTCCCACAGGGTACCATGCGTGGGTTTAAATTTAATAATCTCTCGTTTAAATTTACACAAAGGAAAATTAATAGTGAAGTGACGAAAATAGAAAAATTTAAAGATAAAAGTATCTTATGGTCCTAACGTTACTGCGTTCAGGGGGGGGGTGACGAATTTTTGATAACAGATGTTATTTTGTTTTTTCTTTGTCGGATAATCCAAAATTAAATCTGGTGACATCAGCACTCCGCACACCGATTTTCTCGGGAGCGAAGAAGAGGATGGAGGAGGAGGGGAGGAATTAATAATAACGCGGCTTTAAGCTTACCAGCTAGCTCCTCCACCACTGGTGTCTCTTTTCTGAGCTGAGTTCTTGCTTCTTTGATATCTCTGTCATCTCTCACTCATGCTCGTACCCCAAGTCCATTTTAACTCTCATTTCTCTGCTCTCACTCACTTTCACGCCGTACCTTACTCAGCTTTCTGTCAAAACCCTCCGCCCCATCTGTAAAACCCTAGAGCTTCACTTCTTGCTTCTTTGCATTGCTGCGATTCCCCACCCAACCCTCCAGATCTAGTGCCGTTCGAGCTATGCGTTTGTAGGTTTGATACAGAATGTCCAATTCCGATCCCAAAACCCGACAGCGTCCGGGTCCATGGCCTCCCGCGCCCGAGTCTTCTGCAATGCCGCCGTCTTCGTGGGCTAAGAGGACCGGATTTAAGCCCAAGTTCTCTGGCGAGGCTAATGCTGGCGATTCTGGTCAGATAAGCTTGCCGCCCAAGCCTAGAGAGCCGGAGGCCAAGTCGGATCTTGAAGCGGGTCGAGTTCGGGCGGCGCCAGCTGTGAATGGTGAGGCCGAGGCGGAGAAGCTTCCGCCCTCGTCGGTTAAGGAACAGACAGTGAAGAAGCGCAGGGATTCTGATGGTGTGCCCAAGAGTTCTGTTCCTAGCACTAATGGGCAGGTGACAGCAACAACGGCGGCGCCAGTGGACCAGCCTTCGCAGCAGCGGAGAACAGCCAGGCATGAAGAAGTAATTGATGTGCTGCCACAGACTGTAGACGACGATGGTTTTATGTCTAGACATTCTCATATGAAATATGAGCTGAGAGACTCCCCTGGTCTGGGTAAGTTTCACTCTCTTGAAGGCGCAAAATGTTTTGCTCGTCTCTGAGCTGTTACCGTAGGGCTGAAAAATTCGATATATACTGATGATCTAATATGCGTACTGCAGTTCCCATTGGTCTATACGGTATTCAACATTACATTTCAATATTAGGCTCGCTGATTCTCATTCCACTTGTCATAGTTCCTGCAATGGGAGGCTCTCCGGTTAGCGATTGCTATTTCTAACTACTTAATTGGTCTGTTGGGCGACATATTTTTTCAGCCAATTTTATCACGTGGATAATTTATGTGATGTGTTCGTTTATGTAGGAGGATACCTCTATGGTGGCATCAACAGTGCTCTTCACGTCAGGAGTGACTACACTCTTGCATACACGTTTTGGGTCTAGGTTGCCCTTGATTCAGGGCCCGTCCTTTGTCTATCTGGCTCCGGCTTTGGCGATAATCAATTCTCCAGAATTTCAAGGACTAAATGGAAATGTAGGTTTCTATTTTTTCATTCTTTCAAATGATTGATATATCATCTTTCTATGTCATGCATCGCCCTTTTTAAATTGTCTAAGTTTGGAGAATTTCTATGGAAGTTAATAAGATTTCTTCCTTGATATGCAGAAATTCAAGCATATAATGAAGGAGCTACAGGGAGCTATAATTATTGGTTCTGCTTTCCAAGCCTTTCTTGGATATAGTGGGCTCATGTCGCTCTTAGTAAGGTATTTATTTGTTCTTACTGTTCATCTTCTGATCTTCTTACCACTACAAGCTTCACGTTTCCACTAGAAAGCATGTGGTCTGCGGAATCTGTAATGGGGAAGTGAAGGCTGATAAATTCTAATAGAAGTATTGGATAAGCGAGTGGGTGGAGGAAAATGTTGCAGCAAAAGGCTGATAAATTCTTACGTTTTTCATTCTTTTTCTCTTTTCACACCTGATATCTTGCACGTTAAACAACATGTTAGCTACCAATAGTAAATTCACACCGCGTAAGAAGTCTACATCCAGTTTATAGAAAATGTGGTGTTTCAAAGGGCTATATATAACTTGCTGGGAATATTTTCGCATCATGGTTACTTTACATAGTTCATTACTTCATTGTCACCCCTACTGTGCATGCTCCCCTGCCCCCAATCTGGTTCAACATCATTGTGATCTATTGTTCTTGCAAATTAAGAAACAATTTGGAATTAAATGGTTTAGAGCTATACAATAGAGCTAGTGTCAGTGTTCAAACAATTTGTTGCGGAAGGGTCTCTCTAAACTTTTCACTCTTCAGTCCTAACAAAAGGGGGGGGGTTTCGTCCTTACAATACAGGACCACAGACGAGCCTAGTGGTGTCTCAGTTTTATTTTAATAAATATTTTGGGAATGTGGCTGGGTGATCAGGTCTTGGCTCCAGTTTCATTGGGTACTTTCTCTTGCATGATCAACCGGTAGAGTAGCATAAGCATTTAACTTTTTTAGTTTTCTGTGCCTGTCAGAGTCCAAAAATTACCTTTCATGTCTGACTTCTCTGTTCAATGTAGCTGATAATGAACCTTATCTGATACGGGTTACCATTTCAGGTTGATAAATCCTGTGGTTGTTTCCCCTACTATTGCTGCAGTCGGGCTTTCATTTTACAGCTATGGTTTTCCACTGGTTGGTACATGTATTGAAATTGGTGCAGTGCAGATATTAGTGGTTATTGTATTTTCTCTTGTAAGTTTATTGACTTTACCTTGAGAAATTTGAAAATTCCTATATTCTCTATGGCTTGCCTTTGCATTGTGCTAAAATACTTAATTTATTCTCTCTGTTTTTTTTTTTCATTTTTGCAGTATCTTCGTAAGATATCTGTCCTTGGTCACCGCATATTTCTAATATATGCAGTAAGTTTTAAGTAACTCCTGATTTTGTGCATAATTATTGTGGTCCCTAATAATTTGCTTTAAGTATGACGGTATTTTCTTGATCTAACTGCCAGGTTCCATTGGGCCTGGCAATTACGTGGTTGGCTGCTTTCTTGCTGACTGAAGCTGGAGCCTATAACTACAAAGGGTGTGATATAAACATACCAGCTTCAAACATGGTATCAGAGCACTGCAGGAAGCATGTTTCAAGGATGAAGCATTGTCGAGTTGATTCTTCTTATGCATTGAAATCATCCCCTTGGTTTAGATTTCCTTATCCACTTCAATGGGGTACTCCTGTCTTCCACTGGAAAATGGCTCTTGTAATGTGTGTGGTTTCCTTAATCTCATCTGCAGATTCGGTTAGTTCATTATCTTATTCTATTTTCTGTGCTGTGTGTATTTATCATGATTCTAGTTGTTAATAATTGAACTTGTTTGAGTTATAATAGCAAACTATAAATTGTTAAATGTGTCCTGGACCTCAACGTCTCTAGAATGCGACGGGCTTTTCTTTTCACAAGTATAGTATGAGCTCCTGATATTTAATGAACACAATAGGTTAAATGCTTTTGGAACTTGCTCATGATATTGACCTAAATGTTTCTGTCGTTATATTTAAACCAAGAACCTTGATGATGAAGGTTGATAAGGAATCTAGAGCACATAGATTGGGATTTTAATTTTACTAAATCCAAAGCTAAAACAAATGGTTGTCATATTATCTTTATCTGACTTTTTTAGCCTCTTTTGATGCTAAAAAACTATTGTATTGCAAAGTTGAGCAGTTTATCAAATCCTAAGTTAAAGCTAATGGTTGTCTACACTGTCCTTATACAATCAAATTCTTTGAAAGTTACTTTATTTTGATGGTGAGCGGTGTCTAGGATAGTCAAATTACTGCAAAAGGTCAGTTTGCCCAATTAACAGTTAAAACCAGCTTTTGTCGTTTTGCCTTTATCTGATCAAATTCTTTGTCATTTTCTTGTTCGTTCCTCGAGTGCTGAAAAACTACTGTATTTGGAAGTGATGTTAGTTGAATAATATAATGCACTGATCCTTGAGAGATCAAAGATTAGTCTACAATCATTATCTAATCACTGTATTCTTGTCATCCTTTTCTCTTGAATCTTAGGTTGGCTCATACCATGCATCTTCATTATTGGTAGCATCCAGACCTCCAACTCCTGGAGTTCTTAGTAGAGGAATTGGTTTGGAAGGTCTTTCTAGTGTCCTGGCTGGTCTCTGGGGGACTGGAACTGGGTCTACAACATTAACTGAAAACATTCACACAATTGCGGTGACTAAAATGGGAAGTCGTAGGGCAGTTGAGCTTGGTGCATGCATTATGATAGTGTTGTCTCTTGTTGGTAAGTGTCAATTTTCATTCTGCGTTGACCTTCATGGGGTTCTGACTGATTTGCCATGCTTACTGTGCAAAAGTAATTTATTTTGGGCGGATGTGACTAGTGCGTGATTAGGATTTTTATGGAAGCGCACTTATTCTGAGTCCTCAAGATTAAAAAACCATTATGGTTGTTTCGTTGGTCTTTTACTGAATTTGTGCAACTTTGTGCTGTATTTATCCTGTCTTTGTCTTGGCTTCCTTGGTTTTTCCTACAACTCTAACTTGCAGCACTTATGCCAACTCTTTTGTGTGAGATGTTTCTATTTATTATGACAATGTAAGCATCATCTCTAGTGATGGACCTCTGAGTAATGCATGCAGCAGTTGAACTATCATTTTACTAATTTTAATGTGACATCTATGTATATCACTTGTTCTATCTGAACCATGATTTTGTAAGAGACTCTGTCAGATTTACCCCACTCACGCCAAGATTTTTTTTCCCCGTCATTCCTATACAATGATCACATTACATGCAACCTAAATACACATATGAACCCATAATTTTTACGCGATCAATATAATTATCTGGACATTGAGCCTTATCAAGTGCTCGAGCCCAGAATTTGATAGGCATACTGATAATTTATTATTATGCCTCTTTGATCATGATCAAAGCATGTTGAATGCACCTAGCATTGTTTTGTATTTTGACCACTCTCAGGACAATGTACTAATTTAGTTTAGTTGGTCTTCAAAAATACAAAATGTAAGCTTGGAAAAGAGGCTCTATGTGTATGAAATTTCATTCTATGATGTTGGCAAAACAAAACCTCGGACTGATAATTTAGGAAAGTTGCTACTAAATATTGACCCCAAAAAATTAATTCAGAATTTCTTAGCAATGCTTAATCTGCCTGAGGGAGCCCTACTATTGATGCTTGGTTTATGCAGAATGTAAAGTTTCTCTATTCAAAAAGCCTAATGTATTTCCTTGGCGCTCTAAATTTTCTTATAATTTCTGATGATATAGTTCATTTTTGTATATGGTGTTCAAAATTTAATGAAATTGGATATTGCTGTCATTATGGCAGCGGAATTTGGCTGTGTTGGATATTACAAATATATCTTCATTATTATTATCTTTACAATAAAACAGGCAAAGTTGGGGGATTCTTCGCTTCAATTCCAGAAGTCATGGTTGCTGGTCTCCTCTGCTTTATGTGGGCAATGCTTACAGCATTAGGTTTGTCAAATCTACGGTATAGTGAGGCTGGAAGCTCTCGCAATATCATCATAGTTGGGTTATCATTGTTTTTCTCTCTTTCCATCCCTGCCTACTTTCAGCAGTATGGCAGATCTCCAAATTCCAACTTGTCCGTGCCGAGTTATTTTCAACCCTACGTTGTGGCTTCTCATGGGCCTTTCCACACCGAATATGGAGGGGTATGTCTCTCTGTTTTGCCCTTCAGCTTTTGAGAATCTTGCTTATTTACTTTTGACGTGTCAAATTCTACCCCGTCATCAAATTTAACGTAGTTACTTTGAGGTAGCATTTTGGAAAGATGAAAAGTAATCTAAAGCCCTGTCCCATCTGGGAGAGTATGATTTACGATAACTACATCATTTCATCACTATTTCTGTGATATTGTGAAAGAAAGTAGGAGCCAACAGCATATTCTATGGTGTGATATGTGTAGTTGCATACATTGTTTCAAGATCAATAGTCTTCTGCTCAAGTTTCTGTTTGCAAATGCATGTTGGCTCCATGTCATTTTACCAACGAAAAACTTCACTCCTTAACTCCTTCTTACAGAAGAAACTCTTGTACTGTGCTTTGTCATGGCAGAACTTTCTAGAGTAACACTTGGGTTAATATTTCTCATGTGCAGTTCAATTATGTCCTGAATACGCTCTTTTCATTACACATGGTGGTAGCATTTCTCGTAGCTGTTATCCTGGATAATACTGTGCCTGGCAGTAAGCAGGAACGTGGGGTTTACGTTTGGTCAGAATCTGAGGCTGCTAGAAGGGAGCCTGCCGTCGCTAAAGACTACGAGCTGCCCTTCAGAGTTGGCCGAGTTTTCAGATGGGTGAAATGGGTGGGGCTATGAAGGAAGGACATCATTACATTTTCTCAGTTGTCCAACGGAGCGCCTATCTGGATTGGAATGTGGTCCTCTTTGTTCTCGAGCGAAGGATAGCAAGCATTCTGGAAACATCTCATACATGATGAGACGCATCTTGGTGATAGTGTCTTGGAGATACTTTGTGTAAATTGAGAATCCAGAGGGATCTGTTTGTGTTGTAATTTATTAGATCAACCATGTACGTAGTCTCGATTCATTCAAAAAAGTCCAGGTGGATTCTTTTTCTTGCTTTGAAGGCGGGCTTGGGTAAATCATCCTGGTTATGTATATAGATACATATACACATTTCTTTCTTGTTTTTTTTTTAACGGTCTTTGATTCAACTTCATCCTTGAGATATTTCGTCTCTACAGGTGGAAAGACGCATCTTTGTCAGCTGTTTCATTGCTTCCGCCGTCGGGTTTATCTGGCTTGGTTCATGTCATTAATTATTGAGGGTAATTGGGGGTTTTGGCCACATTATTTTCCAGTCAAAATCTCCGTTTTATTGGGCTGGATTTGACGCAGCTCAGGGTATCACTGACCAGCCATACCACCCAACGGTTCAATGCTAGACGAACTGGGCGTCTTCATATCCAACTATTTAGTGCTGCGTATTCACCTGTATTATTAAGGGTTGCTGACAATTTGTTTAAATGAGCAAACAATAACATGAATCTCCCTCTTCCACGGTATATTCCATATTTTCCAATTGAGGCGTCCTTGCCAAGCCGGGAATCTTGAGAAATCCCAGATCTCAAATCTTTTATTTATTATTTATACATACATCGTCACATGATTTTTTTTTTTCTTTTTGGCGATACGTCACATGATAAATTTAAACTATGACACTACAAGTTATAAAATAAAGTGTAATTTGGGGGTTTATAAAAATGAACTAAGATGAGATCTTCCATAATATAGTAAATGGGAGTGGTATGATATACAAATTAAACTGGTTAATTGTTTTCCCTCGTATCCTAAATGATAACAAGAGTGGGAGGTGGGTGAGATCTACAAACTTGGTATTAAAAAATGGTGCGAATGAAGATCCAAATGCCAACTTGTTTGAAAATTAAGACAATAAATTAAGGCGGTGCCCTCTTTATATATTATAGACCAACTTACTGGTCACAATGCAACACGTGCTTGCTTTTTTTTTTTTTTTTGGACTGAGCAACGCGTGCTTACTTACCACTCAAAGTTTGAGTTTTAGGAAGATGTATGAATCTAAACGAGATTTTATTAAACCAAACCACTCGTTAGCAACAAATGACTCAATATTAAATCATCACATAACCAAATAACATGTTACTTTTCATTATGTTTGTTCCTCAAACTTCAATAGTCCATATGTATTTGAATCCCTCCAGAAATAATTATATGCTGCTTTCCTGCTTGGAAATTTGGTCTTTTTACTCCAACTTGCAATTAAAAGAGAAATCGTATTAATCAAACCACCTCAGTTTTTTTTTAAATTAAAAAAGGAATGAACGGTGTATTATTGCACAATTGTCGGATTGGACTCTTCTCCCAACTGTTAGATCTAAGCATCTTACCAGTGAACTGAATCTCGAAGGGAGATGACACCATAATCTCCAGAAGGAAGTGAACCTTTCTGCATATTCATTCTTTAACTTCATTCCCCTCTTTTACATGAAGTTTCCAAATGTTTATTAATTAAGTAGAATCTTGTTGTTTTGGTAACCATATGTAAAGACTTTTATGAGCATTTTTTGAACTGTTCCAAGATCTATTCTATTCCTCGTGAGTTTCTAAATTTCAATTCACCTAAACTGTTTTGTCACACACGCACGCACCTAAGTTTTCTAGTCACCTAAAACAAACGACACACGCACCCATAAATATTTAAATGGATTCTTAATATTTTAAAGATGGCCGGACTATATTTTAAGAATTTAAAAAGATGAATATGTAATTAGTTATAATATCGTGTCTATTCAAAACTAGACTAATTTCCCATGCATTGTACAAGCATTCAAGTTATTCTAAAAAGAACATTAACTACGCAGTTTAATTTTCATCATATAACCTATTAAAATAAAGTGATAAGAATCAAACCAAGGGGATTGGACCAAATGAGTGTTTCATAGCATGCGAAACAAGATTTGAATTCCTGATAAAAGAAATACTTATATTTAGTACTACTCGATAGTATTTCTAATAGATTTCTAATAGAAGGATAACTATACTCAATAAAAAATGTGGCGAGCGTTGAACAATACTCAGCCATTTTATTTTGATATTATGCATGTATTAATTATAATTACAAAGTTTATGAATGCTTTTTGCTTGTACATTTTTGCAATGGAAATTGTTCAACATGTAAACTTATTCTTGGGATATTTAATGACAAAACAGAGTCAACAGAAAACGCAGAACCGTTGGGAATCATAACATGTTTTTGGTATGTTATAATATTGCTCCTTGAAATTAATCACATATATATATAGCTGCCAATATATATAAATAAAATATAAAGAAAGCACGGAAGAAGGAGTCAGCATTTTCAAAAGGAGATGTTTTCTGACTTTGGAGTTAGAGACTGCGGAGTTTTCGTGGCGGTTGTCAACAAAGATATTTAATCCAATCTGTGACCCTTCCTAGAACCCTGCCTTCTCTTCATCTCAATTTTTATTCATAAAAGATACAAAAATATTTGGCAACAATCACGTGCACAAATTGTTTCGCTTAATTAGTGACCAGAAGTACCAATGATTGTTGGTCCAAGTGAAACGGATTCGAACACCTTAAACATCTTTGATTTTTGGAGCGGTGTGTATGGAAAAAAATACTGTTAGGAATGATTCTTGCTGCAGTACCCAACAGTATCATGAGATATTAGTCTTTTACTGTTCGGGTGATAGGATACTCTGGATAACTGAAAAAAAAAAAATAGTGACCTGAAGCCCACGCGCCCCATCATTTTTCTCCCCTTCCCACTTGGGAGGGATATTAACGGCTGGATCGCGGAGAATTTGAGTTTAAAAAAAATAGATTTAATTATCTTTAATGGAAATGTTTTCTATATCAGCCTATAATATATTTAATACATGTCAATATACAAGTTGGACTTATAAGTCGTTAGATTTGTTATGCAGGATTTTTTGATGATTTTCTCTTGCATATAATGATGAGGGTTAGCTCCCCCCCCTCTCAAAAATAATACTCCTCCGGTCCTAATTATAAGACCCAATTGATTTATTTGAGAAGATTAAGGAAGTAAGTTAAGTTGGTTATTTATAATAAATAAGTGTTGTCATTCCTAAAATATCCTTGCTAATTAAGTATATTGGCTAAAACTATCATTATTAGAAGGATTATCTTGGAAAAAAATGTATAAATATAAGTAACAAAATGGATTGGGGTCTTATAATTAGGACCAAATAAAAAGTCAAATGGGGTCTTATAATAAAGACCGGAGGAGTAATATCTATAATCCATCAATTGCCATATCTCGTGTGACATGAAATATAATTTGAACGGTTTTTTATTTATATGATAGAGCGAACGTGATATAAAATGAGATAACTAAGACTAAGCAGATGACCAAAACACCCTTGCTATTATCCATCCTTACTGCTATCGTTTTTCTTTTATGTTTTCTGGCCTTAAACTTATGCCAGACATGACATCTATTTATAATTTACATCATCTAAAATAGACAATTTATTCAAAATTATTACATGATAATGAGATGAATAATGTCACGCACCTATAATTTTTTTTTTTCTGGGTTCAGGATATAAATCAGATGCTAGTTGGCCTGCGGGATGAAAATATGCAAGTTGTATTTTAAAATTACACGAACAAGAGGCGCATAAATTTAATATCTAGAAAAATCATGGATATATGAATATGGTAGTAGCTTTGACCCAAAAAAAGAAGAATATGTTAGTAGCCAAGTTTTATTTGGGCTAAAATTATATACAAGTTACTCAGGGGGGGGGGGGGAAAAAAGAATGCGACTTTTCAGTCGGTAAAATAATAAGATACAGAAATTACGAGTAGTATTAGAGTTTTTTTTTTTAAAAAAAAAAGATTTGGGCCCAAAAAGATAAAAAAAATTACCGGATGATTAAAATATTTTCCATTTATCACGTGTCCATATAGTTGTCGTGTTATAGTTGATGCCGTGTTCCGCAGTCCACTTTCCAATTAAGCGGGGTAATACTATCTTAAAGAGGCATGTCTTATTTTTATCCCCAGAGAAATTTTATCATTTCTTTTTCACTTTTAATTTAAATCTATTTTGTTTTTTAAAAAAACTCAAATTTTTCCTTTAACAAAGAAATTATGACTTTGAATGTAAGATAAGAAAGGTGAATTTTTTTTTGTTAATATAATTTTTAATCTTCAAAATTTATTTATTTTTAATCCCTAAAATTTTAAACCAATAGTTTTAGTTTTTGAAACCTTCTTGTTCTCAAAACGAAAACTATTTATACAGGTCAAAATGAAACCAGATTTTAAAAACCAAATGCTTATGCGGGCTGTTTGGCAAAGTTGAGTCGTGATATCAAAGAAGAGAAGGTGGTTAACCCTGACAATTAGATCAAATAATCGGAACTATTCTGACTTGACTACAGGTCTTAAGTTTGAAGTGTGGGAATGCAGCATCTTAGGACCAAGGAGCCGTTCTTAATTATTCCTGCCATAGCTTGATCCGGATTAGTTTGAATTTATTGTTGTGCCTGAAAGATAACCTAACTCAAAATACCAGATGCTAATGCCAACAAAAAAAGAAAAAGAAAAAAAAGGGTAGTTGTAGATGAACAAGCCAAGGTTGACGATGTCGTGTGAGAAGTAAGAAGGGGAGAAGGTTACGTGTAGCTTTGGGCTTGTAATTAAAAACGAAACCAAAACTTAAAAATAAAACCCAACCCACAAATTAGTTCCTTAGTTATGTTACCATAAACTAGGAAGGAGGACGTTTTATTAATTATTATTAACGTGCTTATATCTTGTTTGACGTTACTTGAGGTTGAGGGCATCAGTCAAAAGCAATTTCACTCACACAATCTTCACCTTCTGTATTGATTATTCATGAAGAATTGCCTATATCATCTCCATTTATTCCTTCCTACCTACGTCTCTCTTCCTCTCTCGTGTGTATACACATATACTCCTATTATAACTGCACAAATATCCTTAATTAATAGAGCGAGACTAGCTGGCTCTATGGTTAAACAAAGGATTTAAAAAAATAAAATCCTGCTAAATACGTAGATATTCTTTTCCGTTATTTATTTCTATTTTTATTTTTTATGCATGGTACTATCTTGTATGATGAACATCTTCACACGTTGTCCTGAGCAAAACATTTTTTTCCTTCGCTAAATTAAATTACACAAACAGAACGTCATGGAAGTTCCCATGTTGATCTGCATACTGCATGATCATCCGTCACGAATCTTTGCTTCTCTGTTCCCAAATTACAAGTGTTGGCGGGAGACGCATCCTTTTCAATGAAAACCACTCATCAGGTTATATTATTTTTATTTATTTATTCCCATACTTTGTCCATGAAGAAAACTAAATAAATAAATAATATACTTGAATGATAAATTTCACATATAATGTGCATTTATTTCACAAAAAGTAACAACAAAATTTTGTTTGGGGCGGGAGAAAAAGGCCTTTTTAATTATTTAATGGAGTTTAATTTGAACCATGATTATCATCTTTTTTGTTAGGGGTGAAGAAATTATTTCGACATTTTAGTGTGCACATCATTTTATTCTGACAGGGGCTCCTCTTTCGTGGGGTGCCGCGGTAACTTAAACCATGCACACCATCACATGATCAGACACGTGCGTATTTTTTATTATTATATTATTTAATTACACGCAGAACCAAACTGAGAGAATAAGAGGTGTCGCGGGGGAAAGAGAAGAGGAGAGATCAAAAAGGAATGAGAGTTGATAATGACAACGATGAATTGATGATGATAATAATAACAATAATAATAATAGGAAGGAATGGAGAGTAAAAGCAAGAAGGGGATGGCCCACTTGAACATGTGGCTGGCCGTGAAAGGAGGACCAGCATGACGTTGGCACGTCTGCCTTGTAAGGATGCCTCCCATCCTCTGGGTCCCACCACTCTTTGTTTTTTTTTGCCATAAAAATCATGTACATCCATGGTAAAATAGGATCCTCAGACCTAAATATCGGCAACACCCAGACCGTAGAAACAATCCTACGCCCCGGATACTCACCGTAGGCGATCCGCTCCCTGCGCCAGGCCAAAATATGCCGGACACAGAAGAAGTGGAGAGTAGAAACCCGGTAATTAAAAATAAAATAATACTCCTCCAGTCCTTATTATAAGACCCAATTTGACTTTTTATTTGGTCCTAATTATAAGACCCAATCCATTTTCTCTCTTATATTTATGCATTTTTTTCCAAGATAATCCTTCTAATAATGATAGTTTTAGCCAATATACTTAATTAGCAAAGATATTTTAAGAATAACAACACTTATTTATATAAATAACCAAATTAACTTACTTCCTTAATCTCCTCAAATAAGTCAATTGGGTCTTATAATTAGGATCGGAGGAGTATATACATAAGGGGGGAAAAAACGAAGGACAAAGACGAGGACTGTTATTTCTCATTATTTTGTCTTCCCCATTGTTTTTTAAATTGTGGATCGACTCAGGTTGAAATTTGTTGGATCTAAAATCTAAATGATTTTTCTCATGCCCCCAAGTCCTTATTTTATGCACTTCTGCTCACTAAAAGTGAACTACTCCGTCTTGTACTTATTATAACGTCTCAACTAATTTTTACATATTAAGAAATAGCAATTAAAGTATCAAATTTATCATAAATTGATAAAAAAATTTAAGTTTACCTCAATTTAATTTGATGAGCTCATATTTTTATGACCAAAAATTGCTGCTAAGAGATGCCCTATAATAAGAACAAGAGGGACTAAAAATTAATTAGCGTCATATGATTTGTTTTTAGATAGAATCTTATAAAGATTAGTTTGATGAAATTTATTTAAATAATATCCAAAAGTTGGTTTCAAAATGCTCACATATGAAACAAGTTAAATATGAAAAGCCAAAAATCAGAAAAAAAAAATTGTTAACTTTAATGTCATTTTTGAACGAATGCCTTTAGTCCCGCCTTACTTTTAAGGGTGCAAAAGTTTAATTTTGAGCTTCCCAAACGGCTTACACTCGTCTAACATGTCCAAGGTTCGAATCCACACTTGCTTCTTGGAATTAGGCATATGTAAATTATTTTGTAGATGTCCGTTGAGTCCGAACACTTCCTCCGTCTCAGATTGGGGCGCCATCCCCTCAACCTAAAAAAATTCATAACCAGAAAGAAAAAAAGCACAAAAGATGATGTTATTCAATCTTCCCTAGTTATTATGTGATCTTACTAATTTTGACATGACAACTTTTTTAACGTTGATTTAACATATTCCTTAATGCGGCAATAATTTCTGTGTTATAATATGTTAATGATAATAATTTTAACGCTAATAATAGGGATGATCAGGATGTGTTGTGTGAATCGGTATGCAGGCTTCAAATTAAACACTCAAATAATGTAACGTTTTAAAAATATGAGTATAATGTGGTGGAATTGGTAATATTGCAACAATGCTTGAGAATTTTTATT
The DNA here is from genome assembly GCF_004799145.2 of Neltuma alba. Classification (NCBI taxonomy): domain Eukaryota; kingdom Viridiplantae; phylum Streptophyta; class Magnoliopsida; order Fabales; family Fabaceae; genus Neltuma; species Neltuma alba. The sequence continues at coordinate 9,179 of NW_021635961.1, read as the reverse complement.
AGTTTTAATGAATTAAATAAGTAGACTGTGATTTCATAACAACTAGGAAGTAGGAACAAGCCTTCCTGCGCAGCAACATATTAAAGTATAATGGCAAACCCCCCAAAAAAAAAGAAGAAGTCTGATGGCGCGGCTTTGAATTGACCCAGACTCTATTGAAAATTGAAATGGCTCTCGAAGATTTCCCCCCTAAAAAAGCAGTTTCCAATAATTAAAAATTGGTCGTTACTCTCTAGAGATCACACACAGACTAATAAAAATTAATTATTAAATAATTAATTTTTTTAGCAAGTCAACAAATCTTTTTATTAAGAAATATATTTTAGAATTCGGGAATCAAACTCCATAAAATCCTGTATAGCATCTGAGGAATGAACCAGAATCTTCGCAGGAATCTTCATATGAAAGAAGCTATAAGCCAACAGTTTTCCCTTTCTCCAATGATTAACTGATCACAAATGAGAGCAGAGCCAAAATTCTAACGGCTCTCACAGCGAGGGCAAAAAACAGTCTAGTTATGAGATCGTTACGTATATTTTACAATTTTTGAACCAAAAAATGTTAGTACTTTTATTACAGTAAAAAGAATATGTAAAAGAAATTTTAACATTTAACTGCATCCCAACAAAGTCTGTCACGTGTTTGAACCTCAAATTGTCATCTGCCTGGCATTAGGTGGCTTCCATGTGGACTGGAAGAAACAGACATTTGCCCAGACACGAAGCACGAAATGGCAATGAATCAAAAAGAGACCCAGCAATTGTGGCGCCAATGAGTTTGGACAATTATCCATAATTGGCGATTGGCACGTTGGTCCAATATCCGTCACATTTTTTTCTGGGTAATACATACATGAGCCCCTGATGATAATCTGTTTACCAACAAACTAAATGTTGGATATTATCTATTTACCGCATTAAGAAATTCTCATTATTTAACTTACACAGGCAACACAATAACTATAATTGGGGATTTGGCAAACCTTTTTTTTTTTTTAATGTGGGGTAAGGTTTTGGGAGAATGAATATGAATAACTATTGCCCACCGTTTAAATTACATTTATAATTTGGTTTTAGTTACCCCTTAGGAGCGAACAAAACCCATAACATCCATAATAAGAGGCATTGCGCGTGAGTTTTAAATAATATCGATCGCATCTTATAATTATACGCTACAGATATTAATTATCGATGATTAATCAGATGAATTCTGAATCTTACCTTCAACTTTACCCTCTACACTAAAATGATTAAGAGTGATGATGAATAATGAAAATCACATGCGACAAGACTTGATTTAAAACCTAGGTTTTGTCCTCTCCCCCCGGTTATATATGAACCTGGTGGTTAATGCAAATTTTGGTCTTTTGAGTTTGTTTTTATTTTAATTTGGTTCATCAAATTTCAATTCTTAAATTTGATCTCTTAAGTGTTTTTTTTTTATTTACAACATTGATCCCTATAATCTAATAAAAACTTATACTATTCTGTCCCTTGAAAAATTAAAACTTATGGTTTAAAATTTAAGAGATCAAAACCAAAATAAAGACAAGTTTAAAGGACCAAAGATTATATTGATACAAACCTAATTTTACAAATCATACAGTAGTAGGGTACTCCTGTCTTTAATCATAAAAGCTTTTTTTTTTTTTTGGGTGAGTTTGACTCGCAAATTTCGTTTTTATGAAACCCATTTCTAATCCATCCTCTACATTGTCTATTTTTTGACAGAAATATTCTCACCAACGGGGGTGTTCTCGAGTTAATTAATTAGGGAAGAGAGATATAAAATTGACAAGTCTATTACTTTTAGTTCAAATAATTACATCTCTCAATGCTTAAGAAGTAGCTGAAATGCCATTATAATGAAGAACGCAGGGAATATAATTTTTCAGAAAAATTGCAATTATGAATATACACAGAAAAAGTTGGTTTTAATGATTTTTAACTATGAAAATTGTAATAATTTAAAAAAGGTGACATATTTGGGGAGAAAAAACGGAAAGTATCATTATCAGAGGGAGGTAATGTAATGTAACATGTAGGAGAGACAGCGAGGGTGGGGAAAGGGGGGGGGGTAGGTGTGAGAACGAACGAACGGCCTCATCGCGCGCACACCACACTTTCTTCAAAGGCTTGCGCCGCTTCCTACAATATATATACCTCTCCCTCCTCCCTTTCTTCTCTCAGCTTGACGTTCCCTTCTCCAAGAGAACACCAAGCTTTCATCTCTCTCTCTCCCTTCTCCTCTCTTTTTCCCTTTTATTTTTCCCTTTTCAACTCCTCTTCTTCTTCGGCTCGACATGCAGGCTCTTTCGTCTCACCCTTCCCATTCTCTGAACTACCTCTTCCAGACCCGCCCTTCGCCGCATCGGGCTGATCCGACCCGATTCTCCGTTAAATGCGCTTATGGCTTCGAATCTGCTGGATTTCATTCCGGCTTCGTCTCCTCCAAGGCTGATTGGCAGAGCTCCTGCGCCATCTTAGCTAGTAAGGTTGTTTCTCAGCAACAACCCTCCGCCGACTCCAACGGAGGCACCGCTGACCACGTCGCCGCCATCAACGGCCACAAGGCCGCCGTCACGGATCTCAACCTCGTCCACATCGGTAACTTAGAAGGTAGCGACAGTAACAAGGCGCCTCCGCCGAAGCCGCTCACGATTTCGGATCTCTCCCCTGCTCCGATGCATGGCTCGCAGCTCCGTGTGGCTTACCAGGGTGTTCCCGGAGCATACTCCGAAGCGGCTGCCGGCAAGGCCTATCCGAACTGTGAAGCCATTCCCTGTGACCAATTCGAGGTAGCTTTCCAAGCTGTACAGCTCTGGATCGCCGATCGAGCAGTTCTTCCGGTGGAAAACTCACTCGGCGGCTCGATCCACCGGAACTACGATCTCCTCCTCCGCCACCAGCTTCACATCGTCGGGGAGGTCCAACTTCCCGTGCACCACTGCCTTCTTGCGCTGCCGGGAATTCGAAAGGAATATCTAACCCGCGTCATCTCGCATCCGCAAGCCCTCGCGCAGTGTGAGCACTCGCTAACAAAGCTCGGCCTCAACGTGGCCCGCGAGGCCGTGGACGACACCGCCGGCGCGGCGGAATTCATCGCAACCAACAACCTACGCGACACTGCGGCAATCGCGAGTGCACGCGCGGCCGAGCTGTACGGATTGCAGGTCTTGGCGGACGGAATCCAGGACGACCCGAGTAACGTGACCCGGTTTGTGATGCTGGCCCGGGAACCCATAATTCCGCGGACGGACAGGCCCTTCAAGACAAGCATAGTGTTCGCGCACGATAAGGGGACATCGGTACTGTTCAAGGTTCTATCGGCCTTTGCCTTCAGGAACATTAGCTTGACGAAGATTGAGTCGAGGCCTCACCGGAGCCGTCCGATTAGGGTGGTGGACGATGCGAATGTGGGGACGGCGAAGCACTTCGAGTATATGTTCTACGTTGATTTCGAAGCTTCCATGGCAGAGGTTAGGGCTCAGAATGCCCTAGCAGAGGTTCAGGAATTCACTTCCTTCTTGAGGGTGCTGGGGAGCTATCCCATGGACATGACTCCGTGGAGCCCCTCTTCTTCCCCTTGTCCCATGGGAGATTAGCAAAGTCTCTCTGCACACTAAAATTCCCCAGAAAGTAAAGAATATAAAAATATTTCATACATCTTGCAATCTGTGAAGATTAAAACGAGAAGAGAGGTTATTACAGCTCTCTTTGACGTATTTCGATTTGTTACCCGTATATGTTTTTGGATTCACTTAATTAATTTATGAGGAAAATTGCGAAATTCAAGTGTTGTGCGCTTGAAAGGGATCAAACTTGAGGAGTGGGGTTCTGAACACTAGAATTGTACATAGAGGTGGAGAGCGTGAGGTGGTAGATTTTGGTCAAAATGTGGTAGGTAGCCACCATGCTGAAAATTCAGGGGAACGAAACGGCCCCGTTAAGTGTATTTGGTTGGTTTGATGAATATTTTTATGTTTGGGGGATAAAAAAAAGTGTACATGAGAGCAGTTAGAGTTGGTTAATCATTTATACTTCGCATTTTTATTCTTATACTCAATCATGTATTTTCCGACCAAAGCGTGTGTGAGAGTATATACATGGTACTGAGCTACGTATTGTTTTAAATTAATGCTCCATTTAGTTTTTGTCTCTTTCTTTCAACGTTTGCCGTCTGTCTTTGTCACCACTTCTGTCTTCATATAAAAGTACTCTTAGAATTAAGGAGCACTGGCATATTCAGTGGGGAAAAGCCAGTTTGAGAGTGATCTCTCAAAGTTCGATTTAGGTGCCCAAGTGCGTCATTAAGATTTGGGAGGTGCAATTTGGTGGTTGTGTATATTTAGTGGCATCACGTTCGACTAATCATCATTTGTTGCCTTGATAATGAGCTTATTGGCTTAGAATCACCAAGATGGGTCACTAATTAATGTATCTACCTTTTTCTAGTTACAAAAAAGGGGCCGTAAATATTCTTTTAAGTACTTATCCGCTAATTAAACCACCCTTCTTTACTTATGTTAGCGTAAGCCTTTTGGCATATGCATCCATCCTAATCTGGGTTTTTTTTTTTTTTAGAGTTGGTGAGGTCCTTGAACGAAAATAGGTTTTTTTTAGGCCAAACTTGAACTAAAATACTCTTCCTGTCCTAAATATAATACCTTTATGTTAAAGCATAAGGGTCTTATATTTAGGATCGGATGAGTAGGTTGAATTCTATAATTCCACATGCTCCGGCCACGTAATATAAAAACGGACACCAACTTTTAGGAAAGCTCCATATACACTTGTAAATTGTGATCAAAGATGTCAAACGTATAATATATTCAGTACAAGTGAAGGGCTTTCTCTAGCTTCAAGATAGAAGGCTTAGGGAAGAAGGTTTTCTCACCAACCCAAAGTCAAGAATGATTGCCAGGGGAAGTCAAAGCTTGAAAATTTAGACTCTCTTCCAAGGCTTGGTCTTCGTTTCTTAGTTGCACCAACCCTTTTCTTTAACTTTTTAATACCCTTCTTCTTCAAACCTAGTGAAGACACATCAATTTCTTCAAAATCCCTTCTTATACAGAGGATTCATCAAATTCAATCCATCCGCTTTTCATGAAGTGCCTTGTTGGACATTGCAGGTTGTTAATTATTTTGGACGTGTCGTAATGAGCAGGGCTAAGCGTTAACTTAGGATTTTCTGTTTAATAGTATATTGTTTTACAGTGATCAGACTTTACATAATTCAAATAATCACATCTCCCTGTCTTTATCTCCTTCGTGTAGGCAAAATCAAAATGTATAGGGATATAAAAAGTTAGGCAACTACCCCACAGTATAAAAAAGTTGATGAGAAATAACAAAGTTATGCACATAATTTAGTGATTTATGTAGGGATCAATGACAATATATGCTATAATAAAGCAAAAACATAAGATTGATGTTGTAAAGTTGTTATAATTTAATGGGGTTATTTGTATATTAAGTTTGACAAAAATTACACAGAAAGTATTTTTAAATTTACTTTAAAAATACGGAGAAAGCAATCCAGAAAAAAGAAGAACAGAATGTGGGGAAGAATACAAAAAGGAAGAGATAATGACGTATATAGATGGAGGATGAGGATTTTGACGAAGTTACTAATTATGCTTAAAATAATACGAAGGTGATGATTAAGCAAACATAATAGCGTATGATGGAAGATAATTATATCAAACTAAGAGAAAGAGGGTTTGGTGAGGAAGGAAGAGCGTGAAAATGAGCCGGGCTGTGGTTGTGGTAGGTGTGTGTGGTAAGATATTAATATATTATGTTGGATACGATACCCCAAAAAAAAAAAGATACTACTCCTCCGATCCTAATTATAAGACCCAATTGACTTATTTGAGGAGATTAAGGAAGTAAGTTAAGTTGGTTATTTATAATAAATAAGTATTGTCATTCCTAAAATATCCTTACTAATTAAGTATATTGGCTAAAACTATTATATTAGAAGGATTATCTTGGAAAAAAATGCATAAATATAAGAGACAAAATGGATTGGGTCTTATAATTAAGACCAAATAAAAAGTCAAATGAGTCTTATAATAAGGACCGGAGGAGTATTTAATAAGAAAAATGTATCATATAACAATTTTCTTTAATAATTATGAAGTCGGGTCTCTTAAATTATTGCATTAATTAATGATTTAAACCGGGAGGATTATTCAAGCAGGGTAGTAAATATTATAATTTTAACAAAATATATTTCATCTATTCTATTTGTGAATATACGTAAATACTAGAGAGCGTGTAATTCGCTTGGGGTGATTTCAGGAATAGTAAAATTTGAGGACAAAATTGGAAAGAGTGGGTGCCCACAGAAGAAGGATATTTTAAGCGTGGCTGAGGGTTGTTGGAGACGAAGAACGTCAGTAGCTTCCGTTTGGAAAAAATTTCGATGTCACCTTTTGGAGTTTTTTAAGAGAATTGGACAGTTGGTGTCACTGAAATCAACCCATCAAAATGACATTTATAAGCAAATATTAAACAAAGTGTTAAATTAAAAAGCTAAAAAGCCAATCCTCGCAGATTTCACGCTTCAAATTGATTACATCAACAGTTAAACTGGTGACATAATTAATAAATAAATAATGGTGTCATATATAATATTGGTAAAAAAATTGAAGTATCAACTTATTATTACGCAACTTTAAAATAAACTTAAATTGGCCTTTCATTTTATTCAAATATTAATGTATATTTTATTTTTACTTCTTTTAAAAGAAAATAAACTTACAAGAGAGAATGATGGGTCCAAGTTCCTCGCCTTCAATTGTTGAATTATAACTATTTATTCAAATAATAAGCATTTGGTTGAACTTTGTAATGTTTAGCATCTCTTTAGATTTTGTTTATGTGTGAGTTTGCATGTTTGACCCTCTATGACTATTAGAATGTTTGGATGGAAGTCAAATTATGATTTTAAAAGTACTTTTACGATATATAAAATAAATATTTGGAAGAGTCTGTCTCGTTTTGTGAAAAAGGTTTTTAAAAATCATTTTTTCATCTTGCCAAACACCCCCTATATTAGGTACCAGGTAAGTGAGTCTGCTCAATGGGAGAAGGATTAATAATCACTATTAAACAAATTAACAAGAACAGCATATTTGAATAGCAATTTAGTATTTATTACGGTTCTGTCATAATCAAAAAGCAAATTACATGTTTAGCCTGATCAACAAAATTGAGGTGAACAAAGCCAAGCCAGAAAAATATAATTTGAATAAAAAATAGTAGTTCTAATCTTTCCATACTTACTAGGTTAACAAAGCAAATGAATAGAATGATGGTTTGTTTAGAATGGTTTTCAAAAAATGTTTCAACTGTTATTTATAAAATACGAAGTAAATATACGAAGAAAGTTTTGTACGTCTTATATAAAAATGCTCAGCACCTTTAAATCACAGCTAGAAGCTCTAAAATGATAATTTTGTTTGAAAGACACTCTAATTTTCTGATGCCGTCCCATTCAATCCGGTGTTAAATCATTACTCATAAGGCAAACGCTTGAATGTGTGGAAGAAACACCATTGAAAGGGAAATCTTTTCGGGTGCATCTTTCATGGAAATTGCATTGAAAAGCATCTTCTTCTTCGCTTTCACAATTACTTAGTCTCTTTTCGTGGAAGATATCATATTTGCTCTTTCACACACTGTGTGTGTGTGTGTTTTTTTACCATTTCCACGTAACCTCCTCCGGCATTTCCATGAAAGACTCCTCCAGGTTCATGCACTTTTATTGTTTTCATATTTGATTGAAGGGTGGAAATAAAGTGAGATTTAATTTTGTTGATGTGGGGGGCAAGATATGAGATGCGGAGTGGTTAAGGTCGGAGACACGAAGAGTGGGACCCCGTGTAATGATGATGAAAATGACTTCTCTCTCTGTTTTTGTTAGATTAATACATACATATAAAGGGAAATTATCAAGAGATGTTAAAGGAAAAAAATTTAATTATTAAAAAAATTTCAGCAATGAATGATCAATCTGAAATTTTTGTTATTCGCTATCTTCAAATTTGTCGTTGTTTATTCTTATTCTTCACCTGTCAATAAATTTTATGATAATTAATTTCTTTTTTTAAGATTTGAGTGCAATTCTCCTTATATTTAATTGTGTTGTTGTTACTGTTATTATTATTACCATTACTATCATCATTATATATGAGATAAAGTTGACAAAAATATAAGGAAAATCATACTGATTCATAACAATGTTTTCTTCAGCTCATAATAAAACTTGCGGGAAAACTCTAAATGAAATTTTTTGATGCAGACATAAAATTTTTATACGGTATGATTTATTATTTTATTTCAGCTTTTGTTTTTTTTATTATGAAACATCAGGGTATCCACCGGTGGACCCGGTGACTAATCCCTTCGTTGGCTTGTAGACACCTCGATGGGTAGGACAGCTGGCCCGGAGTTTTAAAGCTTTTCTATGTCCAAGGCAAGGATCGAACCCTCGACACTTGGTATTTTATTTCAGCTTTAATAACATCTTGATATTATTTTTCGGATACATCTAACATATTAATATTGTTTATGGTGTATCAGCATTCTGATGTTATTTTTTGGGTGATTTTAACACCCTCTAAATCTCTAATATTATTTTTCCATTACATCTATCATTCTAAGAATACATCATAAACAAGATTATAACGCTGAAAACACTATAAAAAAAAATATTATTGGGATACTAAATACGGCATAAATAAGAGATATCCGATAAAAAATAGATGAAAGAGTGACACGTGAGGGGCAGTCATTACAATGTGAATCACGAGAAAGTGGGTTCAATGAGTGTGAATTGTGAAACTTCTCATTGCCTGGACGCAGTGCTGCGGTAGTTGTGAACAAACTTAATGAAAGGAAAGGACGTCACTACATGCCATCACTGAATTAATTATTAATTATTATCTCTGATTTTTAATATAAAATCTTGTTTAATTTTTGTTTTAATTCTAAATAAAATATTTTAATCTACTCTTTCTCTCATATTTATACATTTTTTCTTAAGGTGATCTTTCTAATAATGATAGTTCTAACCAATATACTTGATTAACAACGATATTTTAGAAAAACAGTACATATTTATTATAAATACTAATTTAACTTATTTTCTTAATTTTTTTAAATTAGTCA